>NC_133756.1:27107713-27410743 GCF_036562045.2 Rhinolophus sinicus | reverse complement strand
ACCCCACAATCTACCTGCCTGTATGTCACACAGGCAACCCCTCTGGTCTCTGGCCATATTGTACCTCAGACTCTGAGGCTCCCCTCACCCCTGCACTTGTTTGCTCCTTTCTTCATAGTTTTCCTGAAGCATATTCCTAAGGGAGCCTATTGGAACTACCCACAGTCTCTTCTCCTTCATTCTTCTCTGACCTCCCCATTGGTCCTAAGGGGTCAGGGGTCTTTGTGGAGGAGAGCAGTATCTCACAGTGAGGAACAGGGTCTGAGTCTTCCTATTTCAAATGGTGGCATGACTGTTCCAGTTATTCATTCGGTCCTTACTTTTTGTTATTTTGGTGATGGTGTGTGGTTGTTTGCTGGTTGGCCTGAGAGCAGCTCTGCCCTCATAGCTCATTAGGTAGACACACTCAGTGCACCAGCAGTCAAGCCCTTATCCAACTCAGGTTAGTGGCTCTACCCCCTTCTTTATGGGGTTCATTTCCCAGAAACCTCTCTTGATAATTTAGAACACAAAGGATACAAAGATGAATGAGACATGGTCTGTCTACTAACAGTTCTCGCCAGGGTAAGGGAGACAGGTGCTGTCATTTAGTATCCGATTCAAGAAATGAAAGCCCTTCTAGGTACTTCAAGCAGAACAGGTTTCCATACAAGGATTAGATGCTTATTAAATCATTGTAAGGGCTGGAAGAGTAGATTGTAGGCTCCAGAGAAAGCTGCTACCTCTATTCCACCAGGAAGGTGGATATCACGAGGTCCCAAATTGAATGGTGAGTTCTAGATTCTGGAATCTGTCACAAATCACACACGTTTAACCTAGGGAATCAGAAAGGCAGCAGCAGGAAGCTGTTATTGCTGCTGTTAAAATGGACTCTTGACAATCATAAACCTGTTGACGAGCTACTGGAATACAGAAAATGTCTCTACAACTCACATCTCCACAACTGTGCTTGTCAGAAGAAACTATCTAAAACAGAAAAATGTCCCTTGTTTCGTTTCTCCTTTTCAAATCCCATATGTGTACATCTATTGATGGAACTTAATTTGCATCTGGAACCCTATCTACAGGGAAGTCTGGACAATGGACTTGAACTACAGAAGTGGAGTGGATATTGGGAGCATAACTAGCGGTGTCTCCATAAACTCGTGAGCAGATATGTGCACGGAAGTGTTAGAGGAAGCATACTATACACGTCATAATAGGTCACAAAAAAGGGAGAGATCAGTCCTAATGGGGTCAGGGAAAACGGCAGAGAAGAGACACCGCTTGCTGAGTCTTGAAGAACAACCTGTAGAAGTTTGCCTCAAAGAGGGCTAAAGGAAATGTGGGGCAGAGTACGCATTCTGAGTCAAGGCACAAAAGTATGCAAAAAGTGCAGTGCACGTGGTCAGCCTGTGCTCTCCCTGTCTGGAACTGAAGGGAGAAAGAGGAATGCAATGAGGTCTGAGAGGTGACAGGGATCAAGGCAGACTCAAGAGCATGGACTTTCTCCTGGAAGTGATGGGGGGACCTTGGAAGATTTTACTTGGGAATGACAAGATAAGATGGGTTTTTAGAAAGGTCACCCTGGATGTTGTGTGGAAGATACAGTAGAAGGGAGAGAAACTGGAATAAAGAGAGCAGTTGGGAGGATAGTGCAATGTGGTAGACTAGACAGGATTAGAACCTACATTGGGAGTAGATGCTTATAATGTTGCATCCATAATGGATGTTAGGATGGGAAGAAAGGGCTTGGAATATATCAGGAATTTGAATCAATAGAACTCAATTGAGCTCAAGTAATTGGGAACAATTATTGCATGTATACGATGCGCCAAGGGCTATTCTATACACTTTGCATGTATGAACTCATTCAATCCTTACAAAACTCTATGAAGTAGGTTCCATTATCAACTAATATCTACAGAGGAGGGGACGGAAGCACAGCTGGCAAATGGCACGGCCAGAATTTAAAACCAGGTAGTCTAGTTTTAGAAAACAAATATTCAACCAATTTGCTAGGAAATTCCTCTGCTCTTAGGGATAAAATTCGCTTTCCTGTACTTGATGAATCTGCAAATCACTTATGAATTCTGGCTTGGACCCTGAATCAGGATGGATTTCTGCAAGTCTAGTGAACCCTGAAATTGTAATCAGGTTTCTTCATTGGCATATTGTTTTTCGGGGAAGTGGTGGCAAGTCTTACTAACAGATTCTCAAATGGGTCTGTGATCTAAAAAATACATTTAAGAGTGGTTCTCCAAGTGTGATCCCTGAACCAGCAGCATCAGCATTTCCTGGGAACTTATTGGGAATGCATATTCCCATGCCCCATCCAAGACCTACTGAACCAGAAACTCTGAGGGTAGGGCTCAGAAATGTGTTAGTAAGTCTTCCACGTGCTTTTTGAGGTATGCTCAAGTGTGCAAACTACTGGCCTAGAGCAAGCATGAGCATGAGTGCTATGGCAGCAGGGGCTGTCCCCTGGGAAACTTACAGTGGCTGTGTTATCAAGAAGGGCAGAGCAAAATCTTAGAAATCTGAGATCTTTGGATAATCTCAGGAAGGAAACACTGAGACATAAGCTTTGAACTGTGCCAATATTTTGGACAAGGTATTCACTGAGGGCTTCTGAGGAGCTCAAAACAGGCATTTCTGGAGATGCTGGGCTCTGGGCTTGCAGATGAGATGATGAAAACCTGCAGACCTGTGCGCCAATCTCACAAGGTCTCAGATGCCAGCCTCCCTCCTCTCTCATATACAGTTTCTTCTGGGGCTGCAGTTTAGCTATCTTGTTTCGTCCAAGGTACACAGATCTCTAAAGACATTTCAGCAGAGGATAACCTGCCCAGGCTCCAAGGAACTTTAGTATCCACTGACACCCTAACCGCTCACCGAGAGGTGCCAGGGCCTGTGGGCCACACCTCATCCAGTTGACAGAACGGCTGTGCAGCCTGTAAAGGATTCATGCCAGCAATGCAGTCTCTTTCTACATCTTCCTGGAAATATAAAAGGGCCCAGAAATAACCTGCAGCTCCGGGTGATGGGAATGGCAAAGTACCCTGTGCCCCACTCCCGTGGTGCCCCTCCCCTCCCGAAACCCAGGCCTGGCTCCTCCTTTCTGCTAAGTCACTAAGCTGGAAAGCTCTGAGGGTAGGCAGAGAGCGTGTGCCTGCTGGTTGGCTTGGAAAGGTTCTGGGAATTCATTATGATCTAAACAACTATTCCAGTTATTCATGTGACTCAGCCCCTGAAAGCGGGATCTCCTGCGTCCACAGGGCTGGGTGTTGCTGACTCAGGGCTGGAGAGGGCACCTTGTCAGCCCTCCTGGGCTCGCTACTCCCCTCTTCACTCTCCTTCAGCCCCAGAGGACACTAAAGGGAAGCAGACAAGGGGGCGGGGAGCTTCTCAGCATTTTCAGTTTCATTTCTAAACAAGCAGTCAACCTCCTCCCATACAGTTCTCACCACACGGCTATTAGTCTTCTGGGCATTTTGGAGGAGAAGTAATCAGAAACAGTAGCTCAGGCATCTTGCATTCACATGTGCATTTAGCACATGTTTATCCACCACCTACTATGTGTCTGGCTGATTGCTAAGAGCTGGGATCCAGAGAGACATGGCTGTATCTGCCCATACTGTTCAGAGGTCTTGTGCGAGAAAATGTATTAACAGACATTTAGGAAGTAATGGAAAAAGCACTGTGGCAGAGCTATAGAGAGCTTTGACAATACCAAGAAGCAAGTGGCAACCCTTTCCAGGTGCCTGAAATTCCTCTTTAACATGCAGCAAAATTCAGACTGTGTGTGGTAATTACTTTATCAATTGGAGCCAGAGAGAGAAGAAAATGCCAGGAACCAACATGGTACAAGAGAAGGACTTTCTGGAAGAAGGGAGGGTGAAGAAGGAGGCAAAAGGGCAGGAAGACTAAAATGGCAAGTTTTGCAGTTTTGCTAAAGAGGCTTTTCTTAATTAAAACCTGTTATACATTCATTACCTACTAGACAGGAGGACTCAATTTCCCTGAAATAGAAATAAACTGCTTGAAATTTTCTCCTTCATTTAAGGAGGAAAAGGATAAGGAGAAAAGAAAGAGCACATGCTACTGACTGAAAATTAAAGAAAAATAACAGTAACATGACCATTTACTATATAGCAAATCTTTATATGGATAGTATCATATCTCATTAAATACTGAAAGAATACACACACACACACACACACACACACACTAGATATTGCAGCACAGAGAGGTTAAGTAACATGCCTAAGAGTATCTGAGCTGAGATTAGGGCCTGTGTTCTTGCCTCTTATAAATTTACTGTGTACATGGGTACATAATGTAAAGAGATGCATGTATCCCCATTTTACAGCTGGGGAAGCTGAGGCTTACAGAGAAGTTAACTAACCTCTCCAAGGTCATAAAAGTAGTAATGACTTTGGATGCAGGTCTGTCTGAATTCAAAGTGTGGGCCCTTTCTACCACACCACCCTGCTTGTTTTTTTTTGTTTTTTTGTTTTCATTCTAAGATCAGATATTATCTCTCTTTATATCTACTATATGAACCTCTATGCAAACGGAATGTGATATCATTGTCATCCAGGATTATGATTATCAACTGTAATGCTAGAATTAAAATATTTCGACCTGAAAAGACATTTCTCTGAAGAGGATACACAAATGGCAAACAGACATATGAAAAAATGCTCAACATCACTAATCATCAGAGAAATGCAAATCAAAACCACAATGAGATATCACCTCACTCCAGTTAGAATGGCTATCATCAACAAGACAAATAGTAACAAGTGTTGGAGAGGCTGTGGAGAAAAAGGAACCCTCATGCACTGTTGGTGGGAATGCAGACTGGTGCAGCCGTTATGGAAGGCAGTGTGGAGGTTCCTCAAAAAATTACGAATAGAATTACCATATGACCCAGCAATCCCTCTCCTGGGTATCTACCCCAAAAATCTGAAAACATTTATACATAAAGACACGTGTGCTCCAATGTTCACTGCAGCTTTGTTTACAATGGCCAAGACATGGAAACAACCAAAATGTCCTTCGATAGATGAATGGATAAAGAAGTTGTGGTATATATACACAATGGAATACTATTCGGTGGTAAGAAAAGATGATATAGGAACATTTGTGACAACATGGGTGGATCTTGAGAGTATAATGCTAAGCGAAATAAGTCAGACAGAAAAAGCAGAGAACCATATGATTTTACTGATATGTGGTATATAAACCAAAAACAACAAAAGAACAAGACAAACAAATGAGAAACAAAAACTCATAGACACAGACAATAGTTTAGTGGTTACCCGAGGGTAAGGGAGTGGAGGGTGGGAGACGAGGGTAAAGGAGATCAAATATATGGTGATGGAAGGAGAACTGACTCTGGGTGGTGAACACAAATGGGATTTATAGATGATGTAATACAGAATTGTACACCTGAAGTCTATGTAATTTTACTAATAATTGTCACCCCAATAAATAAATAAAAAATGTAATCATAACTCTAAGCATACTTTATTATTCATTTATTCAATACATTTATATTACATATTTATCTACTTGAGCCAGACACAAAGTCCCCAGAATAGAACTATAAAAAAGGTAAGCATGGTCCTCATGGAGCTTTCAGTACAATGGGGAGAGAAGAACATGAAACGAGAGCTATATAACCAATCGGTTTATTACAATTGCAGTAAGTGGTCTAATAATGATAGCAAAGGTTTTGATTGAACTTAGTATGTACCAGGAACTATTCTCAGTACTCTGCATAAATCAACTCCTTTCATTCTCACGGGGCAACAAGGGAAGTAGAGAAATCAATGAAGGCTTCAATTCAATGAAAGGTGTAAATTAGACCTGGAAACAGGAGGAGTTAGTTATGTTGAGGAGGGGAATGGCAGGGAAGGAGTACAGTCTACGACTGTGCTGTTTATGCAGCCACGAGCCACTTGAGGTTATACTCTATAGAGCATTTGAAAGGCATCAAGGTGTCCTATACGTGTAAAATGCATACTGGGTCTCAAAGACTTAGCGCAGAAAAAAAATAACATAAACTATCCCTTTTTTTTTTGTATTGATTACATATTGACCTGGTGATATTTTGGATATATTGCGTTAAATCAAACATATTATTAGAATTAATTTTACCTGTTTTTTAATTCACTTTTTAAAATGTGGACACTAGATAATTTTTAATTACATGTGGGGCTCACATTAAATTTTGATTGGACAGGGCTGCTCTAAAAGGCTGGGAAGCATCAGGGAGCAGGCACATCAGGGGAACTAGAGCCTGAAGGAGTAGAGTATAATGGGAAAAAAGAGAAGAGGATGCTGAAAGCAAACGCAAGCTCTCCATCTTCTATCCTGCCGGTCAGAAAAAGTAATCGCAATCTTTGTAAGCCCCTAATCGGAGATGTTGGGGCCCCCTGATTTACTGGAAATTGCCGTTTCCTCAAAACCAGCTCCTACTGTGAAACAGGGAATGGTTAGGACTATTCTTGAGTCTGGTTTTATAGTTAGAAGAGGCAAGAACAATAATGGCAAGTAGGTAAAGAAAAATGGAGAGAATGGGTGAACGTCAAGCCCCTAACGATGCCTCCTCTGTCCCCCCGCCCCAGCCCTATAAAGTTTTCCTGCCTGCCCCCTGACCTCGCTGACCGCATCTCCTACTCAGCTCTGCCTCCTACCCACCTCCACTCCAGTGACACTGAACTCTTTGCTGAGGCTGAAACGTACCAAACATGCTCCTCCCTGAGGACATGTGCACTGGCTGGTCCCGTTGCCTGAAACACTCTTCCTCTAGTTATCACATGGCCAACGACCTGAACTCCTGATTCAAATGTCACCTTCCTGATAAGGTCTACCTTGACCATCTTATTCAAAATTGCAACCTCCGTTGGCACTCCCTTACCCTACTGTTGTTTTGTGTGTTTTTTGGGGGTTTTTTTTTCCCACAGCATTTATTATCTTCTAATATACTCAATAATTTACTCTTTCATTATGTTTCTTATTAATCTCCCTACTAGAAAGCATGCTCCCTAAAGACAGTGATCTCAGCTTTATTTCCCACATTATCCCCCAAACCCAGACAGTGCCTGGCATAGGGGAACTGCTCTATTAACCTTTTTTGAATGAATGCAAGTTATCGGTGGCACTGCTTAGGGTTCGATTGGTTGATGAACAGGCCTCCTCCACTCCATGCAACCTCTCTTGTCCTGAAGAAAGAGACTTTTTCTCCTTTTCCTTCAGCTGGACTTGATTAACCTTGCTTCCCACTCAGCGTTTACTATTCAGGATTCTGCCCTATTCTGGATCTCACACAGAGGCCTCCCAAGAGACTAAAGAAAGCAGTTGATGCAGGGGAAAGGCCCCTGGACTGGGAGCTGGGATTCCCCGGTGACCTCCTCGCTTTGCTCAAATACAGGTCCCTTCTCTAGACCTGTTTTCCCAGCTGTGAAACGTTCCAGGCTCAGTGGGAAGTTGAACAAGTTATTTATTGCATTAAGGATGAAAATTTGGGAGACAATTGTTCCATACAGGACAGTGGTTCTCAAGAGACAGTCCCTGGACCAGATCCATCCGCATTACCTGGAAATCATTAGAAATGCATTAATCTCAGGCCCCATCCTAAACCTACTGAATCAGAAACAGGAGGGGAGGGTTCAGCAGTGTGTCCTAATAATAATTACTAATTTATCAAAGCTTCCAGGTTATTCTGATGCGTTTAAGTGTGAGAACCCCTGGGCTTGGGGAAAGAAGGGACTTTGTTAGAGCCTTGAAGGCAGGGAAGGACTTAAAAGGTCACGCGAAAGGACAAATCCCTGGCAGACTGGCGAGCACTCAGTGGCTTTCCTGCGTCAGAGGCCTGGCGGGGTGGTCCCAGCCCTAGTCCGACCTAGGAAGTTAAAGGTTCCCAGGTCCTCCCATACCCCAGGAAAGTACCTAGGGCGAGGCTGTGACATTCCGCTAGGCCTTGTTCTACTCCCCGGCGGCCTGGGCCCGCCGGCGGGAGGCGGCTGCGCTCTGGGTGCGCTCCAGCTACCCTGCCGGCCTCTCCGCCACCGAGGATCCCTCGGCTGGCGCCCCCGCCCGGGCGACAGCGGCCCTGCGCCACCCTGGCTGGTGGAGCCCCGACCTCTCCGCCCCAGCCTGCAACGTTCCTCCCCTTCTATCCTGCCCCTCCGTCTGTCGCAGTCTGCCTCTCTGACTCTTGTCTCCATGTCAGCTAGACCTCTGTCTCTGGGATTTTGTCTTCATCTCTGTCTCTCCCCTGCCCGAGTTTGTTCTCTCCACTCTGTTTTCCTTTTTTGTTCGCAGTCACTCTTTTAACAGTTATGAATTGCCCACTGTGTGCCCTGGACTGCACTAGGGTCTGGCAGTCAGAGATGCAAACAAGGGCACCTGCTGATTGGACGCTTACTGGGTCTTTTCCCCCTTTCTGCACATCTCCATCGTCCTCTGTTCTCTCTCCACCCTCACCTTGCCCCTTCCCTCCCATTATTTGTTGTTTCCACTTCCTTTCCTTTTTGTAAAGATACCTTTCTTCTGGAATGTCCCAGGGTAGGATTTAAAAAGCCTCCTTTTATCTGACTTTCTGGAAAGTTGCAATTAAAATGTCAGTCTTATCTTGAAGCATGACAATAGTTTAAACTGTTATCGGCTAATAACACCTCAACCAAAATTAGCTGATTAATCCAAAGCAGGCAGCCATGTCCTATGGGGGTCACCTAATTGAGAGAAGCTAATATTTACCTACTTTTGCCTTGGTGCTAGACACTCATTTATTCAAGAAAAGGTATGCATTCATTCAACGATTTATTGAGCACCTAGTATGTGCCAGACATCGTACAGGATGAACTCTGTCCAATAGAAATAATAGGAACCACATATGGAATTTAAAATTTTCTAGTGGCCCCATTAAAAAAGTAACAGATATTAATTTTAATAGTAAATTTTATTTAACCCAATATACCCAAGATATCATTTCAACATGCACGCAACATAAAAATTATCAATGAGAAATTTTTCACTATTTTTTTTCATGCTGAGTCTTTGAAATTCTGTGAGTATGTTACATTTGCAGCACATCTCAGTGAGGACTAAGCACATTTCAAGTGTCTGTGGTACTGGACAGTGCAATTCTAGACACTTGGAGAATAGCTATGGATAAGATGAAGAGGGACTTAGGAAGAAATAATCAGTAAACTAATAAAAAATAAGATAATAATAGTGTTAATTGCTACCATGTTTCCCCAAAAATAAGACCTAGCAGGACAATCAGCTCTAGTGAGTCTTTTGGAGCAAAAATTAATATAAGACCCGGTGTTATTTTACTTATTTTTCTATAAAACTGGGTCTTATATAATATAATAATATAATGTAAGACCCGATCTTATTTTACTATAAGACCGGGTCTTATATAATAATATAATATACGACCCGGCCTTATATTAATTTTTGCTCTAAAAGACGCGTTAGAGCTGATTTTCTGGCTAGGTCTTATTTTCGGGGAATCACGGTATGAAGAAATTAAAACAAAATAGTAACATAGAATGACTGGACATTACCTCAATTAGCCCTTTCAATCCTCCTTCATGTTGAATAATACCATATAACAATTTTATAAATATGAAAACTGTGACTGAGAGACTATGCAACTTGTCCAAGTACCTATGACTGGTTAGTTGTATGGCCAGAATTCAAACTCCCATTTGACTGACTCCCAAGCTGGTTCCCATTACCTTACAAGGCCAGGTTGAAGGCAAGGCTACCACAAAGAAGAGAGTCGTGAAGGAAAGAGGCATGAAATGGCTTTGGCGTTGAAACTTTTGAATACGAGGCTAAGAGTTAGGTACTGCTGTGTGTTATTAAGTTTCATGACCTCTCTGGGTTCTTCTCACAGGTAAAATGGAGAGCTTGGCTTGATGGCTACAAAAGCCTCTTCTCGTTGCAACATGTAGGTTAGCACATAGGCTCTGGAGCCCAATTAGCTGGGCTGGAAACCTGCTTCCACTACTGCCTTGCTGTGTGCTCTTGGACAAGTCACTTAAGCTCCCTGGGCCTCAATTTTCTCATCTGAACGATTGCTGTCACTGTTACTCCCTCGTTGGGCAGATGGCAGGAGTAACAGTTTATGTTCAATGTCTGGAAGGGCATCTGGTACAAAGTAAGCCCTCAGTGAATGTTAGCTTCTTTTTCTGTTATCCCAGCTCTATCCTGCAGCTTCTATCCAGCCAAGGCTGGAGACTGCCTGGCCTTTCACATGTGGTTAGTACGATTATTTTTATTGGGCAGTACTCCTCCTGAACGATGTCTGGCACATACTAGAATCTCAATATGTTGTTGTATGAATGCATATATTTTCTTGGATAAAGGAGTGTCTTGCCCTGTGGCCCAGGCCTATCTGGTACCTGGCTCATGCCTAGTCTAAGGCCTTGTTTTCCCAAAGCCACGGGAGTCCTGATCTGCCCTCCTGATTATGAAGACACCAGGGGAACCTCAAGACTCTTGGAACTCAGCGGACTTTCAGTCAAGGCCTTTTTATCTGGGGGATAGTTTTGTACAGAACAGTTAGAAACATTTCATCGTCCAAGGTACCTGCTTCCATAGAGGTTTTCTGCAAAGGCACTGAGGCATGGAACTGTGAAGGACTAGTTAATAAAGCTCAAAGCATTTTTTCCCTTAGTTCAGGTAGGCTAGACAGAGGACAGTTTCACATGGTGCCAAAGACCAGGGTCTTTGCATCGTCCTTGGTTCGTTGGTCATCCTAGCTTAAGTGCCTCGAGTTTCAATTGTCTTTATTTTAAAATGAACACAATAGCAGCATCTATCTCATGGCATAGTTGTAAACATGAAATGATATGTTGCAAGTAAGCACTGAACACATAGGAGGCCACCATAATCATATAATAAATAGCCGTTGTTATCATATTAGTAGCCCTCATAGGTTTTGTACATTTGGCATTAGAAAGACTCGCGTTTGAGTCTTAGCGCTATCACACACCAGGTGTGTGACATCAGGCAAATCAATTGATATAGCTGAACCTTAGTGTTTTCCCCTGAAAAATGAGAACAAAAGGATTATGTGAACACTGCAGCAGAGTGTCTTCATAGATGTCAAATGAGGTTCTGTATGCCCATGTGCTTTGCAACTGGGAAGTGCTGTGCCCAAGTTGATTCTTCTAGGTAGTAATTTCTCTGTCAAAGCTGTGTATCTAGTCCTTTGCTGATCTGAGTTGCCTCGTCTCTGCCTTTGTAGCAGCAAACACAGAGAACTCAATCTTATTTATCTCCGTTCCAGCCGTGCTCAGCAAAGTGTTGTATGTGCCAGAAGTGCACAGATTATTCAAGACAGCAGTCAGAGGGTGTAGTTTGGTCTCTGCCACATGCTGGTGGTAGAACCTTCTACCAGTCATTTAATTTCTGACCTGTTTCCTTAGCTCCAAAGTAGGGATAGACTTAATAGTAATATTTGACTTGCCTATATCTTGGGCTGTTCAGGATGATCAAAAGAATTAAAAAGCATGCTGACCATCGTAAATCTATCCATAAGCGTGAGGAAATATTCTCAAGCATTATTCCCAAAGTGCAGCTTGTGCGCCTTCCTCCCATCTCCCAGCCCTGCAAAGCAGTCACACAGAACCACTTATGGTTTCCTGCGCAGGTCTCTGCTGTTCCAGACTTCAGTGCCTGTGCATATTGCACAGGCTGGTTTCTTTATCTGCAATGCCCTTCCCTTCATCCTTCAACGTCACCTCTTACTCATTCTCCCAGACCCAGCTCCAAAGGGTGTTCTCTCTAAAATCCTCTAGACCCACCCACAGAAGCCAATCACCTTCCCTTTGTGTCCCACTGTGACGAGTACAGATGGCCATCATATCTCTCATTCGCCCTGCATTATGACTCCTTTTAAGCATTAATTTAATGGAAACAGTATGGCGGTGAGGAAGCACATAAGCTCCAGAACCTGGGTTTAAATCCTGGCTCTGACACTTACTAGTTGTGTTACTTTGGGGAAGTTACTTACTCTCTCTGTGCCTCAGTTTCCTAATCTCTTAAGTAGGTTTGATAATGACACCTCCCTTGGATGGTTGTTTTTGAGGCGTATCACATGATAAACTTAGAACAGTGTCTGGTGCATAGAAGGTGCTCCATAAATTTCAACTTTTGTTCATGTTTCTGTCTTTTTTATCTGACAGCAAGGACTGGGTCTTACCCTCAGTGCCTAAACCAACCCCTGACACGTAGGAGGGGCTCAACAAATGACTGTTGAATAAATGACCCAGAGAGAGAATCCCACATGCCATTGATTCTTGTGTCTCTATTCAGCTGTCTCCTCTACCCCTTAGGTCCTACCTGCTCTCCAATTTTCCTTAGAAATGGGTCTTGTAGTTTCTGCTTTCCATGTGGTACCAGTGCTGCTTTCTCAGTCAGAGATTCCCTCCACCCTTTGCCCAGCTTCCTACTCGGCTTTCTGACTCATATTCTTCCTGTCCCACCCAATGCATAGCTCTGCTTCAGACCCAGCCTATAAGACACTCTTCCCCCTGCTCAGCCTCTGCTTCTGATCCTTCTAGATGCCACATTCTCTACTGATTAATCCGAGGTCCTCAGCCAGGGTTGCAGGTCCTCCAGCCTTTGGGTCCTCCACAACCACTGATGTATCTTCTTACTGTTTGCCTGGCCCTTCTCTGAACGTGGCCGCCCCCTTATCATCGTATCTGTTCACCCATCCATTCCCCACTTATCCACCCACTCAAATCACCCACTTACCCATTCACCTACCCACCCATCTGCCTTTCCGTCCATCCTCCTATTTATCCACTAAGGTATTGAATTAATATTTGCTATGTATCTACCACTCTCCAGTCACTACATGGAATACAGACTTGAAGAAGAGCTGGTTCCCAACTTTGTTTAATTTATAATCTACCAGGGAAAATTAGATCACTGAACCACAATTTGTGGCAGAAGGTAGTTTGTGGCAGATGGGTGCTATAACAGGTTTTTAAATTAGAGTCCATGGAGCAGCTTCAGGGAATCTGTGAACTCCTTAAAACTGTAAGCAGAGTTATGTGGGTAAGAAGATACGCGTATTCAGGGGAGGGGCTCCAAGGCTGTTATTACGTTGTCAAAGGGGGTTCCCAGTAAATAGGAGGCACTGCATAAGGAGATGCCTGGGGAAGAGAGAGCTCTCATTCAGGTTCTTGAAGGGGAGGAAAAGTGGAACTAATGTTATTTCAGACCCACTGTGTCATGGACTAAATTTTGTGTCCCCTTAAATTCATATGTTGAAGCCCTAATCCCCAGTGAGGTGGGGTCTTTGGGAGGTAATTAAGTATAGATGAAGTCATGAGCATGAAGTCCCCGTGATGGGATTAGTGACCTTATACGAAGGGAAAGGACATTGGGCCCTCCTCCCTCCACTATGAGGATACAGCCAGAAGGCGGCCATCTGCAAACCTGGGTGTGGGTCCTCACCAGGCCTGACTCTGCTGTCACCCTGCTCTCAGGCATCTAGGCTACACAACTGTGAGGAATAAATGTCTATTTTTTAAGCCCCCCACTCTATGGTATTTTTGTTATAGGAGCCTAAGCTGGCTAAGACACTATGTGCCAGACACCACTTCTTGCGTTGCAAACCTTGGCTATGTTCTTGTTTGGAAGATGGAAATGGGAGAGAAATAAGGTGGAGGAAATAGCCTTTACCAAACACTGGGCTGGGCAGTCTCGTTGTCTGTAACGCTCACAGCAGCCTTTCAAAATAGGTGTATCATCCCTGTGCTACGCAGGAGGAAGCTCAGAGAAGTAAAGCAAGGACCCCAGTCACACAGTCAGTAGCAAGGGGTGGAGTCAGGGCTTGAAATGTCACTAGGGCTCTAAGGCCCAGGATGTCTGCCTTCCTCCCAGGGTTGTCTGTGGATCAAGCATGTCACTGAGTAAGTACTTCAGAGCTGAAAAGCGCTGCTCAGGGTAAGAGAAGATGTTGTTTTCTGTGCTCTGAGAATGTCAAAAGGGTTTTACAAGCCTAAGGAACTGCTGTCATTAAATTTTCAACAACCTCCAAAAGGAATGACCTTTTCCTGTGGATTCTACCCATGCAAAAGGTCAGCAAGAGTTGGTTCTCACCCAGAGTGTTATCACAGCAGTTTCCAGGAACAAACCTGGGCATGGGGCCGTCACTCAGCAAGTACTTGTGGGTAGGTCTGTTGGCAGAAAGGGGCCCTCAGCCTCTGCCAGCCTCCGTGGCCCTCCCTCTGTTGGGGGCTCTGCCTAGTGAGGATGGCAACTGGCCCCATCACAGCCTGCAGAATGGGTGATGCCTCAAACTGCTCCATTGCCTGGTGCCATAAGCCATACCAGCAGGATACACACTCTCCCCCGTCTAGGGCTTTCTGAAACTTTCAGCGAGCTTGTGATCAGGACAGCTGCCCACCCACCTGCCTAACACTGAAAAAAATCAAACCCAGTTTGAAAACCACTGGACTTTTTGCAAAGAGAGACTGAACTAAATGACCTCTAAGTTCCCTTTCAGTCACGTAAAACTGGGATGAATTAAGGGAGAAAATATTTTTTCAACAAAAACTGTTTTCTCCTTGAAAGCAAGGACCGTATAATTTGTTAATTTGAACTTGTAACGAGCTTTACCTTTCCCCTCGTCTCCATCGGCTCGGCCACCACCCTCGTCCAGAACAGCACAGCGAGTGCCCTGAATCATTGCAACAATCTCCTAACTGGTGTCCCTGCACGTAGCTTGTCCTGTCCCAGACGGATTGGCATTTCTCAGTGGATTGCATTATATCTCTGGCCTTCTTATAATTCTTCAGTTGCTCTCCTTGACGGATTTCAAGACCTGAAGTTTTTATCAACTGTTGTGCATGTCTAACTCATCTCTTTATACTTTTTCCTTTGCCCCCTATGCTCTGGTCACCCCACACACCTCCCCTACCTCAGGCACTTCTCATGTGCTCTTTCTCTGCTCCTGGAGCCCCCAGGTTTCCCAGTGGACTCTTCCTTAGCCTGCATATCTGAGTCACTCACACAGGGAACCAGCCTTCCCTTGAATGCCTAAATCTCAGGTAGGCGGCGTCCTCTGTGAGCCCACAGCAGCCACAGACTTGTGCACTCTGTATTATAATTTTCTGGTACATTTTCTGTCTCTCCCACCAGCTGTAAGCTCTGGGCAGAGTGCGTCTGTGTTTGCTTGTTTATCATCATATTCTCAGTGTCCAGCCCACAAGGCTGAAGACCCTCACTCCTCAGAGGTGCTCAGCGAACACGTTTGCATTCCATAAAGCAACACCGTACTCAGAGGCGAGGTCAGATTCCTTACCCCAGATCTTGAAAGTCCTTGCTGCATTCAGGGGTCTGAATGTGGAAACCATTAGTGCACCCTCCCCCTGCTCTTAACTGAATTTGCTCAGAAGAGGCAGGGGGTCTTTGGACGCACCTGAATCCTATTACAGAACTTGGAACCAAAGCCAGGCACCATTGGGTTGCTTTACCCACGCCACCCCCCTCCTTTAGCCAGATGACCAGCATCCTGCCCCCTCAGCCGCACTGCCTGCATCTCTGCCAGCATGTTCTGGCTGGGATAGCACAGCTACCACTGAATGGGCAGCCACAGTCACATTCAGAGAGGGTGAGGCAGAGGGACTCACTTCAACTCTGACATTCAGCTTGTCCCTCGTGACTCAGGTTGCCACTCGCCCCTGGGGCTGCAGGATCCAAGCAGGAATAACCCTTTCATTAGGTATCTGTGACACTGGAAAAGGTCAGACAAGTGGGCTGGCTGCTGAGTCACGGAGCGTGAGTGTCCATCCCCGCAATTCTATCACTGTTGTCTGCCCATCTCAAGGGTCCCCTTTCTGAAGCAGGTTTGATTCCTAGAACGGATTCAAGTCAGGGCACGCAGGGGAGGAAGTCGCTTATCTGTCTCTGTAAAGGGAGATGATAGAACGTGGCTGGAGGAAAGCAGGCTTTGTAATCAGATGTACATGAGTTAGCATCCCAGCTCTGCAACTTACTAGCTGTGGCACCCGGAACAAGTTGCTAACCCTCCCTGGCCCTCAGATCTTCATCTATACGGAGATGGTAATATTACCTAATGTGTCGCGTTGTCGTGAGAATAAATGAGGTAAAGTACGTAAGAAGCTTAGCAGAGTTCTTGGCAAATGGGAAACAGTCCATAAATGGTAGGTATTATTATTTGTACAGGCTGCACTCTCAGTAGATATTTGATCCCTAGGTAACATGGCATCTCCCCCCGTCACCAGGCTCTGGCCCAACCTCCTGAAATGTACAATCAGTCTCGCTTTGGAAAAATGTAGCTAAAATGAAAAGGAGGTAAAAAGGCTTGTGACCTTTTTTTTATGATCTGTGATGAACAAACTGTTTCCCCAACTCGAATGGTTCCTGGTCACGCTGGTCCAAGTGGAAATCAGATACAGAGGTAGACATAGGGCCATACAAGAGGCCCTCAGTGCAAGGTTTTATTACGTAAAGCTTTTTGTTTTAGACAGCTAGAGAAAGCAGAGATTAACTGAGTCCTCTGAAATATATGCATTCCTTTACCATTCGCTGAATTCAGACTTTGGCTCTTGGTTCAATATCCTCTCCCTCTTTGTCTAATACTTCTATTCCTCCAAATAGAGAAAAAACATCCAAGTACTCCTTGGACCAGTATGGAAAAGACCACATTTGCTCAGCGTCATTTGGCAAGCTGTTTAACCTCCCTTGTAACCTAGCTATCTTTAGCCTTCTTGATGCTATTTTGAAATGTCAAACTAGCAAATACTGCTTCCAGAATCGTTCTGATCTGGATGTGACAGGATGCTTGGGGGTGGGGAGATGAGGAGGAGGTGGGGATGATATAGGAGCCTTCTGGTGATGTACTAACTTCACAACTGTCAAGATTCTCTGTAAGGGGAAATGGGGCAGTGAGCCCCACCTGAACCTCACCTAGAGGGATGTCTGCTTATCTGATGCCAGAGCCAGAACTAGACGTCACATTAGCCAGAAAGAGCAAACTGACCCGTATGCCCAGTCCAGTGTAAAAATATTTATTCATTCATTCACTCATTTACTCATTCCTTCAAAAGGTGTCTATTGAGTAGCACCTATGAGCCAGGCATGGTACTAGGTACTGGGGAAACAACAGCTTGCAAAGGTGACTACCCATTAGAATCATCTGGGGAGTTTATTAATGCTTCTCAAGCACCAGCCCCAAGAGTCAATGCAGGAGGTTTGATGCAGACCCGGGAGTCTGCATTTTTAACAAGCCTCCAGGCATTCTGATATAGGTAGTCCAGGGTATATGAGAAACCCTTGCTTAGCTTGTAGTAACAGCTATTTCCTAAGCACCTCACCAGTGATAAAAGAGAGAAATACAGAAATACCTCTCCCTCTTTGTCCTCATGAGACCTTGAAGAGCTCATGATCTACAGTCTCCAGAAGGAAACAGACAAATAATGCCATTTCAGGGTATTAAGTACTCTGAAAGCAGAGGTACAAAGTGCAGTTAGGCCCCATGGAGGAGGTAACCAGCTTAAGGAGAGCCGGTGAGGCTTTATGAAGGAGGTCATATTTGTGCTAGGTCTTGAAACATGAGAAGTTGTTCAGATGGATAAGAGTGGGTGCACATTATACTTTCCAAGATGGACTCACTAAGATATATCTCCCCTCCAACATGTTCTTCCCATAATGGGACGGGCATACCTCACGCAGAGAAGTTGGGGGAGGGGCATCTGTGTTCCCTGCCCTTGAGTCTGGCTAGGGGGCCTGTGACTGCTTCCACCCAAGGAGTGGGGCAGAGGTGATGCATGTGACTTCTGAGACGAAGTCACCAAAAGGTGATTCTGCTTCTACTTGGCTCTTGTTCTCTTGAGACACATGCCTCAGGAGTGCTGAGCTGACTTGTAAGAAATCTGGCTGCCCCGAAGCTGCCAAGCTGTAGACACCACATGCAACAGAGGGAGATGCCCAAGGAGCCCTCCTGTGGATAATTCCCACCCCAGCCTTCGAGCCACCCCAGTTGACAGTGAAGCAGAGATGAGCTGCTCCCTCTCAGTTGACTTAAATTGCAGATTCCGGGGTAATATAAATGTTGTTGTGGTTTTAAATCTCTACATCTTGGGGTGCTTATGATGCGACATTCACTACCTTGAACTGACTGTGAGGGCATTTCAGGAAGAGGACATGATAGCAAGTGCAAAGGTTTCCGGGGTAAAAGGGCACATACATTATTTTTAAAATGGGAGAGATTCACTATCCTCATGGAGACTTTAGAGGTATTGATTCACCACAGACCAACATATACAATGAAGCCACCTGTGTATTTGCCTGAGTGGTGATGTCTGAGCTTCTCCCCCAGGCCATGGGACCCACAGATTTGGGGATGCCCCAAATTGGCATACATGGTTTTAACTGTCCTGTCTTTGTTGCTATGTCATTTTAAGGACATGGGTAGCATCTCACTCATTCCTAGGAAAAGGTTTGTTGGATGTTAAAACTGAAGTGATTCACTTGTCATTTAGACTAACTGCCTCTCAGATCTTACCTTGCTGAGCACAGGTGATGGAGTGTTGGAATGAGGCCGGTGTGTGAGCAGAACCAGGGCCTGTGTCCCTGACTTATGGGCTCACAACAATCTTGGGCACAGGAGGGATCTTTACCGGTCACCCTCCCACAGGCCTGCCAATAGCAAGGACTCAGCAACACATCGCTGTCTGTTATAAAGTTCTTTGACTGCGTCCAAATCCTCCTCCCTGTGAGGCAGATGAAGCAGGTGTTATCCAGCTCAGGAGTGAGGACATGGAGGCTCAGAGAAACCATACAGCTTCTAAATTATCAGCTAGATCCAACCCCCAGGGCTGAACGAAGTCTGATGCCTTCCCACTCCCACAGACTGTACACTCCAGGCACAAACCAGAAGCCCACAATTTCTGTAACTTTGCCATACTATGTCCCCACCTGAAGGGCTCTCTGTTCTCTCTGTTTGAATCTTCCTCTTCTTTGAAGTCCCTGCTCTAACCCTAACTCCTCAGGAAGCCTCTCCCTGTGGACACAGCCTGTAGGGTCTGCAGTTGCTCTCACTTCCCTGTGGGTCTCCCTTCCTGACTGCCTACCCTGTGGATGTCATTGGCTCAGCCAGCTCCCACAGTTACACAGGATAATTGACAACAGTCGTAACAATAATAATTGTAAATTACCAAACTTTCTTTTTTAAAATTTACTCTTTGTTGTGGGACAGATAATATGGAATTACTTATTGATATATCGCTTAGAAAATTGTGAGTCCCTAGTACATTTCTTGCTACATTTTATTTTTGTGTGGTCATCTACAAATGAGTCCCTCTATAACTGGGTTTTGTTAGAGTTTATAACATTCTTAAGCCTGTTCTTCCATTTGTTTGCATATGATTGCTACATGTAAAACCAAAAGCACTTAGTTTATTGGACATATGAAACATGACTGGATTTTTTAAATCTAAAAGTCAGCTGAATCACTTTCTTCTTGATTTGCTGTTCTTGCTTTCAGACAGAAACTGCTGTGACTTGTAGTCACAGATTTTTATACTAGCACAGTTGGTATTTTATTTAAAAAAAAAAAAAAAACAAGTGTGTTAGTCTAGTAACAGAAAGGATTGTAGATATCCTCTTCATTTTTTTTAAGTGTTATTGTTTCATAAAACAAAACAAGAAAGAGACAAGATAAAAATCAGGCATATGAGCTTTTTGGTACGATGCAACAGCAGATCGTAACTTTCCCAAGTGTTATTGAAACAGCCCCCTTACTTCTATTTATTTATCTAATTTTAATTTTTAAATTGAGACATAATTGCCATATAATAACATTGTATTGGTTTTAGGTGTACAACATAATGATGTGATAGATGTATATATTGACTTAATTTTCCTTTAATAAATCTATCATCTATCTATCTATCTATCTATCTATCATCTCAATCATCTATCTCTCCTACTGGTTGAACTTGGACTGCTCACCTTTCAGAAGGCCTCTAGCCCCCAGTCTTCTTTCTCCAGTTACACAGACTTAGTTCTACCAATGTTTTCACATGATGTGCCTTTGATTCCCTTCACCATGCTGCTCCCTTCCCAAACATGCTACATTTTTATGCCTGTCTTTTCATGACCTAACCTTTCAGCAAGTCTTTGCTGCATTCCTGCCGTATGCCAGGGAGCACCTGGTGGCACAACACTGAGCAAGACTCACCAGTTCCTGTGTCCAGGAGTGTGGGTGCCCAATTCTAAGGCTACATTTCTGGAAGGGTGGAGAGCAGTGCTTCACACCCTGGAGGAGGAAGGCTGTTGGACAAGGAAAACCATAACCGCCACTCAGTGCTGAGAAGGAAGCTGGCTCGAAGTATTTAATGAACATTATTTGATGAGAAGGCTGCACAACCGTTCTGTTAATTCTCAGGCATTTGAAAATCAGTCATTCCATACAATCCTCACAGGAGTCACATGAGATAGACATGACTCAGGAGATTGCACAGCTTATGGCTGTCCTATGGGTGCAGAGCGAAGCATTACTCAGAACTGTGAGAGACCCTAAAGACCAAGCTTATGGCTGAACATCAACACCGGGCCTTTTCCTCCACAAGACTCCTGGGAAAAGGACCAGCTGTCATCCATGCGGGGCCCAAGTTCTTTTGCAGGTTCTCTCATCTCTGTGGCTTTCATTGTACACACCAGTTTGTGCTCACTCCCGCCAAATACAGGGTGGACCTCTGTGCTCTTCAAAGGCTCAACAGGCAAATTGCATAGACAGGAAAAAAACGATAAATTATACCTAGAACAATCCTTTTCATAGTCACCAGTCTGGGTCTTTGATAGATGGTGGAACATGAAACATGGGCATTGTTCTCTGCCTGAGGTGTGGGACTTTCAGAAGAGCCATGGAGTGGAGGAAGGGAACTAGCACTTGTAAGCACCCACCATCGGCCAAGGTCTGTGTTAACAACAAGGACAACAATCATTAATAAATATTGTGTACTTAGCATGGGCCATGCAATGGTCTAAACTTTTTACATATATTAACTATTTCATCTTCTTAACAACCCCATTAAGTAAATACTATTATTATCCCCATTTTATAGATGAGGAAACTGAGGCAGGTTTAGTAACTTCCAGAAGTGAGATAGTTAATAAGTCTCCAAGTTGGGAATTGAAACCAAGCAGTCTGGTTCAGGAGTCTGTGCTCTCAGCAAAGGCATGGTGGGTTCTTACATACTTTGTCTCATTTAGTCCTAATAGTCCTGTATGTCAAGTGTTATCTCAGTCCTGCCAATCCTCCCACAGCAAATACTTTATGTTAATATCTCATCAGTCTCCTCCCTTACTCAATAAGCTTCAGGGAGGGCAGGGTCCATCTCTTTCTTGCTCACTGTTGGGTGTCCAGTGCCTAGCACAGTGGTATAATCACATAGTAGGCTATCAATAAACATGGAAGGATACACACACTGTACAAATAAGGAAAAACACACAGGCTATCCCAGGGTCAATCAGCCTTCAGAAGGTGTGATTAATAAATTACAAATAATAAAGAGAGTGTCTTGAAAGATTTTATGTTTCTTATTTAAAATTTACCTGTCTTTACAGCCTGCCGGGAAGCCTGTCATTCAAAATTGGCAATAAAATAGCCCTGCACGAATGAAGACAAAATAAATCAGAAGCCCTATGCTTTTAATCTCACTAAATGAAAGCCCAGCATGCATGCTGCCTCCCTCCAAATTAATCACTGGATTAAATGCGAGACATACACCCCAAATCAATAGTTTGTGACAGAGATCTCCTGCCTGGGCTTCAGGAAAATTCCACTTCCTTTCAGATGTTGTCACTTGAAATGTCAGGAAGTTTCCATTCATCACCCACCCTTGAAGAGGTCACCATCACCACACTTCACATTTCCTTGCTGTCTTTCTTCAGAGATATCAAGACATCTTACAAAGGGAGCCCACCCATTGTCACAGCCTCTCCTGGAGGTTGAAGGAGGGACAGTGTGCAGACAGGAGAGGTGTGGAGATGTCTGATTTAGAAATAAGAAAACCAAAGCATAACGAAGCCCAGAGTCTTCTCAAAAGTGTCAAAGAGACAACACTCGTACATCCCTTGAATGGAAATACAGTGCAGTGGGAAGAACACGGGTGTAGGAGAGAGACATAGGTTTAAATCTTGACTCTAACACTGGCCTGTACTTCACCATTCTTATCTATAAAACAGAGGAAATAAAAATACTGTGGGTTATGTGCTGTGTAACCTTGGGCAAGTTATGTAAATTCTCTGTGCCTGAGCATCTCTATTTGTACATGAGGTCATGGTGGTTAACGGTTCAGCCAGTTGTCACTGCTCAACATGAGATAATAATGGAATATTTCACCTTTATAACAAAGTTATATCTCCTTTCTCTGCTGTTTAATATTAACCCTGCTATCACCTTCTCCAGTAGCCTCCAGATTGGGTTAGATCCTTTTTGCTTTGCTTTAATACTATTAATAACTAAGAAAAATAGTGATAATGATAACACTAAAAACTAACATTTATTGATAAGTTACTACATGGAAGGCTCTAAATATAATATTTTACTTGAGTTAACTCATTTAGTCTTCAAAACAGTCCTGTGAGGTACGTGTTACTATGTTCTGCATTTATAGACGAGGAAACCAAGGCAACAGAGTTTACATTTCCTGCCCAAGGTCTCATCAGTGATAAGCAGGAGCTGTCCTATCTCCCAGAGCATCCTGGGCTTCATTCACGCTTTCTCCATGTGACCCTGTGATCATGACAATTCTCCGTATATGGCTTTTATCTCCTCTGGACCTCAGGCTCTTCTGAAATAGGGACTGAGTGTTATCCGTTTTTGTATTCCCACAGTTTAGCACAGAATAGGTGCTCAGTGAATTTGAAATGAAATGAAATTGACTCATCATGCAAAGATAATAGACTATGAGTGTTTAATACCAAGAGCTCTGAATTGAGAAGGTGACTTCCCAGGTCAAAATACTGCAGAGCTAGACATCATCTCACACTGAAGGGATTCAGCCAGACTGGGACAAAGCAAAGTCAAGAGCAGTGCAGACGAGACAACCCCCTTCCCCACAACCCCAAGAAAAAAAAAAAAAAACCCACACAAAAACTCTTCCCTTAATAGATGCTTAACGTGGCAGGCCTGAAAGTTGTCCTCAGAACCTCAGTGAAAGGTACACATGGTTGCAAACACAGTGATACCAAATACACTCTAAAGGGAAACTTTTGGGGATTCTAATTCCAGAGTGTTGTCTCAGTCATTCTTAACACGTTGCGTACGGATCACGAGAATCTTCACAAGGGATTTAAACCCCACCGTACGCAACGTGTTAACAAATTCTCATATCATTGTCATATAGTCTTGAGTTGAAAAACTTCACAGGGTTTTGTTAGAGAGGGATCTTAGGACTGAGCAGAACCCATTGCAGTCAAGATTCTGAACAGAATAGTCATGATGAAAAATAAATGACCTATAAACAAATAGAAAGATGCTCAACTGTACTAAGCACCAAAGAAATTTAAACCACATAATGAGATATTTTTCAAGGTTTGTAAAAGTTAGAAAGGTCAATAACATCCAGGGTCAGTGAGGCTCTGAGGAAATGAGTATGATTATATCCGGTTAGTGGGGATGTAACTTTGCAGTCTCCACCAAAATTCCATTTCTAGAACTCGATCACACAAAAACCAGCACATGTGCCCACAGATATATTTTCAAGCATGTTCATTCTAGCACCATCTGTGACAGAAAACTGGAAGCTTCCAAAGTAGGAAAAAGGTTTTTAAAATTATGGTATATTCATACAATGGTTAGGAAGTGGTGACAACAAATTCAATAGGTCTATATGTGTTGAAATGGAAAGATGACCAGATTCTGGTAACAAAGAAACTAAACCCTTGTCTCCACAGGAGGCCTCTAGCAAGTTATCTCAGCTCTTTGTCTGTTCTGATCAGTCCATGCCGGTGCCATACCTGATACGAAACTAAGTGATTATAAGGGATGTGGATGGGAAGGGAGTTTCATTATCTTCCTTCCTCCCTTCTCTCCTTTCCTCCTTCAGTATAATGAACATGCATTTTTTGGTATCAATATTACTTTACTTGTTCTTTTTTAAGGTTCTGGTGTCCAGTAAAGGCAAGGCCAGACTGGTGAATTTGGCTGTAGCAAGTGTTACACTATAATAAAAATATGGACAAAGCCCGATGCTAATACAGAGGAAAATGCAAAACAAAACAAAATGCCTGCCTAGAAGAGCGGAGGGAGATGTCACAGAGGAGGAGGATCTAAGATGCCACCTGGGCTTTGTCTGAGGAGCAGGCTCTCTAGGGAAAGAAAGGAAGGCAAAGCTTTCCAAACAGAGGCTGACAAGCACCCAAGCCTACAGGCATGAAACAGTGTGGGCTGTTGTAGGTCTGTGGCTGAATGACTCCCTCAACTCTCAGATGGTTTATTCCAAGTTGGGATGGGGCACCAGAAGAAGGACCGTGTGAGGAATAGTCTGAGTTTAGTTCTACGTGGGGAGCAGCCATAGGGGGAAGAAGGCAAGAGAGTCAGGATGGATAGTTTACACATTGTTTCCATCTGACCTGCTGTGGAATGTGGCTCATAACTCATCTGTACAGGCAGCTATTGGAGTGGACAAAGGAAACCCAGCCAGTGGAAATTCCTGGGAAACTGTGATGGGGCTCAAA
Source organism: Rhinolophus sinicus (assembly GCF_036562045.2). Classification (NCBI taxonomy): domain Eukaryota; kingdom Metazoa; phylum Chordata; class Mammalia; order Chiroptera; family Rhinolophidae; genus Rhinolophus; species Rhinolophus sinicus. The sequence goes on along the minus strand of NC_133756.1, from coordinate 27,386,005 downwards.
TAGGAAATGCCAGTCAAGAGGTTTTACGGGTGCCAAGCTCACATACCAATGTTGGAGAGCCATTCCTGATTGTCAACTCTGGAAGAGACATTTTTGCATAAGTTAATGGATAACAATAAGGGTCCCATCGATATTATTCTTCCCAACCCTTATGCCTTCACCATCTAACTTGCTTCAAGAACCTTTGAGTCGGGGATGACCATCCTCATTTTATAGATGTTGGAACTGAGGCTCAGAGAGACATTGTGATTTGCTCAAGGTCACATAGCTAAGGAAGACAGGATAGTATCACACACACAAAAAAAATCCTTTGCTTTTGGAGTGATACAGACTTGTTTTAAAATCTTTATTCCATGACTCACTACTTGGATACCTTTGGGCGTTCCTCTCTGGGTCCTCCACTTCCCCATATATAGAATGTACATAACTTTACCTACCTTACAGAACTGTTGGGAAAATGGAATGGGATTATATATGCTGCCTACTTGCTACGTATTTTCTCCTTCCTTAGTGACTCAATCCTAATGTGGGGTGCAGGAGGCAGCAAATCAACCATTTTCCAACCTCTCTTGCACCTGGGAGTGACCATGTGACATAAATCTGGCCAATGAAATATAAGCAGAATTCTCTAGAAATAAGAAAGCTAAACCCTTTTGGTAAAAGCCTTTCTCTTCCCTTTTCCCTTCTTGGAATGGAAGTGCATTCTAAGGAATGGAAGAACTAGAGATTCAGCAGCCATCTTGAAAAGATGGAAGACCTTGCATCTCTGTTGGCATTATTAGACTGTTTTCTTTCCTGTATTTCTCATTGCTAAGACCTTAGTTAGAATTAAGACCTGCTAAGAATAGACCTTAGTTAGAGTAAGCAGTTTGCAGTTGTCCATATCTTGACTGATGGAGTATTCTAAGCTTTGACATATCAATCATACCAGGAGATATGATTTTAAAGTGAATGGTAGCCATTTTGACTAAAACAGGGATCTTTCTCTAAAGTGAAAGAAGAATTTAAGCCTATATCCTACTTATAAAACAATATTAACCTGCCCACCCATTCCCCCTCAAACTACACAATGTTCCTTTCTCTATTTTCTGCCATGCTTACCTCCCAAGTTGGGTATATAACCCGCTACACCTGCAGACCAATCTCAGTTCAAATGAGATAACATATGTAAAATCCTTGGCTCAGTGCCTGGCCCACAAGTGTAAAACAAGTGGGATTTATCTGTCTTGAGTCAGAAAATTTTAAAGCCCCCTCAGCAAATTTGAATCTTCTTGCTTTAACAAACACATGAGGACAACTTCAGAGGGTCCCAGGACCTACAAGATAAAAATCGTTCAAGTGGCTTTAGCATTGCTTTCCAGGCTCCGACTCCTGCCTACAGCTCTGGACTCTTCTTCCTGAGTCCCTGGATAATGCCTCTTCCCCTACTACAATCTCACAGTAGGGATTTTCCTCCCCCTCTGCTATAGAACTCATCTGACCATAGTCATTGTGTTTGCCTCTCCCACTGAAGGGGAGGAACGCAACTCATTGATATGGTAACCCTGCACACAGCAGTCAATAAATTACTGCTGAATAAATAAATGAGTTTCCAGTCAGTGCCTAAGAGTCTAGTCACATGGAAGTCTTGGCTTTTTCCTGAACACAGCTGAGCATTTTTATGTCTCAGTAGTTTTTCAGATGCTATTACTTTTGCTTAGAACTCTCTTCTCCACTTTATGTCTGTAGGACTCCTACTCACCTACATACACCCACCTCAAACATCACCTCTTCCAACCCTCTCTGTTGCTCTCTCTCTGCTCAATCTTATGGCATATAATACTTAATTCTACTATGGCATATAACTTGCTGTTTATTATTATGATGTGTCTACATGCTTCTGTTCCCTGATAGTCTCCGAACTCTTAAAACCACTTAGTTTTTTTTTGTTTTGTTTTGTTTTTTCTGTTAATTGTACCTAACATAGGTCAGGGAACATGGTAGATACTGAGAATTTTGGTAAATTTAGTTGCACAAAATTTTGAATTACACAAAATTGTGGCTTTGAGTTGTTGCCCATCCTGACCCCTGTAATGAGGCTTGTAACTGTAATATCAGCTGTTGGCGGGGAACAAAATGAAAGGAAATGAATTTTTATTAGGTATCTACTGTGGACCAGGCTTTGTTATTGTTCATTCTGTTTCCAGAATGAGTATAAAACACACCCTCAAACAGCTTTTGATTTTATGATGGAGACACACTTATATTACGTGAATGTTTTAAAGATTAGTATAAATTGAGGTAATGGCCTCTTTGTCACTTTAAGTCATAACTCTTGGGGTGACTGACCCACAACACAGCCATGGCTGTAAGATTCTTGGGGACCCCTTTGACTTTGTGTTGTGATCCTCCCCAAAAAAAGACACAAAAGCCTGATGCAAGCTGGTCCAATCAGATTCTCTCTAACAGAAATATGAAATTTGGAATGGATTTCTGAAGAGAGTGGGAGTTGCTGGAGTTGAGTCATATTTGTGGCAGTCCTCCAGGGTGAAAGGCCATGAAAAATTTTGAGATACTAGAACTGCTTTGGGTTCTCCTATCTTGGTTGTTCAGCATTTCCTTTGATTCTCGGAGACACCCCCAGCATCCTTCCAATAAATTTCCCCTTTGCTTATGCTAGACAAAGTCCATTTCAAATGCTTACGATTAAAAAATAAAAAAAATAAAAAGAAATCATAACTAATATAGTCCAAATACCCAAAGAATTTCCTGTTTGGTCTCTGAATTAAGTTGGGATTTGCATCAGCTGCAGTGACAGAAAACCCAAAATAAGAGTGGCTTTAAAAGGATACACGTTTAGGAGAGATCCAAGACGGCAAAGTAGATAAACACTGTGCATGCATTCTTCCATGAACACATTAAAATTACAACTAGAACAATCAACCTAGATGACCATCTGAAGTCTGGCTGAACATAAATTTTATAACTAAGGATATAAAGAAGAAGCCCCGTAGAGACTGATAGGATGGGCAGAGACGCAAAACAGGTTAGCCCCAAACCTCTGTGTGGTGGTTGAGAATCAAGAGGGTTATCTCAGCCACAGAGGCTCCCCCTGGATGAATGAGGGACAGCCCCACACCAGGATAACAGACCCAGAGTACTGGTGCCTGGGAAGAAGAGTGCCAACAACATATTGCTGTAAAAAGCACTGAGGATTCCAACCACCTGGGTGGGATGGAAGGCTATGGGGAAACCCAGACCTCCTCTTAAGTGGCCTGCACAGAGAGTCTCTCACTTCCACATACTCACCCTGGGCTCCAGCAGAGGGATGGTGACTCGGGGGTGTTGGAGGCATACAGGTCGGGGGGGGGTGGGGTGTGCAGACAGAGGTGTGTGGCTTCAAAGCAAGGGCTGGAGGACAACTGCCATTTTCCCTATGTGGGGCTCTACTCCTACGCAGCCAGTAGGCAGGTGCCATCTTTCCTGTGGCCAAATCTGAATCTGATTGGCCTGGTGAGCTCTGCTGGGAGCCCCACCACACCCAACTTCCCCAACACCAGAGGCACTTTCTCACAAGCAGCCAGACCCACACACATTGCACTCTTTTGTGAAAAACTATCAGAGTCCACGGATCCCAGGATGGCAGTGATTGGCCTTGGTGTGCTCTGAGACTTCTGGTGAGTAGCTCCAGGCTCAGCACTGGCACCAAAACAGAGTCTACATTAACCTGGTGACCACAACTCTTCCCACTTTAGTGACTCCCTGAGACCCCGCCTCACCCAACTCATGAACTGTATGAGTCTTTAGCAGGAGCTGAACCTTAAGGGATCCAGCAGTTGGTATCAGGCATTGGGGTGTCCTGGATTTTTGCTACCCCAGGCCTGGTACTGGTGGCAGCCATCCTTGGTTTGCAGTGTGGCCTCCCGCACATGCCTCCAACTTTAGCACAGGCAGAGAACAACCATAGGTAGCTTTGTAGCTTCTACCAGGTAGTACCAGGCTGGTCATAGGCAGTGGGTGACCTGAGTCTGTACCAGAGCCCCTCCCAAGAGGCCCCAGAATGAATATACTTGGAGGTTGGCTTCAGATCACAGCAGATAACTACCCAATTAGCCCCACAAGTGGCACACCCAAAGGGCAGTCTCAATAGACATCAGAGCCCACTGAGGAGAAGCGCACCCAGTGGGGTAAGACCTCTACACAGCAGCCTGTAAGCTGTGAACATGACTAAACTCCATAGCCAATTAGCCACTCACTGATGTGCCAATAGCAATTAAGGCTCAACTATAACTGGAGGACTCACACAACACACACAGGGACACTCTTGGAGCACTGAGAACAGGTGACCTGGGAGACTGTCAGGGCCCCACAGGGCACCTACTACATTAGCCCACTTGGTCAAGACTTGGGAACATAGTAGATCTAACTATAATATATAGAAAGAAACACAGACAGGCAGCCAAAATAAGGAAACAAAAAAATAGTTTCCATATAAAAGAACAGCAGAAAGCTCCAGAAAAAGAGCTAAATGAAATGGAGGTAAGCAACTTACCAGAAACAGAGTTCAAAACAATGGTTATAAGGATGCTCAAGGAACTTAGTGAGAACTTCAAAAGAGAGCAAGCATTAAAAAAGGACAAAGAAACCATAGAAAAGGACCAGTCAGAAGTGAAAAATACAATAACTGAAATGAAGAATACACTAGAAGAAATCGCCAGCAGAGTAGATGAAGCAGAGCATCAAATCAGCAATTTGTAACACAAGGTAGCAGAATACACCCAATTGTAACAGCAAAAAGAAAAAAAAATCCAAAAAAATGAGGATAGTTTAAGAGACCTCTGAGACAACATCAAGCATAACAACATTCAAGTCATAGGGGTACCAGAAGAAGACAGAAAGCAAGGGATTGGGAACCTGTTTGAAGAAACAATGAATGACAACTTTCCTAACCTGGCAAAGGAAACAGACATACAATTCCAGGAAGTGCAGAGAGTCCCAAACAAGATGAATTCAAACAGGCCCACACCAGGAAACATTATAATTAAAATGCAAAGGTTAAAGACAAAAAGAAAACCCTAAAAGCAGCAAGAGAAAGGCAACTAGTAAATTATAAAGGAGCCCCCATAAGACTGTCCCTGATTTCTCAACAGAAAATTTGATGCCAGAAGCAATTGGCACAAAATATTCAACATGATGAAAAGCAAGGACCTACAACCAGGGTATTCTACCCAGCAAGGCTATTATTTAAAATTGAAGGACAGATAAAGAGCTTCCCAGACAAAAACAAACAAACAAACAAAAAACCCTGAAAGTTCATCACCACCAAACCAGTATCACAAGGAATGTTAGAGGAACTTGTTTAAGACAGAAGACAAAAAGATCAATATTATTAATAATAAAATGGCAATAGCTACATATCTATCAACAATTACTTTCAACGTAAATGGATTAAGTGCTCTACTCAAAAGACATGGGAGGGCTGTATGGATAAGAAAACAAAACTCTTACATATGCTGCCTACAAGAGAGTAATTTCAGATTGAAAGACACATACAGACGGAAAGTAAAGAGATGGGAAAAGTTATTTCATGAAAATGGAAATGAAAAAATAAAAAAAGCTGGGGTAGTGATACTTAACCAGACAAAATAGACTTTAAAACAAAGGCTATAACAAGAGACAAAGAAGGACCCAGTAATCCCACTTATGGGTATTTATCAAAAAAGACACCTAAAATGCTACTTCAAGGGGACCTATGCATCCATGTGTTCATTGCAGAATTGCTTACAATGGCCAAGATGTGGAGGCAGCCTGGCATCGAAGGAAGAATGGATAAAGAGGAGGTAGTACATAGTATGTACAACGGAATACTGCTTGGCCATGGAAGGGAATGGGTTGTTGCCATCTGTGGCAGTATGGATGGACCTAGAATGTACTGTGCTGAGTGGCGTGTAAGACAGAGAAAGACACATGCAATGTGATTTTGCTTGCATATGGAAACTAAAGAACAAAACAAACAAAAACAGAAACAAACTCAGACACAGAAAACATTTTTATGGTTGCCAGATGGGAGTGGGGTTGGGGATGTGGGTGAGAAAAAGTGAAAGGATTAAGAAGTACAAATGGCTGCTTATAAGTAGTTATGGGACTATAGGGTACAGCATAAAGAATATAGTCAATAATACTGTAATAACAATGTATGGGGCAGATGAGTACCAGATTTGTTGGGGTGATGGATGGGAGGCAGGGTGAAAGAGGTGAAGGCATTAAGAAATACCAATTGGTAGTTACAAAATAGTCATGGGGATGTGAAGTCAATGATATGGTAACACTAATGTGTGGTGCCAGGTAGGGACTAGACTAGTCAGAGGGATCACTTCTTAAATTATATAAAAGTTTAACTAGTATGCTATACACCTGAAATTAATCTAAAATAATACTGAATGTGAACTGTAATTGAAAAAATTGAAAAAGGGGGGAAAAGTGAAGGGGAATAAGAGGCCCAAATTTCGAGGTACAAAACAAGTCATGGGGATGTAATGTACAGCATGGGGAATATAGTCAATAGTATTGTGACTGCATATTGTGAATATATATATTGTGAATGTATATTGTGACTATAGCATAATATGGTGTCAGATGGTTGTTGGACTTATCGTTGTTATCACTTCTTTTGGTATATAAATGTTGAGTAATTATGGTGTACCCCTGAAATTAATATAATGTATGTTAGCCATATTTTTAATAAAATCTTTTTAAAAAGAAACAAGTTTATTTCTCTCTCAAGTGAATATAGACGATCAGAACTAGTTGCCTGACTCTCAGGAATCCAAATTCCCTCTATCATTTGTTCCACTAATCTCAGGATGTAACTTCCATGTCATGGCCTATGATGGCTGCTCAAATCCCAGTCATCAAGTCATCAGTCCAGCCTATAGGCAGAAGGAAGGCATGCCTCCCTTTTAAAGGTGTGTTCCCAAAAGTAATCACAATGTTTCTGCTTCTATTCCATTGCCTACAGTTTAGTTACGTACCTCCCACATGCAAGCTCTCTTCCACGTGCCTCTCCAGACACACTGCCTATGCTTCTTCATCTGCTCTCTGCCTTGGGAAGCTGCATGGACCACATCAATGGAAGAGTGTAAGCCCTGGCTTTTATGATTCTAGTTCAGATAATAGGGCCTCTAGCAGGAGATCAGAGATCAGAAATATAGAAGAGTGAGGTCAGGGTATTTTTTTCTCTGGATCCCTCCCTCCACGGTTGCACTGGGCTGGTTTTGTCTCTCAACTGAGGGTTGCCTGCAAAATGGGATCCTTGCACAATGACTGATTCTACCTGCCTCTCTCTTTTTGTAGGCTATGGTAATCGTTGACTCCCTTCATCCTATTAGGTCTTAAAGGATGTAACAGCCTATCTACTATGAGCTCTGAATTACTGAACTATAGTCATAGCTTTTCCACAGCAGATCTTAGTAAAAAGCCCCTTTATAAATAAACCCTCCTTGGCTTATCTCATTTTGAGTGTGTCATCTTTTTGTTGGGACTTTAACCAACCTACTCAACTACAAGGTTTTGGGCCAAGCACTCATCTAAAAATTAAAAGGTTCATTACAAAAAAATGAGAGAAAAACCCATATTATGGGACAACTAGTAGTCTTTGCCATGATCCCATCAGTCATTCTTGGTCAGTTCTTAGGTCCACATTTTATAGGTGGAAACTCTTGATATTCATAATGCATGTAAATCACCATCTTTCTACAGGCTGTAAAAATCTACATATAAAACTCTCTCTATAGGAGAGTTATAGTTATTAATTAGTCCTATTTGACCCAGGAAAGGTAGTAACATCAACACACGTTAGCAAATATATACATAAAATGATGAAACTATGTTTTCAATATTTTCAACAGCAAAATTTTTATGTTGTATCACATGATGCCTAATTCCTTCAGTTCTGATTTCCAAGTATTATTTTGTCATCGCTGTGTCATAATTTTCCATGAATCATAGAAAGAAATATGGCAGAACTGTCAAGCTAGAGCTACAGGTTCCTAGAGACAGAGGAGTGAGATAGACCCAAGAAGGTGCCTGACTTGCTAATCCAGACAGAACCAGGAGAGCAACCAGAGTATTGGCTCATACATATTCTGACTGTTATATAAAGGTATAAAGTAAAAGGGTAGAAAAACATATACTGTGAAAACATCCAATTGTAAGAAATCTTGAGTGGCCAATAATATCAGACAAACTAGACTTTAGCAAAAAACGATATGACCAGGGATAAAGAGGGATGTTTCATAATGATAAAGGGGTCAGTTCACCAAAAAGGGGCAATAATCCTAAACACCTACCCCAGATCTTCAAAATGCATGAAGACAAAACTGACAGAGCAAAAAGGGGAAATAGACAAATCCACTACAATATTTGAAGATTCCAATAGTTTTCTCTCAGTAATTGATATAACAAGTATAAAGAATTATAGCAGACGAACAAAAGTATCAACCAACTTGACATTATTGATATTTATAGAATATTCTACCCAGCAACAGAGAATGAACATTCTTTTCAAATGCACATAGAACACTCAATAAGATCTATCATATACAAGGCAATAAAATAAGTTCCAGCAAATTTAAAAGTATTAAAATCATATACAGTATGCTCTTTGACCACAATAAAAATACATTAGAAATCATATTTCCAGACACATGTCTGGAAAACTCTCAACTATTTGGAAATTAAACAACACAGTTCTCAATAACTCATGGGTCAGAAAATAAATCACAAAGTATATTAGAAAATATACTGTACTAAATGAAAATAAAACCACACTTCAAAATTTGTAGGATGCATCTAAGGCAGTGGTCAGGGAGAAATGTATGGCTTTAAGTGCCTGTATTAGAAAATCATAAATGTCCAAAATCAGTGACTTACCTTAAGAAGCTAGAAAAAGAAAACTGCTTTAAACACAAATATGTAGAAGACAATAATAAAAATAAGAGCAGAAATCAATAACATAGAAAATAAAATAATCAGAGAAAATGGATTTATCAATAAATGGATTTATCTTAGTAGACTAATTAAATAGAAAAGGAAGAAGGCACAAAGATCAATAATGGGAATAAATGAGGGGGCAGCATCACAAATTTTATAGAAACTAAAAGGATAAAAAGGTAATATTATAAACATATGCCAAAAATTCAACAATTTAAATGAAATGCACAAATTCCTTGAAATACTCAAATTACCAAAACTGATTCCTGAAGAAATAGAAAACCTGTATTGTCCTAAATCTACTACAGAATTTGAAATTGTTATTAAAACCTTTCCATAAATAATATTAAAGACTTCTGAGGTAAATTATATCAAACATTTAATGGAGCAATATACCAATCCTACATAAATTGTTTCAGAAGACACTGGAGGAGGGAATAAGTCACAACTGATTTTATGAGGCTATTCTTATCCTGCTATCAAAACCAAAGACTTCATAAGAAATAGAAATTACAAAATAATATTCTTCATAAACATTAGCAAATAAAATCCAGTGGAGAAAAAATAAAAGTTAATATACCCCATTCAAGTGGGATTTATTTCAGGAACAAAATGTTGATTTAACAATTAAGATCAGTGAATGTAATCTAATGTATTAGCAGGAAAAAAGAGAAAATTCAGTGGATGAAGAAAAAACACTTGACAAAATTTATGTTCATTCATGTTTTCTTTTTTTAAAGAAAGAAAACACCTCTCAAACTTAAAAGGGAACTTCTTCAACCACCTGATAAAGACCATCTATAAAAACTTACAGCTAACATATGTAAAAGTGAAAGACTGAATGCTTTCATCCTAAGATCAGGAACAAGACCCCTGACAAATCACAACACAAAAAAATTACTTAAAATGAATCTTAGATTGAAATGTAAAAGCTAAAACTATGTTTCCAGAAGAAAACATAAAGTAAAATCTTTGCAATCTTTATGTCAGCAAATCTTTCTTCAACAGAACACAAGCAGTATGAAAACAATTAGATAAATTAGACTTAGTCAAAATTTAAAACTGCTCTTCCATAAACAACAGCAAAAAATAATAAGGCACTCCATAGACTGGTAAAAATATTTGTCATAAATAAATCTGACAAAGACAAGTAGCTAGACTATATAAAGAACCCTTACAACTCATAAAAACAAAACAAAACATAACAAAATTTTACATGAGCAAAATCATAGAACAGACACTTTCCAAAAGAAGACAGATGCTCAATCTTATTAGTCATTAGGGAAATGCAAATTAAAACCACAGTGAGACACCAGGAGACATTCATTAAAATAGCTAAATTTAGATGGATAATATCCAGTATTGACAAGCAACTAAAATTTTGTGGAGCAACTAAAATTCTCATAGGTCGCTGGTTATAGAGCAATCAACCAGGAGAATCATCTCATGTCTGGCTGAAGAGAAGTTTTATAGCTAAGGATGTAAAGAAGCCACGTCAAGACTGATAGAAGGGGCCAGTGACTTTCCCCCTGGAGGAGCAAGAGACCACAGCCCCACACTGGCCTCCCCAGCCTAGAGTACTGGTGCTGGGAAAAGGAGCCCCCACAACACCTGGCTGTGAAAAACACTGGGGATTCCCACCATCAGGTAGGATAGAAGGCTGCGAGAAACGCAGACGTCCTCTTAAACGGCCCGCACACAAACTGTCTCACTCGCAGACACTCACCTTGGGCTCCAGCAGAGAGACAGTAACTTGGGGGGCATCAGAGGCATACGGGAGGGCAGATTGAGGTGTGTGGCTGTGAAGCAAGAGCTAGAGGACAGTCGCCATTTTCCCACGGTGGGATCCTGTTTCTCTGCAGCCAGCAGACAGGCACCATCTTTCCTGTGTTGAGCCCGCCTCCACGAGGCCAAATCTGAATCTGATTGGCCTAGTGAGCTCTGCTGCTCTGCCATGCTGACTCCCTGAGACCCTACCCCACCCAACTCGCCCAACCCCAGAGGCACTTCCTCCAAGAGCAGCCAGCACTGCCCAAATTGCCCTCTTTCTTGAAAAACTAACGGTCTGCAGGACGCAGGCAGGCGGCACCTGGCCTTGCTGTGTTCTGAAACTTTTGCTGAGTCACTCCAGGCTCAGCACTGGTACCAAACCAGAGTCTACATTAACCTGTTGACCACAATTCTTCCCACTTTAGTGATGCCCTGAGATCCTTCCTCACCCAAACTGTGTACTGCACGAGGCTTTATCAGTGGCTAAACCTTAAGGGATCAGGCAGGTGGAAGCAGAACTTTGGGTTTCCTGGCTTTTTGTGCAGTTACCCCAGGCCTAGTACTGGTGGCAGCCACCTTCAGTTCACAGCATGGCCTCTCCCACTCACCTCCAGGGTTAGCACAGGCAGCAAACAACCATGGATTGCTTTGTAGCTCTTGCCAGGTAGTGCCTGGATGGTCACAGGCAGTGGGTGACCTGGGCCTGTACTGGAGCTCCTCTCAAGAGGCCCCAGAACCAACATATTTGGAGGTTGCCTGCAGACCACTATCCAATTAGCCCCACAAGTGGAACACCCAACAAGCAGTCTCAACAGGCACCAGAGCCCACTGTGCCAAATCCCACTCAGTAGGGTAAACCCCCTGTACAGCAGCCTATAAACTGTGGACGTGGCCAAACCCCATAGCCAATCAACTGATGTGCCAATAGTAATCAAGGGCACACACAACCCACTCCTGGAGCACCCAGACCAAAAGGCTGTGCCAGGGTACCACAGGGCACCTACTATACCCAGCCTAAACCTGGTGACATAGCAGATCAACCTAATATATAGAAACAATCAGAGAGGCAGCCAAAATAAGGAAACAAAGAAATACCTCCCAAATGAAAGAACAGGCGAAAACTCCAGAAAGAGAACTAAACAAAATGGAGGCAAGCAACCTACCAGAGACAGAGTTCAAAGCAATGGTTATAAGGATGCTCAAGGAACTTAGTGAGAACTTCAACAAAGACATAGCAAGCATAAACAAGGACATAGAAACCATAGAAAAGAACCAGTCAAAAGTGAAGAATACAGTAACTGAAATGAAGAATGCACTAGAAGGGATCACCAGCAGACTCGATGAAGCAGAGGATCAAATCAGCAATTTGAAAGACAAGATAACAAAAAACACCCAATTGGAACAGCAAAAAGAAAAAAAAAAAGAATTGAAAAAGTGAGTATAGTTTAAGAGACCTCTGGGACAACATCAAGTGTAATAACATTCACATCATAGGGGTACCAGAAAAAGAAGAGAGAAAGCAAGGGATTGAGAACCTATTTGAAGAAATAATGACTGACAACTTTCCTAATCTGGCAAAAGAAATAGGCATACAAGTCCAGGAAGTGCAGAGATTCCCAAAGAAGATGAACCCAAACAGGCCAATACCAAGATACATCATAATTAGAATGGGAAAAGTTAAGACAAAGAAAGAATCCTAAAAGCAGCAAGAGAAAGTCAAGTAGTAACTTATAAGAGAGCCATCATAAGATTGTCAACTAATTTCTCAACAGAAACTTTGCAGCCCAGAAGATATTGGCACAAAATATTCAACATGATGAAAAGCGAGGACCTGAAACCAAGATTATTCTAGTCAGCAAAGCTATCATTTAGAATTAAAGGACAGATAAAGTGCTTCCTGGACAAGAGAAAGCTAAAGGAGTTCATCACCACCAAACCAGTATTACAAGGAATGTTAGAGTGTCTTCTTTAAGATGGAAAGAAAAAAAGAGACCAATATTAAGAAAAATAAAATGGCAATAGCTACATATCAACAATTGCTTTCAATGTAAATGGATTACATGCTCCACTCAAAAGGTATAGGAGGGCTGAATGGATAAGAAAACAAAACCCTTATATGCACTGCCTACAAGAAACTCACTTCAGATTGAAAGACACACACAGATGGAAAGTAAAGGGATGGAAAAAGATACTTCATGAAAATGGAATCCAACAAACCAACAAAAAGCCAAAATAAAAGAAAAAAAGCTGGGGCAGCAATACTTATACCAGACAAAATAAACTTGAAAACAAAGGCTGTAAGAAGAGACCAAGAAGGACCCAGTAATCCAACTTCTGGATATTTATCTGAAGAAACCCAAAACACTACTTCAAGGGATGTGTGCATCCATATGTTCATTGCAGCATTGTTTATAGTGGCCAAGATGTGGAAGCAGCCTGGGTGTCCATCGATGGAAGAATGAATAAAGAGTAGCTGGTACATATATACAATGGAATATTGGTCAGCCAGGGAAGGGAATGGGTTCTTGCCAACTGCATCAGTCTGGAGGGACCTGGAGGGTACTGTGCTAAGTGGAGTGTTAAGACAGAGAAAGACAGATGCAAAGTGATTCCACTTATAGGTGGAATCCAAAGAACAAAATAAACAAACAAAACAGAAACAAACACACTGATACAGAGAACATATTGATGGTTGCCAGATGGGAGGGGCATTGGGAGTGAGTGAAAAAGAAGGGATTAAGAAGTACAAATTGGTTGTTACACAGTAATTATGGGGATGTAGGGTGTACCGTAAGAGATATATTGTAACAACTATGTGTGGATTCAGATGGGTACTAGATTTGTTGGGGTGATAGATGGGAAGGGTTTGGGGGTCATAGAGAAAAAGGTGAAGGCATTAAGAAGTACAAACTGGTATTTACAAAATAGTCATGGGGATATAAAGTAAGGCACAGGGAATATAGTCAATAATATGGTTATAAAAATTAAAAGGTGGGGGAAGTTGAAGGAGAATAAGAGGTCCAAATTTCCAGGTTAATTCATGGGGATGTGATGTACAGCAGAGGGAATATAGTCAGTAATATTGTGATAGCATTGTATGGTGTCAGAGGATTGCTGGACTTACCATGGTGATCACTTCTTTATGTGTATAAATGTTGAATAACTATGGTGTACACCTGAAACTAATAAATTAGTTATATTTTAATAAAATATTTTTAAGAAATAGAAAACCTCAAGTCCTGTTATGTTGTAAAATAAAATAAAAAATGTAAATCTCCCTCATCCTTTTTCAGTCCTCTCCCATCAAGGTGAGCCTGGCACCTGCATTTGGACAGCCCCAAAAACCAATTAAAGTAACTTCTCCAGCAAAGGAGCATTTATGTCCTCAAAGAACGTTTTCCCAGATCAGTGTTTTTCACTTGGGATCCTTACTAAAAACGGAAATAAAAATTTATTGGCCTAAAACCTGGGAATCTGCATTTCAGCCAACACACCACCTCACCCAATCCTCCTTGCCTTGATTTTTAAAGCAGTTTAACACAGAAAATTTTCTCGTTTTGTGATTTAAAAGTTCTCCTGGTATACTTTAAATGTCCTATCAGCCAGGGGTCTCTCACCGTTGATTTCAGTAACTGATATAGGACAGGTTCCTCTCCCATTTTCCATCTCCATGGCCCAAACGTTGGGCCACCAGCCTAACAGTACTGCGTAGTGGTGGAATCACAAAAATGCTGTTGTGTCATAGGCTTTCCTTTGGATTCACAGATTGTATTTAAGGCTGGTGGCCTGGGAACATCTTAAAATTCCATAATATGACATCTGTTGGTAGCTCCTTAAGGCACAAAGTCACCCCAAACAATTATCACTGCTCTTAACCACAGATTATTGTGGGCTGCCCATGCCAACAGGAGATTTTACGGCAAGCTCTGAAAACATGAATTATCTTTTAGGATTGTTAGACTGGCAAGATCTAACTGAAGTTGTTAGACAAAGTTCTGGAAAACTGACCTGGGCTTGTGCTTTGTCTAAAGCCAAAGAAGGGCTTCAGGGAAAACCTTGCAACAGCAAATGATAGAACTTTCCCTGAGCTTCACAGATGTTCTCTGGAAATTCTAGAAGTACGCCAAGAACTAAATTTCATTTTGGGGCTTCTTATCAGCAAGCAGACGAAGATCAGGAATCAACACTAAACATGTGGCTGGATATAAGTAAAGTTTTCAAAGCCCCTCTGTTTGTCATTCTAATAATTGATTACAGCACCATTCTAATCCCCTCCCCCTCTTCCCAGATCCTGCTGAATTACTCTGATTCCTTCGTGGCTGTGAATGCAGAGACTGAGGTATGCATGTATTCAACTCAGTCTTTAGCTACAAGTCTTCCAGGGGCGGGCATTTTGTTCCTCTGCTCATGAAATGTTCCGGAGGTCACCTCTCTTAGTGACCATCTTTTTTGTCTTTTAAATATAAATACTATATTTGTACTTTCCTGTTACAAATTTTGAATCTCACTGATTATAGCCGAGGTGCTAGTTTTTATTAATCATGGGGATGTCCCCTTATAATTTGCACGGATTAATAGCAGCGGCTAACATTCATGTAGTGCTTTTATGTTCGTGCCACCTTTTATATTTATTATGGCTTTTAATCCTTAACACGTAAAAGATTCTATGTTCACCTTCGTCTTGCAGATGAGGATACTGAGGCCAAGTTTTCACAACAGCAAGTGAGGGCCAGGAGGTCCACCTTCAAAGCTCTCCTTCCTAACTACGGTATTTTAGTCATTCAACGGGTATTTGCTGAGTGTCTACTACGTGATGGGGTTTACATTTTATTTCACAACTGTCATGTGACTTTGTGATAATTGACCTAACCAATCTCTATTGCCGAATGTTTCAACTGTTTCTGATTTAGTATCCTTTAAAAAAAAAAATAATAACACTGTGAGGGACAGCATTCTGATTTATAAATCTAGATCCAAAATTTCTGCTTATTTCATTAGGAGAGTTTCCAAAAGTGGGAATTATAAAGTTCAAGGGTATGAACATTCATTCAAGTTCTTAATATATATTGCCAAATAACCCTCAGAAAGGGTGTAACAATTTACACTCCCACCAATTTCAGCAATTTCTGAGGAGGTCCATTTCACCACACCCTCGCCAACATGGAATATTCTTTCTCTCTGTCTTTTTCATCCTATCTACCTGATAAGCCTCACCTTCAGAGCTCTGTAAAAACAAATACCACACGGACTTAGTTTACTTAGAGACAGTGAATATCATTAACTCAAAACAGTTGAAGAATGATGATTTGTTTTCAAAGCACCTCACATTCCCTCATAATCCAATAGCAAAAGTCAATACTTCCTTCTTGGTGCATATACTATTTGTTAAGCTATCAGTTGTTTCTGAGAATCATGCAAAGGGCTTATTGACACGTAACTCTCCATGAGGAGTGGCTCACCTACTTTCCCACACCTTGTAACCAGGAGGGCTGTGGGGAGCTGTCTTCTTCACGCCTTAGTGACTTGCCCGTCCCCAAAGGAACCCAAAACTATGCTGGAATGACCTTTGATCTGGCCCTTTTTTAGAGCCTCCCTTGCACCTCTCTTAATTAGATATGGCTTCTTTTGGGGGGATTTCCAAAGCACATTTTCTGTACTTTTGTCATGATACTTAACATATCTAGTCATGTGAAGTGTGCATTTTCCTTAGTTCTCCGACTAGAAAAATAAAGTTGGCAGCACCTACCATATAGCTCTGTTGAGAGATTAAACGAAACAATGCACATAGCGCATTTAGCACACTGCCTTGCACAGAAATACCCTCAGCAAATATTTGTTGAATGAAGGAATGTATAGTCAGTGCACAATAAATCTTGGACGCCACTAACTGCTGGCAAGTATGTGATTCAGCAATTCCTCTTTGGGGTTCTACTCAAAAAGTTTGAAAATATTTATGCATAAAGATGTATGTACCCCTATGTTCATTACAACATATTCACAATAGCCAAGACATGGAAACACTCAAGTGTACTTTGATGGATAATTGGATAAAGAAGATGTGGTATATATACACAATGGACTACTACTCAGCCATTAAAAAGATGAAATACTGCCATTTGTGACAACATGAGAGTATTATGTTACGTGAAGTAAGTCAGACTGAAAAGGACAAGAACCATGTGATTTCACTCATATGTGAGATATAAAACAAAAAGCAACAAATGAGCTAATAGAACAAACAAATAAACCAAACTTATGGATACAGACAACAGAATGGTGGCAATCAGATGGGAAGGGGGTTAGGAGGATGTCTAAGAGGGTAAAGGAGGTCAAACACAAGGTGACAGAAGGAGACTAGACTTTGGGTGGTGAGCACACAATACAATATGCAGATGCTGTATTATAAAGTTGTACACCTGAAATGTACGTAATTTTATTAGCCAATATCACATCTATAAACTTAATGAAAAAGAGATTAATCAGAAGAACTGGTGAAAATGCATGACCTGAGCCCTCTCCTCCAGGAATTGTGATTCAATAAGTCTGCGGTCCAGGCCCAGGAATCAAGGTGACTCAGACAGGTGGTCTGGAGATGACACCTAACTTCGAGAATCTTGGTTACTTGTGAGCTCCATGGTGGCAAGGGATGCTATGATGCTGTTCTCTAAATGGCCCTGCACTTACCTGTCCTAGTCCCTGACATGCAGTAATTGCTCCAGGACAGGTAACCTCGATTTCAGCTTTGTTGTGTGGAGGAGGCACGGTTTCCAGACCTATTAATACAAACCAGAGAACTGATGGTTCTAAAATGAGTCTTGTACGTCTCCAGTCATGATCTCAAAAATTTAGCCACCGTTGTCTGGGAGCAGAATTTCCCCGAGTCTCCCATTCATCTATGGCCCCTCAGCAGTGCCATATTTTGAGCACTTTACTGTGTGCCAGGCACTTTATCTGATTTAATCCTCATGATATCTCCATGGGGGTAAAACTGAAGCTCAGAGAGTTTATCTGTCTAAATTTAGATAGCAAGTAAGTGGCAGTGCCAGGTTCCAAGCCAGGCGTGAACAATCGCCCAATCTGAGCACCTTCCATACATCTCACACCTGGGATGGACGGAAGGCACTGGGAGGTATCTCTCTTGGCTTGCTGGGGCAGGTGAGGTGTGGAACCCATTGTCTGTGTGAGTGTGTGTGTTGCCAGCAAATTCCTGATTACACGTAATTGCATAAAACAGAGGAGCTCTTTCCCTTGTAAGTAGATATTATAAATATAGGATATTAAATAACCCTGACTTCATCCCCAGCCAATCAGCCCCTGCCAGTTTGCACACTACATATGTACAGCATGACTCAAAGGACCCTCAGGCAGTGGGTGGGTTAAAAGTCAATCAAACAATAATAATTTTCATATGAGAACTCCCTGGCTTCCCAGTCGGCTGTTCAGTTAATTGTGAGTCATGAATTTCCTTTGTAAGGTAATATCTACCATAAAGCATGGCTGGATATAGGGAATACGTAATATCCACTATCTGATAAGAAACGTGTTATTAAAACATTACCTAATGATAGATTTACCTGATAATAATCCCTAGGATTAAACAAAAAAGGTAGGGGAGAGACTAGGGAGGGATTGCAGGGAACAGAAAGGTAAATAGAAATAAGCCATGGTTTGAAGGCAAATAAAGAAGGGGTTTGTCTGGAGCTGGATGTTGCAATAATTCTTATTATAATAGTGAGAATGAGAATAGAGGAGAGAGAGAGAGAGAGAGAGAGAGAGAGAGAGAGAGAGAGAGAGAAGGAGGAGAACTATGGATGAAAATTGGAAATTATTAATAATAATAATGACAAGCACCTTTTATTGTATTGTTAGTGTATGTAGGCACTGGGCTAATTATCTTACATACATCCTCATTTTTCTCATAAAAATCCTGGGAGTCACTCCCACTACTATCCACATTTCTCAGATTCCAGCCAGTATGTACACTAAATTGTCTAGGTCACAGCCCCTGGAGACAGCACATCTGAGTTTGCATCTCAGCTTCCTATTTACTAGCACCATAATTATTCTCTGCCTCAGTCTTCTCAGCTGTGAAATAGAGGTAATGGTACTTTTTTCCCCCTCTTTATGGGATTGTTTAGAGGACTAAAGAGGTTAATAAGTAAAGCACCTGTAAACTTAATAAATTCACCTACTAGTTCAAGCTGAAAAACCTGAGGTCAAAAGTTAAGTAACCTATCCAAGGTCACAGAACGATAAAGTGGCAGAGCTGGGATTTGAACCCAGATCTGTCTGACTCCAGTCCCCTTGTGTTCTCAGCCTTTCTGCATTGGCTGACGGGAACAATAATAATGGGCACTAGAAAGACCCACCATTTGAGTCAACCAACCCCAGATTTATGGACCATTTTGTAACCATAGAGATCATCTCCCCTAAAGACTGTAAACTGTTAGCTCTGTGACCCTCTCCTTTTCCAGATATATGTTTTCTTTGGTCTGCATAGTGTTGGTTGGTACAGAGCTATGAAAATATTTGAGTAAGTTTCCTAACCTAAAAATTGTGAGACTTCACAAGAAAACCCAGATTTGTATCTTCTCTAGACGAGCTGGATGGTCTGGACCTGGATCCCTACATGTAATAGTCAGTTATACTCAGCTGCCTCTGTGTATATTCTCATCACTCCCTACTGTCTCTTGCAGCTGGCCAACTTTACTCATTTGTGTTCCCATGACAGCCCATCGAAAATGGGACACCAGGACCCAAGATCTCTGAACTTCCTTTCCTCAGACTTGCTACCCTAGCTCAGTGAATTTTTCCAGAGGGTGGAGTCTTTGTCCTCCTCCCAGGTTGCCCTTCTCTTCTGAAACTTTGCATTAATCCAAATGGGACTCACAGAATGGGACTCTTAGAAAACCCAGCTCCTTGAGAAGGGTCTCACCAGCACTGAGGACCCGAGAATAGATGCCTCACATCTCTTAAGATCTTGAGATCTCCCATCCAAGCTTCTCCTGTTGGACCAGTCTCACCAGGTCAATGAGGACCTCCTCCTCCCCCCTCCTCCTCCTCCTCCTCCCCCCTCCTCCTCCTCCTCCTCCCCCTCCTCCACTCCCTCCTCCTCCCCTCCTCCTCCTCTCCCTCCTCCTCCTCCTCCTCTCCTCCTCCTCCTCTTCCTCCTCTCCCCGTTTTTTCCCCCTTTCCTTCTCTTCTTCTATAATTATTTACATCTCAACAGTCTTTTCAGATTTTCTTTCACAATCATTTCCTCATGTGGGTGTTTTTGAATTTTGAATTTTTTCAACTATGTAACAATTAAAACCCCCCAAATAACAGTACACTTCTTTTTCTCTCCTGTCAGTGTAGGCAGCACAGGCCTTGTAGGTGTGCTCCCTGATTGTCAGACCCAGGCTCTTGCTATCTTACTGCTCTGCCATTCTCAGCTCATGGTTTCCACCTCATGATTCAAGATGGCTGCTCCAGCTTTCATCATCAGATCTGTTTCTCAGGCCAGAGAATGGGAGAAGAGGACACTTCCTGGAATTTGCACACTCCACTTCTGCTTACTTCTAATTAACAGATCTTAGTCACACTGCCATACTTAGGGGCTGGAGAGCCTGGAAAATAAAAATTATTCTAGGTCACCATTTGCTACAGTTGAGACCTACTAGTGTGGCAAAGAGGGAGCTACTCCTTGAAGGCTCATTCAGAGGCCCTTGCAGAGGAAGTTGAGTACATCTCTGGGGAAGCCATGCCCCAGCAAACATTTTCTCACCATTGCCGAGGCAGGCCTGTGCTGGGTGGTCTGTGGGGTGTGGAGAAGTGTTGAGTGTGATGTACCGTGCAGATGCTAACGTGCTCACACACTACATAATCTCGGAGCTGGAAGGCATCTTGGGGACTGTCCAGTGCAGTCCTCTTTCCACTCCATCCTAGATGAATTGTCTTCAACTTCTGCTTGCACATCTCCAGAGTTGGAGGCTACATCTGAGGCTGCTCTGTGAGTCACAATGCTCATTTCTTACACTGACTCATATTTGCTGCCTGGTTCGGCTAGGAAACAGGTCTTGCTTATTCCTCATTCTACTAAAAATCCCTTTTGGTACGTGAAGGCAGCTCTCACGTCTGTTTGTCCATCTGTTTGTCCACTGCTTTCCAACTAGTGTCTTCTGTTCGAGAGGGAGGGTGCCATGTGGGTGAGCTGACATACTTGGGCATCATGAGGCCTGGCTCTGACACTTACTAGCTGTGTCTTGAGCAACTGACATTTTCTGAGCCTTTCTGTCTCTGTTTGTTAAATGAGGCTGATGTTACCCACTTCGTGAGGTTATTGTGAGGCTTAAATGACCTAATGAATGCAAATCACAGAGCCTGACACCAAATATAGCAGTTATTATCATTACTAGCATTTTATAATTAATAATAATAAAACGTCTCTGGCTCTTCTTCCTTCTCAGGTAAGTTATGATGAGGTATTAGATAATAAAGGGGAAGAAACTTTTAACTTTTTTTTGGGGGGGGAATTATCATTAAAATACCACCTACAATTGTGACCAGGAGCCACAATTTTGTCTGTTTTTACCAGTTTCACTGGATTGCTGTTGCTGTCCATAGAATCGCCTCATGGGGTCTCTGGTTTGCTGTCTCCCTTAGTAAACTGCCTCCTGGGAAGCTCCATCTGTTAGAATGGGCATTGGCATTCCTTGGCTGATTTGTTGTTGTTTTTGTTGTTAGCAGAAGCAGACAGAACACAAATACACAAACACGTTGGAGAACTCAAAGATTGTCAGCATTGCAGGGGTAAAGGAGTCAGGAAGCGTGGGTCCTGATTTCCACCTTACCACCCATTGGCTCGGTGACCAGGGATAAGTCACAGTGCCCGTCTGGGCTTCTGACTTTGGATCGCCTGCTCAGCCACAGCGTCCTGTGGCCAGAGAAAGGATGTGCAATGGCCTGAATGCCCCTGCAATCTCTTTCTCCCACCTAGGGCTGGTCCAGGTGGGACCAGCATCTGGGTGGAGGCTGCGTGCGTGCCCAGGCAGCCTTGCATGGTCTGTGAGCCAAGCAGAGCCCGCCTGCTACCAGGGTGTGATTGTTCTTGTGATTTGGCAACACCCAGCAAACATGTCCCATCAGGGCTGAGCTAAAAATAGGCCCTGTGCTGTGGGGCCCAGGAAAATCAGCAGCCTAGCAAACATGAGGTTGGCCAACCAGGCAGAACCAAGGCCACCACCATCCCAGGGGCACAATGGCCAAAGGGAGATGGTTTAGTTAATTTCCCCACAGGCATCCTCTTTCCCTACCCTCCTCCTAGTCCCCACTCACATCAGGCCAGTGCCTTCCTCTCCTCCTTCCTCTTTTCTACTTCTGGTAAACTTTGGCAGACGTACATGGTATACTGGAAAGAGCTGGTGTGCAGGTATCAGTGGACTTGGGTTCAAATCCAGACTCCGGCATTTTCTGGTTGTCTGACTGACCATGTGACCCTTTGGAGCGTCCACTGCCTTGGGGATATAATGGTATTCCTTAGACCTACTTCTAGGGATTATTATAAATACTAAAAGCGACATGTAGCTAGAACGGCGCTTCAAGAAATTTATCAGGCATCTGAATCACCTGAGTCAGGGAGCTTTTAAAACCGAGATTGCTGGGCCTGTCCCCAAGCTTCTGACTCAGTGGGTCTGGACAGCATTGCCTTCCTAACAGTGTGCCAGGTGGTGCTTATGCCGCTGACCTGGGGTGGGGGGGTCACCATGGGGTTAGAACTTAAGTGTGTGAGTCCTGGAGTCAAACGACGAGGGTTTGAATCCTGCTCCTGCCACCTCTAGCAGCGTGATTTTGGACGTGTTCCTAAACCTTATCTGGAAAATGGGGGAATAATCACTCCTACTGTATAGTGTTGATGTGAGGATTAAGTGAGTTAATTCACAGAAAGCACTTAACACAGGGTCTGGCAAACAGCAAGCACTGAGTCAACATTAGCCATTATGAGTGTCACAGAGTCTGCACCGAGTTCAATACATGTTGTTTTTTCTCTCCCTTCCTGCAGTAGTTACTGTGGGCTCTGCTTGAATCTTTGCTTCCACACTGAGCCCCCAGGGTCTTCGTGTTCTGAGCCTCTCTGCTCTGTGTGGAAGGGGGGGCGCATGCGTGGAGGATTTGGGTTGGAGCACCAAGGAGCGAAGGAGCACAGATTGCATGCCAAAGCTTAGAGATCACAGAAGAACCTGAAGCCCTCAGACGAAATGGGCTCACCCAGGGGGAGCCAGTCTAGAGGGATGGAAGTAAAAGTAGACCCAGGTGTCCTGACTTCCCAGCCAGGACACTTTCCATGACATCCTGACTTGTCCCTGGAGGCAGCCTGGCTGTCCTCGAGTGCACTTAGGGAAAAGCAGCTCCCTGCCCCACGCCTGTGCCGTGGCTGGGCATTTGGGTTGTTTTTCCTCGGACTGTTTATGATTGAAGATGACATGGATGTAAACATCAAACATCTGAGTATAAATGATTATTTTCTTTTGGATTTTTTTTTCCCCCTTTGGGCAAATGTCCTCAGAGTGGAATTACTAGGTCAAAAAGTACAGACAGGGATATAGCTCGAAGAAAACTAGACATAGCAACTCTTCCAGAGGAAGGCTCTCATTTCCCAGAAACCTTAAGATGGAGATGTCGGTGTTTGAAACAAGTCAGGGAGCGGAAGGAGAGCCCAGAGCTGAACCTTCAAGTCTGCAATGAAGAAAGGGGAGTTCTCAACTCAGAGCACAACAAGGAGAAACCACAGGCAATTTCCCCAAGAAACGGCATTTAGATTAGTGCTTCCTAAATATTCATGTGCACAGGATCTTGTCAATATACAGAACCTGATTCAGGGGTGGGGCCACAGTCTGCATTTCTAATGAACCCTAGGTGATGCCGCATCTGCATATCAATGGACCACACTTTTGAGTAGCAAGAGTATAGGTTACTCTGGCTTTGGTCGTGCTATTCTTCTGCCTAACACACCATTCCCACCATTTTCCAGGCTCAAAGACTTCCCTCACCAGGCTCCGCGAGGGGCCCCTCTGCTCCGGTACCCTGTACCTATGACTACCACAGCACTGACCATGCTATATTCAGTTGTTTGTCCCTTTTTCTTCCTGGAGGCAAGGACCAGTCTTATTCATCACTCTATTCCCAGCATCTAGTACAATGCCTATCATGGTTTGGGCCTAATTATTATCACTGGGTCATGGGTGGGTGGATAGATAGATAGTTGGGTGGATACATTAATAAATGACTGTGAGGAGAGGGGAATAGGAAGTAATGGGTTAGGAAAAGCATGGGACAATCAGATTTGGCTTTCTGATCACTATTGTCTAGCTGGGGACATCTGAACCACACTCTACTGAAAACCCAGCGTCGGTGACCCACTTCTGATCCTTGCCAACTCTTTCTACACCCCCAACAGTGCAGACCCTGAACCAAGAATGAACTCAGATAAATGAATAAGATCCAGGAAGCTTAGAGGTCCCTCACAGGGTGGCTCTAATAAATACCAGAAAACAAAAAGCAGGTGTTGGCAATCTTTCTCCTGCCAAAAGAGTTATTTACACAAGTTTCCAAAGCAATCCCCTTCATCGCTTTTACATGGCTATTACACAGTTCTCTGTAGGGAAAGGTCTGGAGTTGGTTAGCTCAGTGGATTAGAGAGTGAGTCCCTCAAAGCCAAGGGCAGTGGGAGCCTTTTCCCCTGCTCTGCTCCAAGGCTGCAGGCTGACTGCCCAGTCCTGGCCAGTGTTGCCCACGATTCTGATGGGGCCCAATGATTTGAGAGTGAGCACAGGTCAGTGTGACTCCATCCCTCCTACTTAAAATGAAATACAGGGCCATGAGGAAGAAGACACTTGAGCTTTGCTATCAGACAACCCTAGGAACCAAACATGGATCCCTTATTCACTTACCAACTGGATAATTTTTATTTTCTTTTTAATTTTATTTTGAAATAATTCTAACCTAACAGAAATGCTTCAGGACTAGTACAGGAAACTCCTGGGTACCCTTTGCTCAGGTTCACCAATTTTTCACATTTTGCCACATTTTGTATCTCATTCTCTTTCTCTTTCCATTTTTTTGTTTCAGTCAGTCCTTCTGACTAAAGAGGACAAATGTTAATCCACACACACAAAATTACATTCTTAAACAAAAAATTTGAATAAAAAGTTATTCACAAGTCACAAAACTAAATAAATACAAAAGAACTATAAGTACACTTTAAAATGATACTGTTTTTAAGTTTGTAGTAGTTATACTGCTCAAGTTATTAAAGCCTTAAAACTGCACTAAGCTTTTTGGGACACTTTAATGTTATATATTAATACACAATTTGTTTTTTGGAACCATTTGAAAGTAGATTGTATATATCATGCCCCATACATTATGCCTCTTAGTACTTTCATGTGTGTTACCTAAGAACAAGGATATTTTCTTATATAACCTCAGTGTAGTTTCAGGAACTCTAAAATTAATAGAATACTTTTATATACAGTCTGCATTCCAATTTTTTCAATTGTGCCAATGTCTTATATAGAGTATCTGGAGAAATTATGGGCTTCATTTATTTCTGTATTCAATGTTACATTTTTCCTTGTTGATTGAATTTTTTTGAATATTTAGAACATTAACATGCTTCCAAAGTCAAAACTATGCAGAGATGTGTTCTTCCTCTCTAATCCTTTCCACCTCATTCCCTCAACCCCTTGTGGGTAACCAATTTTATTGCTTTCTAGTTTATCATTCCTGTATTTCTTTTTGCAAAGGTAAACAGATAGATACATTTGTGTTTTCTTATTTCTTCTTTCTTACACAAAAGGTAATGCCCTATATATACTTTTGCACTTTGCTTTTTTTTTTTTCCTGGAAGTCACTCCATATCCATTCATGGAAATGCGCATACTTGAGGGAGATTTTTATGGCCACAAATTATTTGCTGCTCCTCCAGCAAAAGGTGGAATCTATTTCTTCTCCCCTTGAATTTGGGATGGCCTTGTGAATTGCTTTGAGCAATAATAGCAAGTGGCATAAGTGCTGTTCAGGTCTATGTTTATAGCTTTCAGGTGCGATCTGTAGTTTTCTTTGTATAATTTCTGAGCATTTCTTACTAGAAATTATGTCATCTTAAACAAGTTACTTTATCCTTCTGACTATCAGATTTTTCATCCATAAAAAAAGGGGATTATAATATTTTCCTTGAAGAGTTACTGTAAATAGTAAATGAGGTAAATTGCAAACTAAGTCCTGAGTAAATCCTAGTTTCCTTACTCTTTCCTTTGAGGCTCATGCTTGCTCTGGAGGAGGGGGAGGAAGGGAATAATTTGTGTCACACCTGTCTAGCAAGGACATTGTCTAGGTCAGTCAATAAGTCGGTCAATATTGTGGATCTCACCATGTACCAGGAGCTGTGACAGTTGCGAGGAATATGACAGTGAGAAAATCAAACACGATTCCTGCAATCATAGCGCTTCTGGGTAACGAATAGTTCCCATTAATCACACAAGATTTTACAAAAACAAAATGCAAACCCAATTAGCAAGCCAGGCCTTGCAATTCAACAGATGCTAAAATTGTACCACATAGGGAAGTGGAGGCTTTCAATACTTTTATAATACAGATCCCAGTTTGAGTCATCATGCAAGCAGATATTACCTAAAATAAGAAAGCATCAGAGCTGGAGGGAACACACGGAGGAGGGAACTGAGGACCAGTGGGTCCTGATCCGACCAGGATCGCACAATCAGTGAGTGATGGAGCTGGGACTAGAAACTCGGTATCCAGGCTCTCAGGCTGGGGTACATTCCAACACACACCCACTGTCATTCTATTTTCCATCTGCATCTCTTGTCACTGTCACGTACATATCAGGACTTCAACTGTCTATGCTGGTTGTCTAGGGAACACTGGCCAGAAATGAACAGCACATTTCTAAGAAAGACCTGATATCACTAGAGTCATTGTGTCATGCGGCTGCAACTCGCTCCACAAAGAAGGCCATCTAGCACAACTGTATTGACACGGAGAGTTAGAATGAGGATCAGATGAGACAAAATCAGAATCACTCTAGCATAGCATTGTTTGGAATCAAATAGACACAATAATTTACTGTCTACGTGACCTTTACCAGGTTGTTCAATTTCACTGAGTTTTGTTTGTTCTCCCTTTTAAAATGAGCAAGTACCTGTGGAATCTGTGGAAGACAGTGCCAATCATTCTCAGTTTGGTTTCCCCTTCCTCCATACTAATAGAACCCCCACCCCCAATCCTTAGCTGGGAAAGAGGCTGTCTGGAATAAAGACCACATTTCCCCAGTGTGTAGGTATGGCCATGTGACTCAGCTCTGTCTGGTGGAAAGCCAGCAGAAATGGTATGTCCAACTTCCAGTAATATCCTTAAAGGGCAGAAGTACAATTTTCTTCTACTTTTTTTTTTTTTTTTTCCTGCCTTTGGTTGGAATACAGTGGTGAAAAGTTGAGCTACAGGAGTTATCGGGGACCAAGAGGTAACCCTGGGAATGAAAGCCACACACAATGCAGCCCGTGCTAGGAGTCTGGGCCACTGTGAGCCCTGAACCATCCTGAACAGCTTACTAATATTTTGATGTAAATTTTTTTTTTCCTATTGTTGTTAAACCACTGCTATTTTGGGGACTAGAATATCTCATGCAGTGATGGAAAGTAGTCCTACCAATATTCACTTCTTGCTATAATGGGTATCTGCTGCTTTTGCCTACCTGGCTTCCAGTTTTAATGATTATACCTCAAGTTTTCTTTGAGGAATGACCCCTTTCCCGGGCTTAGTGGGACTGAGAATTAACTTGCATCACCTTCCCCTAAGCTGGACCAACTGGAGTTTGAATTTGAATGGAATTTGAATCTTGGACAGTGTAACCCAAGCACCAAGAATGTCAGAAGTGGATATGTCCTGGAGGTGGATGGCAAGGAAAGAAAGCTCTTCCTTACTAAATAGCATCAAATAAGAAATGTAGCAGGAAAGCTAAGATAGAAAATGACCATTTTATAACCACCGTAATAATGGATTCAGACAAGAAACATCAATGGATGCGAAAACTGTTCAGGGAAAAAACATTGGAGAACAGGATAGTCACAGTCCCAAAGTACCACTGCCAAGGTTATTTATCAACTGCAGAGGCATAGAACTGCCTCCACAGTGGAGAGAGCTGGTGGACTCCATCTAGCCAGTTGATCAAAGGTAATATTACCAACGATGGGACATCCTGGACCCCTGATACGTGGTACTGAGAAGGATTCAACCTCATCTGTGTATTAGTCATGACAAAACTTCCTAACCTGAACATCATTAAGAAGAAATAATCAAACAAATTCAAACTGAGGAATATTCTGCACAACAACTGGCCTAGACTCTTCAAACATTTCACTGGCATGAAAAACTTTAAAAAAAAAAATGCTGGGGAATTATTCTAGATGAAAGGAAACGAAAAAACATATTAGTTAAAATGCATGGTCTTTGATTGGATCTTGGATAAACAAAACAGGACAGGTATAAAGGACAGTTTTGGAACAAATGGGGAAATTTGAATATAGATTTCATGTTATATGATAGTATAATATTTATAGAATATTACATTAATATATAATATATATTGTATATTACCAATGTAAGTTTCTTAACTATGAAAATTGTGATTATATTGAAGAATATTCCCATTCCCGTGCTCTTTAGAGATCCACGCCAAAATACTTTGGGGCCAACTATCATGATGTCTGCAACTAATATTGAAATGGTTCAGCAAAAACTTAAAATGGATAAATACACACACAGAGAAAGAGAGACAGAGAGAGAAAAGAGAGAAAGGAAGCAAATGTTGCCAGATGTGAACACTTAGTGGAGCTGCTCACAGGGCATATGCTCCAGTGTATTATTCTTGCAACTTTTCTGTAAATTGAAAATTTTCCAAATAAAAAGATGGGGGTGGGAAGTCTCTTTTCCTTTTTTCATCCTAAGAGTGAAAAACAAAACCTTTAAAGCAATGCTTGTTTCTTGTCAGATCACAGGCCCTAGGACCTTAATTTTAAAAAAATTAAATTTAGGAGGACGAAGAGTGATGGTAAAGGGGGGAGGTCAGATACATAGTGACGTAAGGGGCCCTGAAGCCAGAGAACCTGTGGCCATGGGAGTGACACCTGCAGCTACTAACATGGAGCCATGGAGGCTTGCCACTGTGAGGGACATTTGAGGACTCCTCTGGGTTCAATCTGTGCGACAGTGGCCTTCAGGACGTGCTCAAGGTAGGCAGAGCCCTAGAATAGGGGTTGTGAGCAAGGAAATGGGGGGCTTATTACACTGGCGATCAGGCCCTGCCTCTTTCTCCAGTCTTATTTCCTATGCCTCTCCCTTCAGTCTTGCCCCTCCCCCTCTGAATCTCCAGCTCCACAGACCTTCCTACTTCTCCAACAGGCCACGTGTGTCTCTCCACTTCCAAATGGGATGGAGCCCACACCCTTACTATGCAGAGAAGGCCCTCCACCCTTCTGCCTTAGCCAGCTCTTCCCTCACTCAACTCCTTTCCCATGTTTTTGTCCCCGTGCATAAGCCATCCTAAACCCTCTGCACTTGGCCAAATTCAACATTTGCGGCTTCATATCTCAAGGCTGCCTGCCCGGAGTCACCTCCCTCTCCCCTGGACTCTCCAGTGAACACCCACACTTCCCTCAACCCTCAGCTCGGTGCCTTCTTCCATGGAGATTTTCCTGCTCTCTACTCCCGGTCCAGAAGTTCCTGCTTCCACCAATCTCCCCTTGACTGGCTCCAGTACATCTCATCCCATGGCTAAAATGCTTCTCTTCACCAGCTAGCCTCCCCCATGATTTTGTGACCTTCCAGACACCAGGGATGGTGCCTGACTCATTCCAGTGTGGAGAACAGCATCCGACTTCAGGTTTGTGAATGAACAAACAAGTGAATAAAAGGTAAAATACTCCAGGCACAGTAATGAAAACGTCAACAGTAACAACAGCAGTGGTACTGATGACGAATAGTATGGAGCGTGTGCGTGTTCTGGGCCAAGCATTATACCAATCGCCTTTACCCAAATGATTACATCCCTCAAAGAATTGTGAGGTATGGGCTCCGAATAATAGAAGCCAATCAGTAGTGAGCTATTACCACGTGTCTAAGCACGTCTAAGCATTGTATATGTACTTGCTCATTAAGCCTCACAATAGCCTTATGAAATATAGTAAAGCTATTATTATTTCCCTTTTATAGATGAGGCTACCAAGTCCTTGACAAATGAAGTTATTTGCCTCAGGTCACACATCTAGTAAGTAATGGAGCTGGGATTCGTCTCCTTAGAGTCAATGGCTGGACTCCAGACTCCATCACTATGTACTTCCAAATGCCCTTGTCAAAATTTAGAATAGCTGTAACTGTCATGAATAGTTGTGAACGTTCAATGTGGTCACTGCGAACAGGTCTCAATTTCAAAAGACATTTTTGGGGAGTGAGCATGGGCTTCACATGCCTCTGCACACAGCACCTCTGAGTTGCCTGTCACTTAATCCCTGCCACCATGATATTTGACATTTTTGGTTGTATCAGTTGGGATAGGTAACATGATAAAACATCTTAGCATGAATAAACGCAGAAGACATGACCAGGAGTGCTTTGGAAAAGCCATTTGTTCTGGATTCCTAAGTCATAATCCTCCAGGAAAAGGGCTTGAAATCCAGACTTGCTGGAAACCAACAATAGACTAAACATTGCATGCTCACATCCACGCCAGAACATGGGATGTTACAGAAGCCAGACTTGCCAGCTTCCATCTCTGGCCCCTTGCAATACAGAGAGGAGCAGAATCTAGGAAGTCCACACAGTGTGTGCTGTGATTCAGCATGAATGCTTGAGTTGTAAGTGGACTTCAGACTTCGAACCAGTGTGGGGCCTGTCGTTTCCCAAATCCAGAATCTTTGGGAGCTAGAGTCAGAGGGAGGGAGCTGAAGACAGTAGATGTAGTGACAAATCTGTAGTCCCTCAACTGGGGGCTTGAATTCATGCTCTATAATTTACTCTTTGGTGTGAACCTGGGCAAATTAACCTATTTGAACCTCAGTTTTATTGTCTGTAAAATGGGGGTAATAGCATCCACTATATGTTTGTGAGAATTAAATGAAAAACGCCCACATATAAAGGTCTTCCTAATAATGAATAACATTTATTGAGCACCTCCAATGTCAGGCAATGCTTTAAGCATTTTTTAAAACATGTCTGAACTTATTTAATCCTCCCAAGTACCCTATGAAGAAGGAACCTGGAAATCAATAGGCTCTTCTGGGACACCAGAGACCTGGGAGCCAGGAATGGAAATGGTCAAACACACTGACTGTCCCACATGGAAGATGTATCCTGATAAAGCTACTGCCTGATTCAGATGGCAGCCCTTTACCTCTACTTTTGAAGAGGCAGCACAGTAATGGCTGGAGACGGACCGACTTTGGAGTCAGACAGACCTGGTTCTCAGCCCAGCTTTTCCATGGACTGCTGAACATTCTCAGCAAGTTCCTTAACCTCTCTGAGCTATAGTGTCCTCAGTTATATCCTGAGGGATAATTCTCTGAGCTAAGGTGTAGCAATGAGGAGTAACTGATACAAGATCTACAAAGAACTTAGCTTTAAGGAGTGCTCAGCAATGAGGGAGCTTATTGTTACTATTATCATTTTTATTATTATTTCTTAAATGTGAGCTGTCAGTATTTGCAGTCCCACCCTTGCCTCAGACCAGTCTTAAGGCAGGTCTCAGCGCCTCTGTGCTCTCACAAAGAAATTCATCCATACCAAAGATGGAGTTTCCTGGAGATGTTATCAGGGA
This sequence comes from Rhinolophus sinicus, assembly GCF_036562045.2. Lineage (NCBI taxonomy): Eukaryota > Metazoa > Chordata > Mammalia > Chiroptera > Rhinolophidae > Rhinolophus > Rhinolophus sinicus. The sequence goes on along the minus strand of NC_133756.1, from coordinate 27,354,399 downwards.
GACAGAGGCGGTCATTTACATTACACATCCCAGGACAAGTGTTTGGAATCCTCTTGACGTCTTTCTTCTCCTGAATCTAGTTTCTGCACTGCCCCTCAACTTGCTGGTCTGTTTACCAGGTGACGCTCTATTCTCCCACTTCCAAGTTTTCCCAGGAGCCTCTGTCTCTCACCCCTTTTCAATTCTTGACCAAATTTTGCATCTAAACTTGCACACCCTACTCCACAAACCCAAAGGGCTGACGTTGTCCCGCTGCTCCTCCTTAGAAGGGAGTTTAATAGTTAGGGCTCTCAGCTCTGCCCCACCCTAGGCACGCAGCCTATCAAAGCCCTATCTAGACGCACACTGAAAGGTGTTCTAGTGAGATTTTCTCTGTCACATTCCATCATTACTCCTCTTCAGCACTCACATTGGGTGGCGTGCCACATAGTAAGTACTCAGTAAATGGCAGTTGTCTGATTATTTACAGAACATTCCTATTGATTGCTAGTAAAGCAGGTTTCTTATTGACTTCTATTAGGAAATATACTTAACTGATGGAGTAATTTTGCATACCTGGGTGTCACAAATTTACAAATTTTATAAACAAGTGACATTTTACAGTGGCCTTCTCTCGGATTTGTTCAAATGATGAAGACTCTTTCCACAGTTGTACATGTAATACCATTTTTAAAAACTAGCATTTGCTTGACACGTACCAACTAAATAAATCAATAAGGAAAGTTGAATTGGTAGGGAAACATCCTTGCCTGGTCTCTTAATAACAAGGAAGTCAGAATGATACAAAGCAGCAACCATTTTGGTGAGAAGGGGAAACAAAACAGCCATGGGTCTGCTTGATGTAAAATACCAGTGACCACCAAGCAATATTAGCAATCGGGCAAAATCATCAAAATTCCAAATGTTATTAATTCTGCTTTCAAAGAATTGGGCTAGCAGGTCTTACAGAGCCTTTTACAGAGAAACAAAGAGGGGTGCGTGTGTGTGCGTGCGTGTGCGTGTGTGTGTGTGTGTGTGTGTGTGTGTGACTAGTAGAGTAGGTCTCTGGCTATTTCAGTCATCTTCCTAAAGCAGTTAACCTTGACCCCGAAGCTGACGAGTAGTGCTTTCCGCTATAGTTACAGAAGAAGGAAGGCCTGCCATTCTTGGGCAGAAAAGGATTGACCGTGGGATTTTACTTTCTTTTTTAGAACTACCTTTTCCGCTCAGGAATTTGCAGATCTTGGTGATCTGTTATGTTTCCAAAGGATTTTGTAATTCTTTTTGACCGTGGTGTCTTTAGTTCAGGGACATGAACCCAAGGGATTAGGCTAGGGGACAGGAAACTAGGAAAAAAAGATCACAAGAGACAGAAACTAGGGGGGATAGCATTTACCCAGCACCCACTCTATTTCAGGCATGCTACCAGTCGCTTTTACCTGTATAATGATGTTTAATTGTCACTGCCTTCCAAGAGACTGGTATAATTATTTTCTTTAAATAAAGGAAGAAACTGAAACTCAGAGGGTAAGAGGCTTGCCCAAGCTCTCAGAGCTAGTGAGGGGCAGTTGAAAGGTTTCTTGGTTTTCTGATTCCAGCTCTCACATTCTCTTCAGTATACTTAACGCCCGTGTGAGATAGAAAAGAAGAAACTTGCTATGGTTTCCCATAGCCAAACTCCTTGCGTGCCTTTGGAGGTACATAAGGTGGTGATAAGAGCTCAGGCTTAAGAGACAGACAAGACCGTTTGTAACTTACCTGTAAGACAGTACCGGTTGTTAAAATAATGAAAACTAAAATATTTTCATAATAATTCATAAACTGCTGCTGACCTGAGCCCCTCGAGTGGTCCCTCTGCTACCTCCACCATCCCACCCCCCCCCAACCCCCACCCTGCCCCCCACTTCCACCTCAGGACTTCTCAGACTTCTCCCCTTCAGCAACCAAATAGTTAAGTCATTGCGCATTAGGAGGCCTCGGAGAACTTAATACAATTCTTTGGCCAATTTATTCTGATTCTTTTTTTTTATGATTTAATTAAATTTATTGGGGTAACAATGGTTAATAAAATTATATAGGTTTCAAATGTACAATTCTAGAATACATCATCTATATATCACATTGTGGCTCACCACCCAGAGTTAGTTCTCCTTCCATCACCATATATTTGACCCCCATGGGTTTCAATACTATATCAGTTGTTAACAACTTTGAATATTTTCCCTGCCCCTAGCCTGCTTCTTCCCCTCCCTCACACCCAGTTCATCTATGGAAAGTTCCATCTTTGCCAATGTGGGTCCTTGATTTATGGGATGCTGAATCTGGAAAATGGGCAGACTAGAACTAGAAAGGGAGACTGAAAGGGAAACTGAGTTGATCTGTGGAATAAAGAGTTGAGAAGGCTAGGAAAGGAAATAAAGTCTTGAAGGCTGAAGTTTGAGAGAGTGTCAGTGTATTTGCGGGAATATTGGAACCACACAGTGTGTGGTTTGCTGGAACCATAGTGTGTGTGGTTCTGGGAAAGTACTATAATTTAATGAATTAATAGGGAGGAAAGACTTCCTGAGTAGTGTTGCTGAGAATTGGTCTTCATTCAAGTTCCCAAGAGACATAAGGAAAAAAAGAAAGGGAATTTGTCCATGATTACTACTGAGCCATGCTTATTTACAGTCTACTCAGTGTAGAGACGAAGCCACACAGAGCCCTGGATTTATGAAGGTTACAATAAGATTGCCTCTAAGGTTCCTTCTAATGTTAACCATAAACAAAACACCTGACCTGACCCCTCGGAGGTTGTTCAACTTCTATGGGCTCTAAAGTAGATGACAAACTGTGGGGTTACATAGTACTGGACACAGTAAGTCCGTCATAGTCTTAGATCTACCTATAACCCACTATGAGGTTTTAGGAGAGTCTCTTACCTGTATGGGTCTCAGTATTTTTGTGTGTAATTTAGGGAAGACAATATTTATTGTTGTTGCTCCTTTTAAAGTTCTTTTTACTAGTTTTTGAGTTCTATGTGCCAGACACTCTGTTTTATGTCTATTACTTAATTGCAGCCCTACAACAAATCTGTGAATTATGTATGATGGTTTCCTTTTCACAAAGTAGACCCAGAAAACATGAGCAACTTGCTCAATGACTCTCACCTAAACTGTGGCAGAACTGGATTCAGTGTCCTCTCTTGCTCCAAATCCAGTGCTTTTGCTTTATGGCTTCCCAGTCTGCCTGAAGACCCTAAAATGGAAGATGTGAGTAAGCTTTTGTACCAGAGAATGCTTTCAAACATGTACATAAAATGTCATAGAAATAAATATCAGGGGTTTAAAAATATCTTATCAACTACTCGTCTTTTAAAGTACTCATCTCTACTTTTGTCATTTCATCAGAATTGCCATTCCATATTTGGGGTGCACACTGTTTTGCACCATCCAGATCCCCTTTCAATGAAGAACTAGTTATTACCCCAGCGGCTGCTGGGAGTGCTATGAGCAGACAGCCTTCCGTGATCCCTCAGCTGCAGAGGGACACCCCCCCCCCCACCAGTCACACCCCTACCTGGAGCAGCTCACATTCAGTGACTGATTAATGCAGCAGTATGAAGACTTGGCCACCTGGGCCTAACTTTGGACAACTTTGAAGGGTCATTCTGGGTCCTGAGCTCTTGGTGGCACAGTCAAATTTGTTTTGGGGTCTGCATCATGGATTGCCTTCTCACTCTGTCAGTGCTGCTCTGACCTTGCCTCCTTCCCCAGGTGTCAATCCCCAGGCACTCCCTAAAAATGTCCTGGGGACTAAACACCTTCTGCGTTTGCTTCCTGGAGGACTCAGTCTGTGACAATATTGTATGATACTTAGTTCTTTATGAGTGCAAACACTGCTAACCTTACGCTTCTTGAGGGCAGAAAACTCATTTTATTCATTCTTAAATCACCAGGGCTTGGCCTGGTATTAGGTCCAGAAAAGATGCTGATTATATCTTCAATGAAGGAGAGAAATAGACCTGTAAATCTTTAGGATAATAATATTAGTTAACACTTATATAGTAGTTATAATCTGCCAAATACTATTTTAAGGGCTTCGAACATAACTCAATTAACTCTCATAACAATCCTAGGAAGTTATTATTATGATTATTATTATTCCTATTTTACAGATGAATAAAGGGAAATACCTAATGGCTATAAGTTCTGCCCAGAGCCACACATCTAGTGACGATCTGTGTTTTAATTGCCAGGACTCTGTCTCTGGGGTCCACTCTCGTAACTGCTCATCTTTACTGCTTTGCTTCTTGTATCCTTGTACATATCAATCTCTCACCCACATATTTACCAGAGAGGGATAGAAAAGAGCTAGGTAAGGAGAGGCGAAGGGATAGTCCTCTTATTCCAGCGGCCCTGAATCATCACAGAATATATCCGAGGGATGAAAAGTCTGCTCAATGTGCCTCGCCTGCAGGCTTGGCATATTCAGGGTGGGAGGCTGCAATGCCCCCCACGTGATTTGGGTACACAGCAAGGTTTTGGAACCACTGATGCATGTGGCACTTTCAGGCACACAGGAAGCACTTATAAAAATGCCAAATGGAGGCCCAGGGATGTGAAGTGATCTGGCAGTGGCCACCATGGCAGAGCGAGAAACAGTCAAGACTCCTCTGTTCCAGGGTCCCAGCCCAGGGCTCTTTGAGCTATGCTTCCTGAGGCTGGGCCAGGAATCTGCCCTGGCAGGGGGAACCACATACCTCACACGTGCATCTAATGATTCCTCAGGAAGTGGAGGCTTTGGGGCCAAACGCTGCACCGGAAAGGGGAGGGGAGAGCCCTTCAGGAGGGGGTCAGCAGAGCCAGCTTGCTCAAAGCATTGTCCTTTCCTTCCTCCGACAGGATGCCAGGAGCCCCACAGAAAAGGGACTCATTTGTCTTCATTCCCAACACAATAACTTGCTGCTGGCCTTTCTCTTGGGCCTTGTTCAGAGCAACAGGATACAATCTCTGCCAAGAGAGAAGGAAGGAAGGAGGAAGGGAGGGAAATGACAGGAGCTCAGAATCTCTAGGCCCCCAGCCTACTCAGAAGTAAGGTGAGCAACCGTTATAAGCTATCATTTCTTGGTGGCTTCTGTCCAACTTTTATCTTAATCTAGTCTTCTGTGCACATTTAGAGAGGAAAATAAATAGGATCAATGCAGAACAGGACTTTCGTTCCTTTCTCCTTTGGAGTTAAAAAGAAGAATGTATGCTTTGGAGCTTTTTTTGTAATTGAGATTTTTCTGGCTCACCCCAGAGCTACAGCAGCAGAAACTGTGTGTGTGTGTGTGTGTGTGTGTGTGTGTAGGGGGGTGGGGGCTTAGCCATAGTAGAGGTGGAGGGTGGGGTGGGTGGAGGAATTGGTATCATGCTGAAATCTACCACGGTAGGTATTATCAAAACAATGAACAATCAATAAATTTAAAAAACTTTTAATTGGGTTCCAAATATACGCCAAACACTGCTGGGGATGAGTTGTACATTGTCAACCCAGAAACTTACAGTTTAGTAGGTGGCTTAGACAGGTAACGGATAACTAAGGGTGTTAGAATTACCTGTACAGCAAGCGTCAGCAGCTGGGAGTCTGAGGGACTCCCATAAAAAGACCTCCCTCCACCCCCCCAAACCCAGTCTAAGCACATAGGGAAGGTGAACAGCTTAAAGGGAGTTTAAGATCGCCTTCCTGGCCAGGAATGGTTCCAGAAGAAAGTTGCACTCATTTTAGATTAACATTCTAGTCTTGTCTCTAAGACTCTTCCGAGGTGCAGAACAAAAAATCATCATAGTCAATTAAAACATGGGCCCTAGATGTGAACTCTGCTTCCTGTCAAAGAAATCACAGAATTTTTTTTTTTTTTTTTAACTAAATTTACTTAAGATTTCAGCACAGACACATTTTGGTTCTTAGATTCTCTCCCCCTCCCCCCACCCCAGTATTTCCAATCTAGAGTTGGAATGCAGAGATAAGATGGTGAAGAGGGCCTGAAAAAATTTCTGTGGTGGGCCCTGGGGTAAGAAGGTGAAATAACAGGTTCCTGGCCTTTCCTGTGGAGCTCCCCAGCCTGGCTGTAGCTCACAGTTAAAAGCAGCAGACTGGAATCAAGTCCAAATGGATTCAACCCAAATCATTCAAACCTGGGTTCTAATACTGATGCCACCACTTGATTTCTGTGTGAACTTGGGCAAATTAATTTCTCTGAGACTCCGCTTCCATATCTGCAAAACGAGACTGCTGATAATAGTTCTTGCATTATTATGAAGATTAATTTAGCAAAGCTTTGCACAGTGCGGACACTGAAAGCAAGGTTAGCTATGATTAATTCAGCAGGCTGTGAAAAGGAGGGTGGGGCTAACTTTAGGGAGACGGTGACCCTGACATTCATGTGTAGCCCAAAGTATTGACTGAAAGACAGATGACTTCCTTATGAGCTAGTAAGCTCCTCTTCACCCCAAACTCCCACAACCCTTGACCCAGACTCACCTCTAATAAAGAACAGCTCAAACTGGTTAAAGAGAGCACATTTTGACTCCCCGTGCGCCTGCTGGGATGAAGTGACTCTGGTGGAGCAAGTTTATTGAAACACAAACTAATCATTTCTGTTGCCAAAGTAGGCTTTTGGCAGAGCCTTGTGAAGAAAGAAAGAGTGAAAAAATGTATCCTGCATTGCTGAGACAGCATTGTATTTAGACAATTAAATTTGGAAAAGCAAGACAGTTCCTGTATCGACCTCCCACACCCCCTCCTCCAAGAACAAAAGGTTTTGTTGAAAGTATTCATATGGATATTAATACCGACACTTTAATGAGCCCCTCAGTAAACTCATCAGCAGTAATTACCCCCAGCCTTGGTGCCACCCGTGGGAAGGTACCAAATTGCGCCTCCAAAAATTAGTCACTTGTAAGTTAACCCCACAGTCACGTCAAGCAGCCTACACTTGATGGCTGATTCACGAAGATTCCTTGACATCTCCGTAGTTAAAGGGGCCAGATCACCATGGGTAGTCTGCAGAAAGGGAAAATTGCATGTTTGCAAAAGACCTGCATGTCAGAGAAAGGAGTTTTGAGAAAACCAGAGACAGAGCTCTATTATTGGGTTAGTGATGGCAGCAGCACTAGTACGCTGAGCACTTACTAAGTACTTGCTGGGTGCCAGACACAGTGGAGAGCATTGCACCTGCCCAATCTAGTTTAATCCTCATCTAAATTCCTGGAACAGGGATGTTTCTAGGATGCCCATTTTACAGATGATAAACCGAGGCTCAGAGAACATAAAGGGCTCTGTCCAAAGTTTCAGTGCTGAAATGGCAGGGATAGCGATGTGAACCAAGTCTCTAGGAGAGATTCGAGTTTCACCTGTGAAACAGGGATAGATGAAAAAAGTTGAGCATTTTCTCCTCACTTACTAAAGACATGTTAGACGTTGAATTTTGCCTTGGCCATGGCCTTGACCCTCAGTATGTAAATCCATAGAGGGAAGACTGTTCTGCCTTCCTAACCTTCCTCACTCTTTCTCTACATTTTTCCCTCTCAGGCTCAGAGTCCACACACAAGACCAGGGTTCAGACTTCTCATCTGCTGCTTTGGCTTCCACATCTTTATTCAGTCTTTTTCCTTTCCTTTTTCCTAGTTGGTTATTTAAAGAAATAACCAAACTTGCTCTGAGAGAGACCAAGAATGAAAGAGAGTGAGTAAATAAGAGTGAATGAGAGAGAGAATGAAAGAACAAAAAGGGGCAAATAAGAGTGAGGAAGAGAGGGGGAGAGAGAGAAAGAGAGAAAGAGAGAAAGAGAGAAAGAGGAGAGGAGAGGAGAGGAGAGGAGAGGAGAGGAGAGGAGAGGAGAGGAGAGAAGAGAAAAGAGAAGAGATCTGGCTTTGAAATCTCCCAGACTTGGTTTGAATCATTGCTTTTACTATCCGTACAATTTTTAGTAAAGCTCTCGGACTCAGTTTCCTCATATGTACAATGAAGGTGGGACTACTTATAAGATTGTTGTGAGGATCAAATAAAATAATGTTTATGCATTTCCTGCTACCCAATGGGCACTCAGTAAACCTACCACGTCCTTCCTTCGTTTCTCCCTTCCTTTCTCCCCCTCTCTATTCCCTCCTTCCTCTCTCCCTCATCAAGCATCACCTAAACCCCAGGTACATTCCAAGGTATCCCTACAGACGTTACCAGTTAGTCCTTCAGCATCTCATGAATGACACTGTATTATAGTCTCATTTTACAATAAGGCCTAGAGAGAGAACATCATAAATTAGGATCACACAGCAAGTGACTGCTCCAGCCAGCATTCCAATGCAGATCTGTCTTTCTCCACTACTTGGGGGGAGAGGGGGGGAAGCATTTGTACTGATGGGTTTTTACAGTTTTCTTCTTTGGAAGTTTCACTGGAGGGCTGTTGAGAAAATTATCCAAATCATGTTAATGAGCAATTGAGTGCTGGAGTTTCTCTGAGGGAAGGTAGTGAACAAAAGCTTCTGGTTAGCACTGGCAGCCCCTAGCTGTGATCATTACCTCAGCTGATACCACCAAGGGCTCTCCGCTCAAGTAATTAACTCAATTGCCTCCTCTAAGGGTGAAGTGGGGCTAATAAAACTTAACCACCTAGCTTATGGGTGGATGATCCTGTGCTCATTGATGAAGTGTTTTCTGAAACCATCTGGTGCAGAATTGTGTCATCCTACAAGCCCAATGAGTACCGGCTGGGCCGAGGGAGGCACCAGTGCACTGAAGGAGCCCTTCAAAGCCTCGATGTGGGCACAACAGAGCTGGATCTGAATCTAAGATCCATCACTAATGAGCTTGGGATGTCCAGTGAAGCTCTCAACCTGAGGCCTGGTTCCTCCTCTATAAAATGGAGTTAATAGAATTCACATCCCTGGCCGGCCTGGTGGCTCAGGTGGTTAGAGCTCCATGCTCCTAACTCAGAAGGCTGCCGGTTCGATTCCCACATGGGCCAGTGGGCTCTCAACCACAAGGTTGCCGGTTCGACTCGACTCCCACAAGGGATGGTGGGCAGCGCCCCCTGCAACTAAGATTGAAAGGACAACAGCTTGACTTGGAAAAAGTCCTGGAAGTACACACTGTTCCCCAATAATGTTCTGTTCCCCTTCCCCAATAATAAAAATCTTTAAATAATAATAATAAATAATAATAAAGTACCAAGGGCTAGATCCTGGGCCCTTGGCTTTAAATAAAAAAACTAAAATAAATAAAGAATTTACATCTGGATATAAAAGAAAGATCTTGATAAAGAATCCTGCACACAGTAGGTACTCAGCAAACTTGATGTTCCTTCCCCTAAAGCAGTTCTCTCTGGGGAAGGAGAAGAGGAAGGAGAAAGAAATTCTGTCCCCAGACAAACTCATTTACTTCCCCTCTTTAGGGATATGACAGTTTCCCAACTCAGATTTGTGAATTTGAGTAGGCAAATCATTTTTATTGATGGTGTCGGTTTAAATGGTTGTATCTAGTTCGTGTCTTCCTCCCCCCCACTGCCCCATTACTTCATAAATCGCTTTCTTGCTTTTTCTTTCTCACCGATAGTCACTCTTTATTGAGCACTTACTCTGCTACACGCTGTGCTAAATGCCTTCCCGAGTTACCTTATTTCACAACAATAATAAATGAGTTATCTCATTTATTCTCTAACAACCCAGTGGAATAAATACCATCGTAATCTGTATTTTACAGTGAGGAAATCAAAGCACAGAAAAGTAAAGAAATGGGTCCAGGGTCATAGAGTAATAAGAGTCATAGGAGGGAGAGTTGAATCGTAAACAGAGGTCTATCCAATTCCAATGTGCTTTTAGCATGATTGAGGTCAAGAACCCTTTTTTAGATCTTCCTGTAAGTGTCCTGTTGAGTAGGCTGTGGATGCATGAAGCTTTAATTCCTTTCCTTATAAGGAAGCTGCTTCCCCTGCATTTCTTCTCTCCCACTTCCCACATACAGTAATGTGGGGCATGATGGTGGTGAACAGCTACAACCACAGGGAAGGGCAGCACTCCAGGGTATGAGCGGGCACCAAGAAAAAAGGAAACTGAGTCCTTGAATGATCTTGAGGGATGGAGCCCCCATAGTCTACTGGACTTCCTTTTACCTTGTTTAAGTGACTGTATTTGTCTGGGTGAAGCAGCTGAAACACTGTCCTAACTAGAAATATCTAATATTAAATGGCTGTGGAGTCATGGGGAGGACTGAAGAAACACTACGTATATTGAGCTTTTAGAAATGACCCCAACGTCTTGAGCAATCCAGAGATCTTCTACTTCTTCTTGGCCTTTCTATGAAATGTAAGCTTTGGTTCTAAAACACTCCAGCATTACTAGGACTAGGAAAAGACAAGTTATGCCTGCTACAGTCAGAACCAACAGAATGGGTGCCCTGTGCCCTGACTCTTGATCCCCACAAATCAAGCAACTCAGCACTGGGCCCTCCACTGACTGGGCTGCAGAAAAACCAAACATCCTCATGACTAATCTTGCCACAGAAGCAACAGAGGCAGCAGAAGCTTGCCCCCTCACTTCTGCCTTCCAGAAATCATGCCCACGCATCTGATTGGCCAAACCTAAATTACATCCAGAGTTTAGCTGCAAGGGAGTCTAGGACCTGTACCTTTTACCTTTCTAGCACCTACATTATAGGGATATACACAAGACGGGGGATGAGATGGATTTTGGGGTGCTAACCCACTATATCTGGCAAAGTGGACTTATTGCATCCTGAGGGTATACAGTCATTCAACAGATATTTTCTACTGAGCATTTATTATGTGTCAGGCACTGCATTAAATGCTGTGGTCACAGATGAGTACGACACAGTCCTTACCCTCCAAGAGTTCTCCTGTACAATTTACAGCATGATGTGCTAAGTTCTATGAGGAAAGCAGAGCAGGGATGCTTAAATAGGTCTCATGTATATGTGGGGAAAGAGGGAATGCTGGTCAAGGAGGGCTTGGGCAGGTGATGCCCGCATTTAGTCCTGAAGGAGACACATCTCAGGTTTGTGACTAAAAACTTGGACTCTGGGAGGAGACGGTGTTGAATCCTCCTCTACCACTCACTAACTAAAACCTTGAATAAGTTCACTGATAGGCCAGAATGTAAGGCAATGTTTGTTGCCCCTCTTCCCCGTCCACCAAAAATAACCCTCTCTCTCAGAAAACTTTGGGCTGCTATAACAAAATACAACAGACTGGGTAGCTTCTATTTATTTCTCACAGTCCTAGAGGCTGGAAGTCTGAGATCAGAGTACCAGCATGGTCAGGTGAGGGCCTTCTTCTGGGTCACAGACTTTTCTTTATATCCTCCTGTATCAGAAGGGACTAAGGATCTCTGTGGAGTCTCTTGTAAGAGCTCTAGTCCCATTCATAAGCGCTCCATTCTCAGGTCCAAAGTAGGTCCCAAAGGCCCCACCTCCAAATACCATCCCACTGGGCATTAGGATTTCAACATATGAGTTTTGGGGAGACACATTCAGACCATAGTAGGGAGTGGCGTTATATTTAACTCCTTATAAAAATCAGTGCTTTATTTGAACAAAAAGATATAATATTAACTTGAAATAATGTCAATGAGTTTGGTGCATCATGCCTTTGAGAGTAAAAGGCACTCACCCACGATCACACAACTAGAGACTGGTGGAAGCAGAGCTGAACCTTTCTCCTCCGCCCACTTCTTAGCTATGAACCACACCACTCTTCATGCCTACTGGCTTCTCCCTGGTGCTCATTCCCTGCACTGTAGCTAATTTCCACACAGCACTTCTGATGTTTAGGACTTGGCCTTTCTTGTGGACTTTTGACCCAACCTGCACCTTTGGCCTCCCAAGGTATCTCTGAAGGTCTTAGGCTTTAGACATGTGGCCCTGGGAATGCTCTTCTCTGATCTGGCCCCTCTTCTGGTTGGAACTGGACTCAGACTTATCTTGAGTCAGATATACCCCAGTCTAAGCATGTCTTCAGGTCAATAGGAGCAGCTAACATTGCAGATCTAGGCTTTCTTCCTAGATCTGCCAATAATAGGCTGGGATGGTCTCATCTGAATGAACCATAGGGGACCAAACTCAAATTCTAAACAGCTGAGCTGGTTAATATTTGCATAAGCACTCCATACTCAATCACAGGTGATTCCCTTCTTTGTCACACAGCAGGCAGCATTTGACTCATTCCAGCACCTGCACAAATGGGAACCAATAACTAAGGGATTCCCAAACACTTCCCCTGCCCCTGAGTTTCCTGAGATGCCCTGATATCACTGGGCTTGTTGGTTTTTCTGTCCTCACTCTTTCCTAAATCCACCTTAGGCTTTCTCTCAAACACTATTAGAATGATTTTGGGTCAGTCCAGGGCTGGTGGGCCAAGTTCTCAGACTGCAGTGCTTTATCTCACCCAGCGGTACTGAGCTGTATGGAAAGACTAGTGTTCACTTTCTATGTTGCCCTGAGACCTAGACTGCATTCACTTACAACGTACAGACAAAATAAGCTAAGGTTCTAGGAAGACCACAAGCTGGAGAGGCAACCTGCAGGCATGGAAAGAGTCCAGGTCTGGGACTCTAAAGAGAGGAATTGAAACTTTAGTGTTGATGCTGACAAGCCCTGTGAACTTTTGACAAATGATTCCCCCTACCCTACCTGTTTCCTTAGTAGTAAAAATGTGGAAGTTAGTTAGACTAGATCAAGGCTTTTCCAATGTTAATGTGCATATAAATCACCCTGGGATCTATCGAAATGCAGATTTTGATTCAGCAGGCCTAGGGTTGATCTGGGCATCTACGTTTCTAACAAGCTCTCAGGTCAAGCTCTTGCTGCTGGACCACAGACCACAGCTGGGGTAAGGGTCTATTTCAAAAGTGCCTTCAGCTCCTGCACTCTGCATACCTCACACTCTTTTTTAGTGATAAGAATGTCTCCAGTGGGTTTAAGTATATGTTTATACACTCATTTGTTAAATAACACACATGTGTGGTTACATATACAGGTGGTAAAAAAAATTCAAATAGAGAAATACGAAAACACAGAATGTAGAGTGTCCTGGTAATCCCACTCCCAAGAGAGAACCACTATTTAATGGTGTAAAGTATTTAAGAATGTGACCAGCCACCAAAAGTGGCTCTCAGCTACTCCTGCTCAGTGAGCCTGCAGGACCTTTTTCTAAAGGTGTTCAAGTTTCTTCTCCACCTCAATCATTGCAAACATCTCAGTGCGGTAGGTGACAAGGGGTAGTGAGTTTGGGCTTATTAAGTGGAGGAGTGGAATTCTTTGTGTTGTATTTTCAGACGGGGATTTAGAGTTTATTGTGACTTCAGAAAGGGATCCTTAGAGAACTAGGGGAGGGAGAATGAAAACACAAAGGACCACAAACATGGTCACCTGGGACTTTCCAAACAGGGACTTTCTCCTCCTTGATTTAACTGTGGGAGCACTGCAAATATTAGGGGGGAAAGTTTGGCATACGTTTTCCCTACAAAATGTCCTGTGACATCAAAGAGTGATCTAAGAAATGAAGAAAGATGAGAATTTCATCAGCAGTGGACTCAGGCCCTGGTTCTGGCTACCTAGAGCATAATCCCCTTAGGCTAGGGGACCCAGGAGAGGGGAAAGTTTTTATCTTCTGCTACCTCAAGCACACAGGGGATAGGGCCAGATGCAAACTATGGCTTTGCTGCTGTTCTTTTTCTTTTTTTTTTTTTTTAATTAAATTTATTGGGGTGACAATTGTTAGTAAAATTACATAGATTTCAGGTGTACAATTCTGTATTACATCATCTATAAATCCCATTGTGTGTTCATCACCCAGAGTCAGTTCTCCTTCCATCACTATATATTTGATCCCCCTTACCCTCATCTCCCACCCCCCACCCCCCACCCCCCTTACCCTCTGGCAACCAAACCATGTGATTTCACTGATATGTGGTATATAAACCAAATGCTGTTGTTTTAAGAGCAGACTTCTGAGACAAGATTCCCCGATTGCCCGCAGGAATACAATGGGACCACTTAAGATGGTTATTCTTGACTTGGTACTTCTTTCTCTTTCTCCAGTCTCTTCCCCTCTGCCCATTCTCCAGGATGGAATCTTGATGCACTTACAAAAGCAGTTCCCCCAAACGAACCCTGCTTTTTCTTGCCCCTGGACCCATTATAGGCTGTGCCCTATTCCTGTAACACTCCCCTTGTTCTGCCATCTCCCCACAACCGTCACTGATCTCCTGCCCTCCTCTCCCCTTGCCAAGTGCAGTGGGGAGGCTCTTCTCTCTTCTGGATCTTATATCGCCCCTATAATAACACTTCTTACACACTGTAATGTGATTTTTGTCTCCTACACTAGATCCTTCAGGACAGATACCTTATCCTATTTAAGGTTTTATCTCCTTTCACAGCATAAAGTATACTCGTCAAATATTTGTTGAATGAACGGAAGAAATTTTATTCACTTGAGGAGCATTCAAATGATAATTACTAAATATGCTTGCAAGTATTAATTTCTGGTTAATTGAGAATTTACTAATAAAGATAGGGTTATTGATTCATTTAGTTTGTGGACTAATTTTGAGAAGACAGTGTGGTATAGTGGAAGACATTGGACTTGAGATCAGAAAGACACAAGTCTACCATTTATATATGATTGTATGTCATTAGGCAAGTGCTTGACTTATCTGGCACCATTATCTTCAACAGGAAAAGAATGATTTCTATTATTATCGTAAGTTTAAATAAAATAAGAGACTTCAAAAAACTGTAATGAGATGTGCAAATGTCAGCACTTGTTATAATAGACCATTTAAGGAAATTAAAGAATATACCAAATGACTGTCACCAGCATTGGGGATGGCTCTATGTACAAGTTATGAAGATACTGTCTCTCAGTTACAACACCTCCCCCATCTACCCTCCACCCCCACTCCCACCCCCGCCATTCACACACTTCAGTACTGTTTTGAGAAACTTGGCTGGGACTCTACAAACCAAACGCCTCCTTTGCCAGCAGTTCCCTTTTAGACTCTACCAATAGGGGATGCTAGAGAGAGACTATAAGATTGGCAGGGGAAGAAGAGACTGGCTCTTCCCAGTTTTCTTCCTGTTCCTGTCAGTGTCACCCCAGTCTTGCCTCTTCACCCTGGCAGCAGCAGTTCCTACCAGTTGGCAATTTTCCAGTACTTAGCGCACCCGCTTCACTGACTCTCCTCCGAGACATCAGTACTAGCTGCTGGCACTCCCTCCTAAGGGGTCTGGGCTGCAGTACCGCAGCTCCTCCTCTAAACTGAGATCTTAGCACCAGCTGAGCAAAACCCCCTTATGTTTCAGTCCACAGGGCCTTTCCTTCAAATTTCTGCATTTTAATTATTCCAACTCCTTCCTTTGTTCCCCTAATACTACAAGGGATAGCAACTTCCTGCAGTTGTTACCTTCTGTTACTCTTTTTGCTACCGTGTTTCCCCGAAAATAAGACCTAGCCAGACCATCAGCTCTAATTTTTGGAGCAAAAATTAATATAAGACCCGGTCTTATTTTAATATTAGACCAGGTATAATATAATATAATATAATACCAGGTATAATATAATATACTACCAGGTCTATAATATAATATAATATAATATAATATAATATAATATAATATATATAATATATATAATATAATATATAATATATAATATATAATATATAATATATAATATATAATATATAATATATAATATATAATATATAATATATAATATATAATATATAATACCGGGTCTTATATTAATTTTTGCTCCAAAAGACGCATTAGAGCTGATAGTCTGGCTAGGTCTTATTTTTGGGGAAACATGGTATATTAGTTCTTCCACACTGAATTAACAATTATTTATATTAAATTCTCTTTGTTAAAATAACTGGTATGTTTTCTGTCTCCTACTGTGTCCTGAATCAATACACTCACTGACATATTAGGTTAGGTTTGGAGAAGAAAAAGGAGGAGAACTTTGTAGAAAAGAGCTCAGGAAACTCTGGCAGTCTTTAAGACTCCTTGAAAAATTCTAGAATGTTCCTGTGGTAAACAGCTTCTAAGGTGACCCCCACTGAGCTCTATATTCTGGTGTTCATGTAGAATTGATAGGATGCCACTTCTAAGATCAGGTTACAGAAAAGACTATGGCTTCCATCTTGGATACTTTCTCTTGGATTGCTCACTTTAGGGGAAGCTAGCTGCCCTGTGGATAGACAGTTCTGTAGCCAGACCCACATGGTCTGCAAACACATGAGTAAGCTTGAAAGCAGATCACACTGCCTCCCCTCAGCCTTCCCTCAGATGAGACTGCAGCCGCACCATTTGACTACAACCTCAGGAGAGACCTTTAGCCAGAGGCACCCAGCTAAATCACACCCAGATTCCAGACCCACAGAATTGCAATTATAAATGTGTGTTGTTTTGAGCCAGTAAGTTGTGGAGTAATTTGTTATATACAATAGATGACTAATGAAGTTCCTTTTATTTAAAAAAAAAATTATACAAGGACAAAAAGGAAACATTTTTCTAACTCAGTGAATATGGAAAACTGGAGTAAGAATCAACAGTTACACATAATTTTATTCAATTGAATATTCATTTAGTTCCTACTATTTCACTTTCTTCAAACCTTGGTTTTCTTTTTTGTGAAAAGTGTATTGGTGGAGAGGAAACTGGGACAAGGAGAATTGAACTACACATTTCTAAAGAATCCTCTGGCTCTAATATACCTACAGGCTAACCCTGAGCTAGATATTAGATGAATAAAAAATACATGTCAAACTCTAGGTCTCATTTTTAAGAAGCTTATATTCATAATTGAGACATGGATAAAATTTAGTAACATAGGGAGACCAGGACTAATCAGGATTCTTGTTTGCAAACAGTGTATTTGTCACGATAAGTTAACTTTTTTAACAGACAACCACAAACTATCAGTGCTTTAACCTAATAAAAGTTCATTTCCTGGTATATGGAGGGAGGGACTCATTTCTACATACTCATTCAAAAACCAGGAGCCCCTCCCGTCTTGTGGCTTTACCCTCTTTTAGCTAACTTCAATGAACATCTGGGGAAAGACAGAGAGTAGTGGATGGTATGAAAGGTTTGTATGGGTCACTCTGGAAGTACATCACTTCTTTCTATATTCTGTAGGCCAGAGATCAGTCATGTGGAACCAAAGAACTGCAAGGAATGCTGGGAAATGTAGTCAGCTGTGTGCTCAGGAGGAAAAGGAAATGAGGTTTGGTAAATACATAGCAATGTTTGCCACAAAAAGGAATCAATTCTTGTTGAATTGGGTGGAAAATAAATAGATTTGAATGATATATGTATAGTTAACGCCAAGCAGAGTTATGTAGGCTGTGTCCTGTAGAAAGGCACCTGGTTAGAGGGCAGTGAGTGGAGACTGTGCTCAGCTTGAAGGAAGGTTTGCTTCTTTCTAGTGATCTACCAAGAGAGGTACACCTTTAAGAAATTCACGCAAAGGTACTGTATGTACTAGGAAACCCTGTGCCTTGTTCATAGAATTGATGGGAAGGTAAAGGTATGAGGCTTGGAAATAAGAGAGAGCTCAATGCTAGCACAAGAACAAGCTATTCAGGATGTTGCTGCTGAGCTGGTCATCAGTATTCATCACAGTAAGTTAACGTCTTTAACAGATAACCATAAACTGTCCGTGCTTTAACCTTATAAAAGTTCATTTCCTGGCATATGGAGGGTCATGCTGACAGCCCCTGCAGGAAACCCAGTGTCTCCCCAAAACTTGTCCAAAGTATGGCACCAGGTAGCCTTCCTTTGGTTCTTGTGGCAGCACATTCCATGTATAAGACTTCTGCTCGGGTTCATATATGGGGTGACAGAAAAGGCTGTCAGTTTTTAAGGGGGCCCAAAGTAGGACAGAGTTTCTCAGGAGGTAAGGGCTGCAATGCAATCAGCATTGCCCCTTGTCATATACGTTCTGGCAGATGATATGATGCAGGAGATAACAG
The DNA here is from genome assembly GCF_036562045.2 of Rhinolophus sinicus. NCBI lineage: Eukaryota > Metazoa > Chordata > Mammalia > Chiroptera > Rhinolophidae > Rhinolophus > Rhinolophus sinicus. The sequence continues at coordinate 27,336,409 of NC_133756.1, read as the reverse complement.
GGTAGGAAAAGCGTCACTATGAGTCTTAGGGCACACTCAAGTAGAAGAATCACAATACAGGTTCCTGGGATTCTGAAAGAAGGTCACACATCCGCAACAGAGAATGATACAAATAGGTCATTAGTCCAAGTTGGTTAAAAACAGAAAACAAAGCAAACACACAACAAACAAAACAGGAGCCACAAAGTGAAATTACCAGAAATGACAAAAACAAGAAACATCATGCTCACACAGTTCAAATTATTCAGGAAATAGTTTTAATCACTCCTAGTACATACTAACCAGCAGGACCTGGTTTATTTTGAGAGGCAGAATATAGAGCACATAGTAAGTGCTTAAAAAATAAAAGCTATTCCCATGTTAGAAAACACTAAAGGAGTTCATCACCACCAAGCCAATATTACAAGAAATGTCAAAGGAACTTCTTTAAGAATAAGAAAAAAGATGAAAAATATGAATAATAAAATGACAACAATTACTTTAAATGTAAATGAACTAAATACTCCAATCAAAAGACATAGGGTGGACTTTAGCTTGTACTACAAAGCTACAATAATCAAAACAGCATGGTATTGGCAGAAAAACAGACACATAGACCAATGGAATAGAATTGAAAACCCAGAAATAAAACCACATAAATATGGACAGATAATTTTTGACAAAGAAGCAAAAAACCTACAATGGAGAAAAGACAACCTCTTCAATAAATGGTGCTGGGAGAATTGGATAGCCATGTGCAAAAGAATGAAATGGGACTTCTATCTGTCACCATGTACCAAAATTAATTCAAAATGGATCAAAGACTTAAGCATAAGACCTGACACAATAAACTGCATAGAAGAAAACATAGGTACTAAACTTATGGACCTTGGGTTCAAAGAGCATTTTATGAATTTGATTCCAAAGGCAAGGGAAGTAAAAGCTAAAATAAATGAATGGGACTGTATCAAACTTTAAAGCTTCTGCACAGCAAAAGAAACCATCAACAAAATAAAGAGGCAACCAACTGAATGGGAGAAGATTTTTGCAAACAGTGCCTCCGATGAGGGGCTAATATCCAAAATATACAAGGAACTCATGCAACTCAACAACAAAAAAACAAACAACCCAATTGAAAAATGGGCAGACGACCTGAAGAGACATTTCTCCAAAGAGGACATACAAATGGCAAATAGACATATGAAAAAATGCTCAACATCACTAATCATCAGAGAAATGCAAATAAAAACCACAATGAGATATCACCTCACCCCAATCAGAATGGCTATCATCAACAAGACAAATAGTAACAAGTGTTGGAGAGGCTGTGGAGAAAAAGGAACCCTCATACAGTGTTGGTGGGAATGCAAATTGGTGCAGCCGTTATGGAAGGCAGTGTGGAGGTTCCTCAAAAAATTATGAATAGAATTACCATATGACCCAGCAATCCCTCTCCTGGGTATCTACCCAACAAATCTGAAAACATTTATACATAAAGACACATGTGCTCCAATGTTCGTTGCAGCTTTGTTTACGGTGTCCAAGACATGGAAACAACCGAAATGTCCTTCGATAGATGAATGGATAAAGAAGTTGTGGTATATATACACAATGGAATACTATTTGGCGGTAAGAAAAGATGATATAGGAACATTTGTGACAACATGGATGGATCTTGAGAGTATAATGCTAAGCGAAATAAGTCAGACAGAAAAAGCAGACAACCATATGATTTCACTAATATGTGGTATATAAACCAGAAACAACAAAAGAACAAGACAAATAAATGAGGAACAAAAATTCATAGACACAGACAATAGTTTAGTGGTTACCAGAGGATAAGGGGGGTGGGGGTGGGAGATGAGGATAAGGGGGATCAAATATATGGGGATGGAAGGAGAACTGACTCTGGGTGGTGAACACACAATGGTATTTATAGATGATGTAATACAGAATTGTACACCTGAAATCTATGTAATTTTACTAACAATGTCACCCCAATAAATTTGTTTTAAAAAGTAAAATGTAGCACAGGAGAGCAAAAAGAAAAAAAAGACATAGGGTGGCTGAATGGATAAGAAAACAAGACCCACACATACGCTACCTATGAGAGACACATTTCAGATTGAATGACACACAAAGGCTGAAAGTAAAGGGATGGAAAGATATTTTATGCAATTGGAAATGAAACAAAAAAGCTGGGACAGCAATACTTATAACAGACAAAACAGACTTTAAAACAAAGGCTATAACAAGAGACAATGAAAGACCTAGAAATTCTGCTTCTGGATATTTATCTGAAGAAACCCAAAACATTAATTCAAAAAGACATATGTATTTCTATGTTCACTGCAGCACTGTTTGCAATAGCTAAGATATGGAAGCAACCTAAACACCCATTGACAGAAAAACAGATAAAGAGTTAGTACATATATACAATGGAATATTACTTAACCACAAAAAAGAATGAAATTTTGCCATTTGCAACAACATGGATGGACCTAGAGGGTATTATGCTTACTGAAATACCGTAAGTCAGACAAAAACAAATAATACATGATTTCACTTATATGTGCAATCTAAAAACAATAATAGTAATGAAGAACACATTCCAGGGAATCAACAGTAGATTAAATGAAGCAGAAGATCAAATCAGTGATTTAGAAGATAAGGTAGTAGAAAACACCCAATAAGAACAGCTAAAAGAAAAAAATTCCAAAAACTGTGGAGAATTTAAGGGGCGTCTGGGACATCAAGCTTACCAACATTCACATCATATGGGTACCAGAAGTAGAAGAGAGAGAGCAAGGAATGGAAAACCTCTTTGAAGAAATAATGACAGAAAACTTCTCTAACCTGGCAAAGGAAATAAATAAGCAAGCCTAGGAAGTACAGAGAGTCCCAAACAAGATGAGCCCAAAGAGGCCCACACCAAGACACATCATAATTAAAATGACAACGGTTAAAGACAAAAAGAGAATCTTAAAAGCAGCAAGAGAAAAGCAGTTAGTTACCTACAAGGGAGTTCCAATAAAACTGTCAGCTGATTTCTCAACAGAAATTTTTCAGGTGAGAGGGGATTGGCACAAAATATTCTTTCAAATGACAAGCAAGGACCTACAACCAAGATTACTCTACCCAGCAAAGCTATCATTTAGAATCAAAGGACAGATAAAGAGCTTCCCAGACAAGAAAAAGCTAAAGGAATTCATCACCACCAAAGCAGAAGTCTTAGAGGGACTTTTTAAGACAAAAATAAACAAACAAACAAATAAATAAAATAATATGAATAAAATGGCAATAATTACATACCTATCAATAATTAATTTCAATACAAATGGTTTAAATGCTCCAATTAAATGATAGGGGAGCTGAATGGATAAGAAAGTAAGTCCTTTACATATGCTGCCTGCAAAAGACTCACTTCAGATTGAAAGATACACACAGACTGAAAGTAAAGGGATGGAACATATATTTCATGAAAATGGAAACAAACAAAAGCTGGAGTAGTAACACTTATACCAGACAGAATAGAATTTAAAACAAGAGACAAAGAAGGACCCAGTAATCCCACTTTTGGGTATTTATGCGAACAAACCCAAAATGCTATTTTGAGGGGACATGTTTGTCCACGTGTTCACCACGGCATTATTTACAATAGCCAAGATATGAAGGCAACCTGGGTGTCCCTGAAAGGATGAATGGATAAAGAAGAGGTAGAACATATATACAAGGGAAATTATTCAGCCATAAAAAAGAACGAAATCTTGCCATCTGTGACAACATGGATGGACCTAGAGAGTATTGTGCTGAGTGGAGTAAGTCAGACAGAGAAAGACAAATGTCATTGATTTCACTTATAAGTGGAATGTAAACAACAAAATCAACAAACAAATGAAACAGAAATAAACTCCTAGAAACAGAACATTTTGATGGTTGCTGGATAGGAGAGAGCTTGAGGGCAGGGTGAAAAACGGAAGGGATTAAGAAATAGAAACTGGTAGTTACAAATAGTCATGGGGATGTAAAGTATAGAGAACACAATCAATAATATGGTAACAACTATGTACAGTGCCAGGTGGATACTAGTCAGGGGGATCACTTCCTAAATCATATGAATGTCTAACCACTATGCTGTACACCTGAAACTAATACAAAATAATACTGAATATCAACTCAAATTGAATAATTAAAACGGGGGAAAAATATAAAGAAGAATTAGAGGTTCAAAGTTCCAGGTATAAAACAAATAAGTCTTGGGGATGTAACATACAGCATAGGGAATATAGTCAATAATATGTGATAGCGTGGTACAGTGTCAGATGGTTGCAGGACTTATCATGGTGATCACTTCTTTATCATAGGGAATATAATAAATAATGTGATAATAACTCTGTACAGTGCCAGGTGGGTACTGTTGAATAACTTTGATGTACACCTGATTTTTTTAATAAAAAAATCTTAAAAATAAATTAAAAAATAAAAATAGTCACAGGGATGTAAAGTATAGCATAGGGAATATAGTCAATAATATTGTAATAAGTATGTAAGGTGTCAGATGGGTACTAGACTTATTGGGGTGATCACTTCATAAGTTATATAAATGTCTAATCACTGTGTTGTACACCTGAAACTAATATTGTATGTCAACTGTGATTGAAAAATTAAAAAACAAAAACATTTAAAAGTAAATAAAAAGTAAAAGCTATTGAATTAATAACTACCTTAGTGGAGTGGACATTTTGGGGGTTGCCAAATGCCTGGAAGTTCTTCTTAAATTGGAACAGGAGCATGGCTTTGTGTCTAAGAAGAAAGCTATTTCCTTTGTCTACCCCAGGCAGCTAGAACAGTGCTTCTCAGCATTTTTCCACACCACAGTGATGCATATACAGCACCCTGAGTGAAATAGTGTGAAGGCTAGAGCCCAGATGACATTGCTTCTGAACAAAGCCCCAAGGTCCTGTCCAGCTGTCCCCAGGATAGGTATCTTACTGGTTGGGAAGCTCTGCACTAGACCATGAGAAACTGATGAACACTGGCCCAATCGGCTGCTACAGCCTTGGACTTCAAAGCTTGAGGGAATGATACCTAGGTCAGTTGGAGGTCATCACCAGAGCTGAGTAATAGTCATAGATGCAAAATGCAGCAATTTGTCTTTTATTTTGCAGGAACTATCCCAGGATGTCCTGGACCTCTAGATGCATAAAACTTTCACTGTAAGTGACAGCTCTCTGAATCTTTGTAGGGTTGATTTCCCACCCTCCGTGGTGTATGTGTCTTAGCAAGGCTTCCAGCATACTAGCCACTGTTTGTTCAGCTTATCCAATCCACACGATATGATCAATGCAAAAGACCAGAATTCTGTTCTCCAATTTGCTCAAGCTGTATCACAACAGAGGCCCGGCAAGTTAACATAATCCTGAGAAAATGAATATTCTCATCTGTCCCAGGTGAATTTCTTTCTGATCCTCTTTTTAAACTGAAATGGAAAAGAATGCATTTGCCAAACTAACAGTGGCATACCAAGTCCCTGAAACCTTATGAATTAGTTGTAGCGGGATTACGATGTTTGGTACAGCCGCTGCAGTCAGGGGTACTAGTGAGTTATGTCTGCAGTAGTCTTCAGTCCCCAGGATCTATCAGCTTTCTGCAGGAACTGAACTGATGAATTATAGGGGACCACCATTCCTGCAATTTTTAAGTGTTTAATGGGGAGATTAATCTCCCACTCCCTCAGGATGTGATTGTTTTTTATTTACTGTCTTGGCTGGGGTGGGGAGCAGTTTCAGAGTTTTTCTTTGCCTTCCCCACCATGATAGCCTTTACCCCACAACCCAAGGATCTAATGGGGGATTACTTCAATTGCCAAATGTATACATTCTAATTATACATTCACGGTCTGAGAAAATTACCATTGGGTGGGTCCATGGGCCCAGTGGGCTTACTATGAGTCAGACTTTAGCCAGGATTTTATTTATTACCTGTATCCTGAAGGCAGGCCTGCCCACACAATTTGCAGAACCCAGTACAAAATGAAAGTGCAGAACCCCTTGTTCAAAAAAGCAGGAAAAAAAGTGCCATTAATGGTGCATATAAAGATTTTCCTTTCTTTTGTGTGTTGTCTCAATTTGACATGGTATTTTTGTTTGCTATTTTTCTTTGTAAGTAAATGAAAATCAGAATTTGAAACTGTTAGCGTTAATTTTACCATTTATTATGCCTACTTTAAATGCAAATATAAGAGTATTCAACTTGTCTGCAGAAACACCAGAATTACACATTTGTATTTCATAGTTTGTCCCTAAGGGTGCCTCAAAATGGCCACAAGAGGCAAATACAAGCCGGACTCGGGAAGGTTGGAAGGAGAGAAAGAGGAATACCCTCTCCCCTCAGGCATAGAGCCAAACGATGGATCCCTCCTGAGCACGAAGATCCTTGCAGGGTGAGTGCCAGCCGGCCTGGTAAAGCAGGGTGCACATTCCCTCACTCTGGCCTAATGACTGTAGGCTTGCCCTTCTCACCAGCCATTGGACTGACGCACCGTCTCCTGACCTGAGGGCAGGATGTAAGGCAGTTGAGCTAGGCATCTTAAATTCCCAAGGCCTGCCATCCCAGCTCATGGCAGACAGGTAACCCCCAAGGGTCTTTAAATACCTGCCCCAGGACATGCTTGTTACCCAGAGCAGGGGTGAGCAAGAGGCCTGCTCACAGCCTCTGACCCGTCACCCATTAAGTATATTGTGGTAATACCAGCACAGGGCAAAAGCAGCTGCTTTCATGGCCTACCCGAGATGCTGTGGGATGCTTGGGCCCCCTTCCTTCCTCTGCCCATCCCCAGGTCCCTCCCAGGTTGAAGAACAGCAGTGATCGCACAACATGGAGGGGGAGGCTGGGCAGGTCCTGGAAGGGTAAGCAAGCAGAGAAGCAGGTGGCAGAGAACTGGTCCTAAGGAGGCAGTAGTGGATGGGGGTCATGCTACAGTCCATTGTCCCATTAGTCTTCAAGTATAAAACAAATTCAAAGATAAAATTATGAACAGTTTCAAGATAGCAATCACAGAGCATTAAATGCCATGTGCAGGCCCTGCTGAGTATGCGGCCTTGTATGCCTACACTGGTCACATGGCTAGTCCAAGACTCCGGCCCCCACTCTAACAGGGAACTGCGATGACACTTTAGATCTCTGGACATTATGTCAACTCAGGACACTGATGTCAACTCAGATCCTGTGTCCAGTAGTCCTCCAAATGTCTGGATATCCCCCTTTCACTCAGAATAGTCACCCAGGTAAATGGTCATAGGTCTATTTAGGAAGGGCCTGGGGGAAGCATCATAGTATTATAATACCTGTCATGGGGTTGCAGGGCTTTTCCTCCTAGGGACCCAATCACCTCTTCAAACAATGGGTTCTGGATTGGGAAATATGATTAGGTATGCGAACTGAAAAAGCTTCATGACTTTTTATTAAAGGGACTGCCCTCAACCTTCCTGCTCTTCTGTTTTTGATTTTCCTTGCTAACACATGTTAAGCATCACCCTTGTTGACTGTCCATCTAGCTTGCTCCGAAGGACATCATGTGCTATTAATCATCTCCTCAACTCCCTGTGGGCCAAGCTCCCTTGCTGGCCTTGCTGGTCATTCCAGTAATTGTGGACTCCTGGCTTCTGGTGGTTAAGCACTAGCATCTGACTCCATTACGTGGGTGGATGAGTGGGTGGGTGGGCCATCACCCCCAGGGCTATTAAAGAGTCCATCTCTGTGATGGCCTCTCCTGCCATCATCCCTGGTCTGCAGAGGGAGCCACCTCTGAACTTCTTACCCATGCCGTGCTCCTCCACCCGGTGTCTTCCTGATGGCCTTGAAGAATGGTGTGTCTTCTGGTTGGGCTTCTGGCCTTATATATTATATAAATTCCAGCGCACCTCATCTGTCAGCCTCTTTGCTCCTTTCTCTACCATTTTCCAGGACAATTTAGGTAGTTCCTCTTCCCTGACTGTTGACCATCATTTTTCCAGGTTTCTAATATCCATTCCTGTGGTGACTGTACCCCATTCCTGAAATTTTAATTCCTGCGTCCCCAAAACATGCCCCTAAGGCAATGAATCCTTGCTTATCCAGTCTTTATTTTCTGGCTTCCTTGACCAAGCATCCTTAACATCCAATCCCAGGGGTAGACCCCCGGATGCTATTTGTACATAAGAGCTAATTCTTACAACTCTTTTTAAGTGCATAGTCAGTTTCCTCCCTTCTTAGGCCCAGCATGTCTCCAGCTCAGATATTCGGGTATTTAACCCTAGATATTGACTTGGAAGCTAGCAGAATCAACATCTTCAGGGCACCCATCCAGATGTCCCTGTCCCATATTTCAGGGTCCCAGGTTTTCCCGCCAGGACCTTGTCCTTCTCATAACAGACCTGCTTTGACTGAGTATTCAAACATCTCTGGAGCTCGGGCGGTACTCACAGTTACGGCTTTAGCATGCTCTTCAGTTGGATTTGCCCTTCAGTCACCGATGACGAGTGCCTCTGTGTCAGCTGCCACAGAGGCTGATGACTCTCACACTTGCCCACTCACTGCTTGTTAAATGCCCTCACTCTCTCATTCCCCTTCTGCAGGAGGCTAACACAACTTAATAGTAACCACTAACTCCCTGGTCTTTTAAGCATTAATCCCCCATATTTTGCAAATGTTTACATCATTGAACCTGCTGGGCATGTCCCTCCACCAGGGAATTTTCCCAGGTCACCAGGTGATGAACTCTTATTAGTTAAGCCACCACCTTGTTCTAGGGACCATCTGTGCCTCACCTGGAAACTGTAACTGGGTCCCCTTCACCTGCCCTGTGGCAGATGAGCCAATCTCAAGTCCCTATCTTTCTGTCTCTGTCTTTAGGCCACGCTCCGTGCCACTCATGTTATTCTGGGTCCTCTGAGAAGCAGATATAAGTGGGTTTAAATGTGTGAGAACTGTATTAGGGAAAGTGAGAGAGAAAGTGGGGAAGGAGCTGGGAGGACCTGGGGGGGAGTGTTAGCCCCTGATGCTGGTCTGACCCTGAGTGAAGGGGAGAGGGAATTAAGGAAGAAAACTTGGGTGGAAGTGTCTTTGACTACAGTGTAGTCCCAGGGGAAGTTTGGCAAAGTTGTTGGGGCTCCTGAGCCAGTGCCGGCGCTCATCAGAGGAGTCCCCCATCTCAGCGCAACCAGGAGTGTCTAGTGATTGGCTGAGAGCAGCTGTGGGAGCTTTGCTCAGAGGCTCAGGCAGAGATTTCAGAGCCTAGCAGTGAGGGCCCTCATGTTCCATGCAGTCAGCTGTCTGAGAAGTCCATTCTGGTGTCCGCCTTGGCAGCCGGCAATCAGAATACTCTCGATCAGTGGCTCAACTCAAATTGTTTTTGAATCAAGCCTCATCCATCATTCCAAAGAGTGAAAGGTGAAAATTCCACTAGAATCTTGTATACCATTCATGCAAAGGTGAGGATTGTCCCCACAATATTTTAACTAACCCACACATCTTTAAAATCATTAATTTTATCAATGAAAACCTATTTCTAACATCAATTATGCTAATTAACAAAACTTTGGTGTTGAATGGAGTTAAATATGACAGAAATATCATCTCTGGACTGTAACCTCTTGACTAAATACCCCGGGAATATGTTTTCCTGCTCAGGGCAAGAATACATCTCAGGGTATAGAACAAAATAAACAGACTTACAGAGCTCACTGAATCTATATTGAACATGTTAAAGCAAACTGGAGATAATAATGATATAGATGACAAAACTAATGAAGGTGGAGCAAAAATGACTTAAATCTTGGAAACAGTGAGCTAATCCATATACAACCCTTACCATACCACCATGAATGGTAGACATTGTTATTATTATAATATCTCAGCATATGACAATTTGATAAGAGTTTTATAGTATTATGGGAAGAAGCCTTAGATGTTATGGGACAACCAGGATTTCCTCCTTTTTCTTTGCCAGCATGTGAAGAGAAGCAAGCAGAGGCTGAAGCTGATGGTATCCGTGTTAGGAAAGGAGCGCTGGACCTGTATGCGGTTAACACATCCAGGGCGTGTATGGATAGGTGGCGGGATTAGGTGAGCTTTGGAAGGGAAGGCTACACCCCTGACTGTGCATAGGTGTGTTGGAGGGAGAGCTGGGGAAACACCGATCCATTCATGTGGATCTTCTGATCGATCATCGTTTGTGTGTCAACCTAACAGTGATTATTTACACAGAGCTTTGAAATTTATAAAGCTTTTCCCCACAATGCATTGTCTCATTTAATCCTCATAACCCTATGAAGCAAGTAGTATTTTTGTCCCCATTTTCTGGACAAAGAAATACATGACTCAGAGATTAAGCGAGCTTCCGACGGTGTGCATAGTCATTCATCGTGAATCTTGACTTGGAACCCTGTCCTCCTGGCTCCCAGAGTCATGTTCACTTATCACGTGTTCATGCTGAGGAATCAGATGTGATTAGGACACATTCTGTCCAAAGAGCTCTTTTCTACAAGGATTCCTTGAGAATATTTGGCACTGCTAGGAACTCTGAGAAGATAAAGTACAAATTATGATCTTTTCTCTGGAAGAGTTTATACTTATAAAGTTTTGGGTTTTTTGTTTTTTTTACTTTTTTGGGGGAGGACAATTTTAGATTTACAGAAAATTTGCAAAGATAGTACAGAGATTCCCATATACCTTTCACCCAACATCCCCTGATGTTAACATGTTATATCACCATGGTACATGTCAACCCCAAGAAATTAACACTAGTAATAGTACATGACTATTAACTAGATTACAGAAATGATTCAGATTTCCCCAGTTTTTCGACCTATGTCCTTGTTTCTGGTCTAGGACCCAATCTGCATTACCTTTTTGAGGTCACTTCTCATGGCTTCCTAGTCTCCTCTGACCTGTGATAGTTTCTCTGTCTTTGTCTTTCATAACCTTGACCTTAATACTGATTAGATGATTTGTGGAATGTCCTTCAATTTGTGTTAATCTGATGGTTCTCTTGTGATTAGACTGAGGTTATGGATTTCAGGAGGAATACACAGAGATGATTTGCTGTCTCATCACGTCCTATCAGTGGGTACATCACATCAACATGACTTATCACAGGTAATGCTAACCTTGAGTACTTTGCTAAAGTGGTGTCTGCCGGGTTTCTCTACTAGAAAATTGCTCTTTTTCCCTTCCCATACTCTAATCATTAGAAGTGAGTGAGTCACCAAGTCTAACCCACACTCAAGGGCAGAAATTAAGTTCAGCCTCTGGAGACAGGAGTATCAAGGAATTTAGGACATATGTTAAAACCACCAAAGTAATTAATATATATTTAGAAGGAAAATAGTTTGAGGCAATGCAAGTACCTTGTTTTTCCTTAAGGTTTCATCCATTAATTTCAGCATTCATCAGTGGATCTTGCCTGAGGCAGTTATTGCTGTGTTCTAATGCTGATTTGCTATTTCCCTAGTTCCTTTTACATTCATTATTGAAATATTCTGTAAAGAAGATTGACTCTTTCCTGTCCATTTATTTATTATTCAATCAATCATTTATTTACATCAATTTGGACTCGTGGGTATTTATTTTATTCTTTGGGTTATAATCCAATTGTCATTTATCTTGTTGCAATTGTCATTTATTTTATTGATCAAATTTTTCTGGCCTAGACCATTGGGAGTTCTTTTCAGGTTGGTTTCTGTGTTTTTCTGACATTCCTCACCCTTTTTTTGAATGCTTGCTTTTTTTTCTTTTTTTCTTTTTTCGCCACTATATATGACAGACACAACGGGCTCATCTTGTATGCCTCCAAGGAATCCTGATTTCTTTTATTGGAGAATGGTATTTAGAAACTGAACCTGGTCACTAAAGTTGTTATCGGAGTGTCCCTGCTTCTAGGTCCCCTCAGGGGACAAAGCTAGGAAAAGTAGGTATGTCTATTCACCTACGTATACACACATCTGTACCCATGTGTATCTTCACTAATGGGAGCTCACGCTAATGTCTCCAACTCCAGCCCAGCTCCACAGGGCTCCGTCTAGCATCCCACTTTTGCCTCTTTGTTATTTCTTTCTCCAACAGTGAGAAACCTCAAAGGGATTTTGCACGCTGGAAAAAGATTTTACAACCCCGTGGATAATGAACTGTCTCTGGGAGAAAGAAAAAGGAAGTAAACCAGGAGACCAGAGAGCCCACCTGTGTGGCTACAGGCAACTCTATTGTGTAGAACAGATTTGCCAAACTGCAGAATCTTTGGGGTACATTAAAGAGTGTTCGGGAAAAAACTCCACATTTAATTCAAAACATTTATGTTAATGTTATCCTTTGTGCCCTGTTCCTCCATTCCTGCCCATCACCAGAGCAGCCCCAAGTGAATAGCAGAATCTACTTTCTCTGCCCTGGAATGAAATCCCATCTGGTACAACCCCCTTATATTCTAGTTGAGAATACATGAAGTTTACAGAGGCAGGGATCTCACCCAAAGGTCACACAGCTCGTCTGCAACAGGGACAGAAGACGGGCTCAGGTCTCCCAAGTGTCAGGCCTTTCAAATAGCAGCACATCATAGGAGTGGGAGATGGTCACTGTGGACATGGGGAGGACAGACCTCTTAGCTTCATTTTGACAAGGGTCTTCAGCTGCCATGATAAAAATGGATACTGTATTGCGTGCTTCTTCTGCGTCAGGCTAAAGGTAAGCACCAGTATCTACTGAAACACAGTAACCCTACAAAGCGGGTATTACAATGCCCATTTCACAGACAAGCAAACTGAAAATGGAGCTCATAAACTCGCCCAAGGCCACAGGCAGTTCTGAGAGCCAAGCCTGGACCCAAAGGGTAACCACCAAGCTTGTGTCTCCAGGCTCCTGACTCCCAGACCAGCTTGTCACTGGGCTGTGGAAGCTGCCTCAACCCTCCCCCAAGGAGGAGTGTCTCCATCATTGCTGGGGGATCAGCAAACACTGGACTGGAAAGGGCTAATCATGACAGTAGCCAGAGAGGCTTTTCAAAGCTGCCACAAAGAGGTGGGAAATGTGCTGAGAAGCTGTGCCTACTTCTCTCTCTCTCTCTCTCTCTCTCTCTCGCTCTCTCTCGCTCTCTCTCGCTCTCTCTCGCTCTCTTTCTCTCTCTTCCCCCCTCCCTCACACACACACATACACACACACGTACATACACACACATAATACTCTCCATTACTACTGTGACTCTATACTCCACCACACTTTTCCAGAGCTAGCCATCTTCAGCTCTGGTTGGCTCTGTACCCTTAGTGGGTCATTGGAGAAAACCAATCACTTTTAACTTTTTTTTTTTCAATTACAGTTGACATACAATATTATATTAGTTACAGGTGTACAGCATAGTGATTAGACATTTATATAACGTATGAAGTGATCACCCTGATAAGTCTAGTAGCCATCTGACACCATATATACTTATTACAGTATCAGTGACCTACATTCCCTATGTTGTACTTTACCTCCACATGACTATTTTTATAACTGGCGATTTGTACTTCTTAATCTCTTCCCCTTTTTCATCCTTCCCCAAACACCCCCTCCCATCTGGCAACCATCAATTTGTTCGCTGTATTTATGTGTTTGTTTCTGTTTTGTTTGTTCATTTATTTTGGGTTTTTTAGACTCCACATATAAGTGAGATCATATGGCATTTTAGGCAGTACAGTATTATGAACAGAGTATGGGTTTAGGAGTCAAGACGGTCTAGGGTCTAATTCCAGATCTGTCCTTTATGAGCTGCCGCTCCAAGAGAGTCGTGTGATTTGGGCAACCTTTGTGAATGGGAAAGTAATACCTGACTTGTAATATTGGAATCAATAGAAAACATACCTTGAACTTATCTGCTTCTTCAGCTCCCTTCTCCTTCTCCCAGTCAAGTCATTAGCATTTCTGCTGGGATTATTTCAGGAGTCTCCTAACTGTCCTTCTTGTCTCCTCTCTTGTTCCCTTTCAGAATTGCTATATTATACCCAGGAATAATCTTTTACAAATGTGAATCTGATCAACTCAGGGCTCCTGCCATTCCCCTAATATTACCATCAACAAATAAACTTCAAGGGTGTTTTGTTGTTGTTGCACTTAGGACGAAATCCCACATCCTTCTCGTGGAAAGGCCTACCTCTCCACCTCGCCACCCCGTCACAGACTCCACAGCCCTGCTCCCCTTGTCATTGCCTCCTAAGCGGAGGGTCTGTCCTGCCACAGGGCCTTCTTGCCTGCTGTTCCAACTCTCTGGGACTCCCTGTCCCCTCCTTCACCTGGCTGATGCCTACTCATTCTTTAAGTCTCAACTTACCTTCCTAAGAGAGGTCTTCCCAGAATGCTCTGTTTAAATCCTACCCTCCTTTCACATTTCATGCCACTCTTTCTTTTCCTTCACAGCCCCTACCATGATTTGTAGTCATGCATTTGATTGTGTGATTCTTTGTTTAATGTCTGTCTCCTCCTATAGGTGGAGAACAAAGAGTGTGTTTCTTTTGTCCTTTCTGTCCATCCTTGAGGTCAGTCACAGTGCCTGAGACATAATAGATGCTCAAGAAATACTTGATGTATGAAGGAGTGAATGATGAAGGTTACCTGGGCAGCACAGGTACTGGGCACACAGGAGACCTTTAACGGACCCCAGTAGCTGTGCCTCCTCTTCCCCCTTCTGGTGGATGCAGCCAGAGCACAGTTCTCAGGAGTGGGTGTGGTCCTTCCCTCCCCCTAGTTCCCCAGCACTGAGGAGAGGCCCCCACCCTAATGTGGGGGGATGGCTGGTGCAAAGCCCCTGAGGCTGTGGAGCCAGGCTAGGCAGGGCCAGCCAGTGCCACTGGCCCTGCCACCTCAGAGAGCAGGAGCGACCTGCAGGGAGTTGGGAAGGGCTGCTGAGAGCAGGCCCCCTGGGTCCTCATCAGACTCAAACCCGCCCTGTCCTTTCTCCTCACTGCAGAAAGCAGTTCTGCCCTGGCCAATGCCAATTAAGCTGCTGCTTGTTTTGTTGTAAGTGCTGCTAGGCAACTGGCCTGTTTTTGCTTATTTACCTCCCCTGGGCCATTTCACAACACTTTGTAATAGGCCCTGCTCTCTCTGGCACATCTGGTTTGGATTTAGCCTGTCAGAGTCCCCTCTGCACTGAGAGTTAGTACTTTCCCCAGCAGTCACCAAGACAGACCCCTGCGGCTCCAGCTGCCCAGGCCTCCTCGGCATTGGAGCAGGCAGGCCCGGACGCCTTTCACTCGCCCAGCCTCGATCCCCTCTCCACCCGGGGCCGCCTACTCCTTTTTCCAACGCTGTACACGTACCAAAGATGGAAGGCGGGGAATCTTTGAGAAGGAAAAAAATGGGCAAAGGTTTAAGAAATATTAGAGTGGGAGGGAAGTTTAGAGAGAATGAAGTTTGAGCCCCAGACCCCACCTACAGAGAGGGGAATTGACTTACCCAAGAAGTCACACAGAGACAGGGACAAACCAGAGATCAGGTTTCTTGACATCTCTCTCCTTCATCCTGAAGCCTTCCCACCAAGAAGACCACCTTGAGGATAGAGTGGGTTAAACTGGAAGTTATTTGTTTTGAAATAAACAGGTTTACCCCTCTCCCCATCACACCTGAAAATTTCTGGTGGACTTCCTGTAAAGGACCAATGGAGAATCAGAGGTTTGCTATACGTCATTGTAGAGAGAGACAATGAAAGTTTCTTGATTCTTTCCCCACCTGCAGGGAAGGTACTGGCCAAAGTCGGCCAGGGGCAGAGATGGGTGAATGAAGTAAGGTTGGGAACAAACATAGGGCACCTCTTTCTGCTCCCGCTTTCCACATTGTTCTGGGAAAACCTACACCTTTGGAGTAAAACCCAAGGTTCTGACAGTGGCTTACAAGGCGTTACAAGACCTGGCCCTGTTGTCTCTCTGTACAAGTCCCCTCCCCACCCTTGTATACTTAGCTCCAGGGACTTGTGCCGGGAAAGAGGAAGAAGGCTTCCTTGGTGTGAAAGCCACCAGCAGCTGGGCAGAGCTCAGTGAGCAGAGCAAGGACTGGGTTTCACACCCACTTTCTCGAAAGGCTGAGCTCCACTGGGCAGGGAACAAAATGATCAAACTTCACAAAACACACAAACCACTTTCTTTTTCTCCATAGCACATATCTGCCCCCGACATATGGCTACATTACTTGTTTATGATAGGTGTTTTCCTGCTAGAATATCAATTTCTGGAGGGCAGGGTCTTTGTTCCATTCATTGTTATGTTTTTTTGTACTTAGAACAGTTTTGCATGAAGATTGGGTTCAACAATTTGTTGAATGAATGAATGACTCTGTGTTTCCTTCCAGCTCGTTCACATTGTGATGTTTCCTTATACTTACCTCTCAGCTACAAAATGGAATACTGACCTCTCACCTTAGAATGTAAGTCTATCACAAGTGCCCTTGTCTCTCTCTTCCAGCTCTCCATGACCCTGCCCGTCCTTGAACTTTTGGAGAACATGCTGGTCCTCTGCTCGGAACGCCCTTCCCCACCCAGCTCTGCATCTCCTGGTGGGGTTTGACCTGGTAACTTTTGGTGCTAGGTTGTATCTCCCGGTCATTTCTGCATACCTCTCAGTGGTTTGCCACTATGGCAATGATTACTTGTCAGGCTGCTCCACACTGATTAACCAGTAAGGGATAAGGGAACCAGATAGCCAGCCCTGTTGTAACTGAGCAGCAGTCAGCGGTATGTGTCCTCTAAGGTTTTCTACTGATTCTTTTTCAGGTTTACTTTGTCAGTGGTTGACCTTAGACGTGCACCTCTTATTGCACAAGAGTGCAAAGTAATCCCTAAAACAGAACTCTCGGTTTGTTTTTTCCTCCTGAAAACTTCATCTTTCTCAGTTACCACAGTGACCGGTAACACCACCTATTGAGTTTCTTAAGTCAAAACCCCGGGACTTAACAATTGATCCAGATCAGGACCCTCACCCCCCCATCCCCAAGCCATGGGCAGGTCCTATCAACTCAACCTCCGTAACACGTCTACAATCCATCCTCTTCACTCACCTCCACTGTTCCACCCTATCCAGATCCCCAGCATTCTTGCCTGCACGACTCCTGGCTCTTTATTTCCACTCTCCATTGTCTAACACGGGATCAGAATCAGGTTTTAAAACAGAAGTTAGATCATGTAGCTTCTTTGCTTAAAATTGCCCAGATGGCTTCCTGTTACACTTAGGATAAAAGCCCAATTCTTTCCCTTGGCCCCAGAGGCAACAAGCTGGCCCTTGGTGACCTCTCCACCCTCACTTCAAATCACCCCCCAGTTCCCCACCTTTTCTCATTGTGCTTCAGCCACACTATTCCTCTTTCTGTTCTTTGAACAGGTCAATTCATTTCGGGGCTTTTGTATCAACCGTCTCCTCTTCCTAGAATACTTACTCTTCCCTCAGGTGCTCACGTGGCCAATCCCTCTGGCCATTCAGATCCTGACTTAAATGTCACCTCTTCAGAGAAGACTTCCTTGATCACGCAGTTTAGAATCACATGACTCCTCCCCTCCATCTATAGAGTCACGCTCTCTTATGTTATTTTAGGTTCTTCCTAACATTCAGCACCAGGTTTTCTATTTGTTCATTTATTGTCTATCTTCCCCCAATTAGAATAAAACTCTACAAGGGTAGGAACCCACTATGACCCTAGCACCTAGAACAGGCCCTGACACTTAATAGACACTCAAAATATTTCTTGAGTGAATGAATGAATGAGTCAGTGGTCGCTTGAACGTGGACTGAGAGTCAGGAGTCCTGCGTTCAACTCTAACCTGGTTGTTCTCAAACTATGTGACTGAATATGTCACATATCTGCTCTGGGTCTCCATCTCCACATCTGTAAAAGGAGATCTGATTTCATGATCCTTAAATTTCTTTTCAGCTTCCAAATACTCTGATCCTTTCAATCTTTCCACATTGTTGACCATAAAAAGCTGTCAAAGATGGTGACGACAGCAATGACCCAACTAAAGCTGATGAATTATTTTTTTAATCTCATGTAACGTCCCAGGTTACATTAGTTATTTATGATTTATACTTAAGCTACATATCCAAAAATGATTTGTGTGGCTCAAGTTTCAGACCCACTTTCCCAAACACGTCCTTACTTGCTTCATTCATACAGGTAGAAGAATAAATGCTCCCATCTAGACTGCTATATTAGAATGGACCCTTAGGATTACAAATGACAGAAACCTAACTTGAGTGAATTATACTACAAGTGACATGTTTTGGTAGCTCAAGACCCAAGGAAAGCTGGATAACCAAGGGGCTGGGAGGATGGCAAAAGAGCAGGGAGGGCCTCAGGAACTGCTGGAACCAGAGGCTCAAATCCCACCAGTGCTCCACCAACCTTTTCTCTACTTCATTTAGTGTGTTGGCTGGCTGCATGCTTCTCTCTCTATGCAGTCTAGCTCTTTCCACAAAGTCCCAGCATTGCGTTTATCACACTCTGCCATAACTTATGTATTTGTTGGTTTTGTTGCTTGCTTTCAGTCTCTTCCAGTATAATAAAGTTCATTGAGGGAAAGGATATTATTCATTTGTTCATTTCTATATCCCTTGCACCTAACAGTGTCTGGAACATAGAAGGTGCTCAGTAAATACTAATTGGATAATCAATGATAGAAAACATAGCCACCAATTGCCCCAGAGTTTAATACCCAATGAATTCAGTTACTAGAGAAAGGCCAGCAAAGCTCTCTAGGATTCTATTCAAAACAAAATGAAACAAAACAAAAAACTCAGCGAAGGGACTCTTTGGTCCCACTAGGCCATATGCTTATCCTTGGACCAAACAACAGTAGCCATTGAACATGATGTCGCAGCATCCATGTAGATTGGGGGAGGAGAAGCTTTTAGAAAAAGATTGTGGAAGGAAATCCCACAGGTGCCAATATACTCACAGAGTTTTTGTGGAGCTCAAAAGAGACATTGCAAGAGAGCGTGATTTGACAAGCTATTATGAAGTAGCCATTTTTGTAGATCAAAATTGGTTAAATTTTGGCAAATTTGTATGTTTCAACTTACTATAAAAGTTTTAAAAAGCATTATATGGATGTAAGAGAGTTAATTTGATTATATGTCAGTAGACTAAGTAAGAATATCAGTTTTTTAAGATGAAAGATGAAGTTGATTCCTTTTTTAAATGAGGGTAGTAGCTAAAATGATTTACTATGTGCTAGCTATACAAGGAACAGTGCTAAGCGCTCTACATGATTAGCTCATTATTTCTTCTAACACCTCCATAAGGTAGATAGTATAAATATCCCCATTCTACAGACAAAGACACTGAGGTTTGGTTATATGTTCTAGATGACACAGTTCAAAAAGTGGCAGAACCAGGACCTGAACCTAGGTTTCTTGGATCTAAGGCTATTTGTTACACCTACACTACTTGGAGAAGAGATTGGAGGTCCTGGTCCTCCATGAAAACTAATTCACTATACTAGGATGAATGATTCTTCCCATTACCTGTGAGTCCACAGACCTGGGAACTTTCTGCTTCCAAGTTGTTTGCAGTGTATTGTAACTAGCAGTGAGTGAACTGCCTCCTGTGACCAGACGAATCTCCTTGAGGATGCATCTTACTCATCTTTGCCTTCAAAATAAGTTTTACATTCTACCCAAAATGTGAAATGCACTCAACAAAGGTTTATTGAACTGACTAAGGCAGGCACACAGATGATAATTTGGTATCTCCAAAGGAGATTGGCTTTAGTCTGCATGTTGGCAGTAGTGAGGGAGATAGAAAAATGGGGATAGCAGGGACAATTAAAAATCCATAGCTAGCATGTGTTGAGAGCCTGTTATGTTTCAGGAAATGTATGTTCATTATCTCCAGTTTTTATATTACCTTGCAAGGTGAGTGCTGGTGATATCTCCAGGTCTTACTGCTTGAGAGCAGCAGAATATATTATTTCTGGAGACTGAAAACATCTCCTCTATGATATCAAAGCTGGGCCATGAAAATGTGTTTGCTCCAACTAGGGTCACGCAGAGCTTTGATCCTAAAAACTGTTCTCAGCCAGAATTTCACAAAATTCCATTCTGGGCAGACCCCCAGTTGCTTTAAATGCAAACTCCGCCCATGCTCCAGAGCCCTACAACTCTGTCAAACAAATGTTTGACTTGATTTGGTACGTGAACTTGATCATGAGCCATGGAATTTCAGAGCTGTGCCTGCAAGTCTGGAATTTAAATATTAGCCTTTCCGACCTGAATGGCTTTGATCTCCCAAGTTTACACTCACAAGTATTGATAACATGGCTCAAATCACCAGCCAGAGCACCAGGTCTGCAACCCACAGCTGCCAAGTATATGCATGTGTACGTAGATCTCTGCTGAGATCAAAATGGATTTAGGTTACGCAAGTACTTATCTGATGGTGGGGGGAGCCCCGCAGATGGGGCAGAGACAGAGCTTACTTTCATGCAGCCAATCATGCTTGCTTGATCCTATAGGACAGAAATCAAGAGTGAACTGTAGCTGAACCCTGGAAAGACCGGGCCTCTGCATTGTGGCCCGACCTTCCTTAATTTCTTAGTCTACTTTCTCATTGGGGAATGGCTGCCATAGTTAGTTACCATTTGTCAAGCATCTGTCTTGTACTGGGCACCTTAAGTGTTTATATAATATTATTAATCATATGTAAAACTTATACATGCTGGGCACTATTCTATGAGTTTTACATTTATGTCATTTTATACATACAACATTCACATAAAGTTGGGACTACTATTATCTTCATTTTTCAGATGAGGAAACTGAGGCACAGAGTTTAATTAGTGAGAGACACACTGCAACGAAGTGGCAGAACTAGGATTTGAACAAGAGGAAGCATCTCTTTCTAGCCTCTCAACAGCCTGGTGAGGCAGGTGTGGTCCTTTCACAAAGAAGGGAAAGAAGTTTAAGTGACTTGCCAAAAATCATACAACCTGTTCAGGACAGAATCAAAATTTAAACCCAGGTCAAAAAATGCAATGACCATGCTTTTTAAGATATACCATAGAGGCCTGTTTTTGTGGGGCCTGATTTTGTATGGCCTGCAAGCTACGAATGGCTTTTACATTTTTAAGGCATTGTTTCAAGAATAAGAACAAAGAAGAATATGTGACAGAGAGCATATGTGGCCCCACAAAGCTTAAAATATTTACTACCTGGCACTTTATAGGAAAAGGTTGACAACTCCTGACAATACCATCTCCCCTCCATGGCGGCCAAAAGTACCATTGGGAGGATCAAATAATGGACGTGGGAGTGTCTGCATATGATTTGGGGACGTTATTTTCCCTTCATTGGACCTCAGTTTCCCCATTTAAAAGGAGGAGTTGGAGGTCTGTAAGCCTCCTTCCAGCTCTACTCTGACCTAATGAAAGGTGTTATCCTGATGCTGTACTAATGTAAGTTATTGCTTTGTTTATTCCCTTCCCATCTTATTATTCTGTCACCTACTGTATTGTAAGGAATGCAGACATAATTATACTTCAATGATAAAGAAAAACGTACCCCCCCCAAATCCCTGAAATCTACAATATGCTGCACCTCCAAAACATCAGCCCTTCTGTGATGTGTCCTCAAGGTATACACCTTCTTCTAAGCTCGGTTTAGGCTCTTTGTTTCTTCTCCCAGCCTCTAGGCATTTCAAGTGAATTTCCCCAGAAATATTTGCTTTTGATTCTCCCAATCTCTCCTAAGCCCCTCCTCCTTTCCCAGTTCCCCTGGTATTCAACACCAGCAAATCAATCAATCAATCAATCAATCAATCAATCAATCAATCAAGCATCATCAAAGAGACCTACCAATTTCCCTTCCATTTGTTTCCTAGTGTCAGACACTTTTCAGGATCCACTTCCTCCCCCGGAGAATGGTCTCCCACACATTCTAAGAACAACGGCAGCTTCTTTTAATTTTCTAACCCCTTCTCTCCTCTTTGGCTCTTGTTTGGCCAAGGCAGGCCTGCCCCTTACAGATTTACTATCTCTCCTAAAGTCCTCTTCACAACCTCTCTCCACGTAAAAAGAAACAGAATCCAGAGTTCTCCCCAGGATACCATGACCTTACTCAGGTCTACAGCTTCGGGACCCCTCTGCTCCAAGCGTGCCCGTGCAGGGAGCCAAAGGCGTCATGTGGAAGTAGGTCCAGGCCCTGCGATGCCCAAGGCCTGGTCTGTCATCTTACTTTAAGGAGGATGTGCCCCTGCCTACTCAGACCCCCAGGCTCATCTCTCCAGGATGGCTGCAGTAGGCTTCCAAGGGGTCCGCCTGCCTCCAGACGGCTGCTTCTTTCCTTGACTCATTCACCACTCTGCAGTCAAAGGAACTGCTCCAGAGTCATGACCCACCTGAGTCATTCCCCTGCTTAACTACCTTCAGTGGTTCCTCAGTGCTGGCAGAATAGAGTTTCCTGCCTTACCTCTCCATGACCCAGCTCTGGCTTGTCTCTCATCTCCTTTCCAACCACTGCATCTCTCATTCCCAATGTCTTTGGTATACCAAAGTACTTCGCAGACTCCAAGCCTTCTGGACAATGTGACTGCACATTCCTTCCCTCGACAGGGAGCCTTCCCAGCTCTGCTTTCCAGGAAGCACCTGCACATTCTTCCGTCTGTGCAGAATATCTGTCCTTTCCCCTTTTAGAACCATATTCCCCCTTCCCCCAACTGCTCTGTGGCCAGGAGGTTGATCTGAGGGGATGCCATCAGTGGTTCTTGGCCAATTGAAGCTTCAGAAGAGCAGAGGGAGAGCGGGAATGTATTCCTTTGGTTCCCCCCTTGCAAGGTCACTAGAGCAGGCCATGTCTCTCACTGTTCCTCCGATGGTTGTCAACTCGGCAGGACTTCCCTCCCCTTCAGGGAAAAGTTCGGCAGCTACTAAGCTCCTATACTCTCCTTTGAGAGTCTTGTACATCTACACCTTTGCAAATAAGCACTCCTCTGACTATTTCATGGGAGCCATCAGTGGCCCACTGAGACCTTGACGGATACATACTGACCCAGCATAGACCCCAGGGGGCCCTTTGTAGGCACCTCCCTGTTATATCACATGTTCCTTTCTTCTTTGTCTGCCCACCTAACGGCTGCATTTCACCTTGTCTTACAGATCTTCAAGTCGTACACCCACGTTTAGTGAGCACCTACTACACGTTGGGCCACGGCCTAGGCACTGCAGATTCAGAGGTGAGTAGATAATTCCTAAACTTGAAGCACCCCCACTCTAGCATGGAAGATAAGACATAGGCCCCGTTTGTGGCAACAAATACAGGACTAGTGAGCAGTCATCTCGTACTCAAATTCCAACTCCATCATCAACTAGCTGTGCGATCTGGGTGAGTTCATCTCTCTGAGCCTCAGTTTCCTTATCTGTAGACAGAAATAACATTAGCTGCCTCAGACAGTGGTTGTAAGGATTAAAGTAGTTAGCATAAGGCCTGGCATCTACCAGGCACTCAACGAGTGTCCATTATTATTTTTATTACAGCAGGTGCTTGGTGTACATTCAATAAATGGATGATCGCTTCTCGGCTTTTTGGCTAAGATCAAGTGTAATAAATGGATGATTGAGTTTATTATCTCACTTGATCTCCATAACAACCCTTCCCCACTATATACATTCCAAATAGACAGGGAAGGAATTCCTTTTCCCATTTCACAGATGACGAAATTGGGAGTGAATTAACCAACAAATAAATGAATGTCTGAGCCACTTAGCCGGCCCTGTGTCTCCTACTTCCTCCCATTGGCCACAGCGAGGCTGTCTGTGTAGAGAGTGGGAGCCCTGGGCCCTGGAAAAGTGATCCTAAGCTTTCTCTCCAACTTTCCAACTCCAGAGGACCTGTGCCAATAGCTCACAGCGATTTGCTCTAACACAGCCTTGGTGCAGGTGTACCCGGAGTCTGTAAACACTAGGCCTGCTGGGCTCTGCCCCTGAAGCCCCAGCTTCCCAGAACTGGTGGCCCCAGTTCCTGTTCAGCTGCTGCTCTTTCTGTAAGGCCTTTGCAAGCCCTGCTGCCCCTTCTGGTAAGTGCAGGGGCCTGGAGGGAGGTTCCACTTTCACATTCGTTACCACACCCACACTGAGATTTCTCAATGTGGAGGGGAAATTTCCTTTCTCTTGAGGCCTAACCTCAAGTCTGCGCATTAACTCCTCAGTGTTTCAGAACATAGTTTCCCACTGAAACTCAGATCCCCTCAAGATCTAAATGTGAACCTGACCCAGAAATAAGGGAGAACTAGTCCTTGCTTGGCCCCTGCTGCAGTCCGGCCCCGTGCTCAAGCGTGCTTTTCGTGTACTCTGATGCACATCTCCCAATGCCCCTTCATGGTGGGCATCACCCATTTTACAGATGTGGGGACTGAGGCTCAGGGCGATAAAATGGCTAGTGGTGGAATGTTCAAATGGGAAACCTACACCTTTGAGCTTTGGAAACAGTGGAAATCGCCACAGAACGAAAGTCCCCAAATGGAACTCATCTTTGCTGCTTGTGTACCCCATGTGTAGCTCTATCACTTTGGTTCTTGTAATCTGCATGTTTATTTGTATTCATATTGGTCTCCCCTACTTGACTGTCCCTCCTCAAGGACAGAGAAAGTGACTCACTCATGCCCCTTCCCCCACCCTCAGCACAAGGCCTGAACTATAAGAAAGGATTGTTGGTCTGAGAAGTTAAAGCAGGCCAGAGTGCCTAGTGGTAAGGAATTAGTGAAGGGAGATGAGGGATAAGGCTGCAGAAAAAAGTAAGACCAGATCAAGCAGGGCTCCGTAGGCCATGGTGAGGGCCTGGATTTAATTCTAAGAGCAAAAGGAAGCCATTGAAGGCTTTCCAGCAAGGCCCTTACATGTCATAAAAAGGGAATTCTGGCTGTAGCGTTGACAATAGAAGGTGACAGACACAGAAGCCCAGTTAGGAGCTGTCTCAGTAGACCAGGCAAGAGATGGGGGAGGGGGTGTCTCTCCAAGTCAGTGCTTCTCCGACTTGAGTAGGCATCAGAATCATCTGGAAGACACTTGAAGCACAGCTTGCTGGCCCCACCCCACCAAGATTTCTGACACAATAGGTCTGGGCTGGGGGCTGAGAACTGTATTGCTAGCCAGGTCTTAGATGCTGTAGATGCTGCTGGTCCCTGCATCCACTGTCTTTCAGGAAAGAGGAGGAAAAGGATGAGTAAGACACAGTCTTTCCCTCGAAGAGTTTTCATTTCATGGGAGCACAATGTGACCAGTACAATCTACAGAGGTGGATGCATCTCCATGGTGACAGCCCTGGGAGGGACATCTCTGTAGCGTGGGGGCAAAGCAGAGGGTTAGGGGAAGCTTTGTGGAAGAAGGAACCATTGGATTGAGTTACACTACGTAAGTAAGTAGGAGTCAACCACGTCAGGGAGTTCACGGGGAAGGATCGAAAGAAGAAGGTACTCAGGGCAGAGGGTGCAGGTTGAACAAAGCCAAAGAGCTGAGAAATAGCAAGATGTGTTTGAACAACCGGGACCAAGAGACTCCCAAATGAAGCTGGTATAGGTAAAAACTGAACCATGAGGGCTTTGTATGCCCTACAAATTAAGGCATTTGGACTTTATCCTGTGGAGCAGAGGTTTCTAAACTTCTGGGCAGGGGTGGCGGGGTGGAGGTGAGGAATGTCACGGACCCCTCTGAGAATCTGATCAAAGTAGATGTGCAGGCAAGCAGAACTAGAGTGTGCATTTCAAGGTGTTCACAAATTCCCTGAAGCCTATTCGAGTCCCTGCAATGGATGATAGGTTTTAAGCAGAGAGGTGTCCTAATTAGGTTTTATTTTAGAAGAATTTCTTCCTGGCTATGTAAAAAATTGGACAGAGAGAAGCTAGGGTTCAACCATCTGGGTGAGAGGTAATCAATGGCACTGGGTTGGGGACCAAGTGTCACACCTATAACATAAGAGTTAGGTTGGTAGTTGTCAAGATCGGACTTGCTTTTTAGCAAGGTCACTCTCCTCAGTCGAAAAAGCAACGGCTGATTGCTGAGCACGAGGCTGTCCTTGCATGGCTAGGCCGATGGGTAAAGCAAGCCAGCTAAGCAAGGAGCCATCTCTGCCCTTACCTCTCCTACTGGAATCTGCTGGTCATCAGTCAGTGGAGGCCCAGATACCCCACGCTTCTGAGGGCTGGAAGCCAAGGACATGAAGGAAGGCAGCGGTTTGATGAGCTGGGGAGAGACCACAAGGGCAAAGTGGGCTAGTGAGTTTTAGGGACAGAGCGAGGTGTCATTCTTTCCAAATATTTTGCAACAGCCCTAGGAAGCAGACAGAGCTAAGATGATTAGCTCCATTGTACAGATGGGACACTGCAGTCCAGAGAAGGTGAGGACTTGGCAAAAGATACGTAGCAAACACCAGGGCAAAACTAAGAACAGGACGCCAAGCACACTGGACTCATGTCAGCATCGCCTTAGGCTGGCCCTGCTGCAAATGTTGCCACGGTCATTCCGGTGGCTCTAAAATCCTGTACTTCTGTGATTCTTGCAAAAGTCTCCCCACCATTAGCTCAACTCCTTTATTTTCTTTTGATCTTTGATCTGTATCTGCCTTTTTTACCCCAAGATCTTACCCTCAACCACTGTGAAGTTTGCAGCCAGCTATTCGGCTTCTCTGCCTTGAGTTTTCTCTTCGTCAGCTAAAACAAGAGGATTGCACTAAATATTCCTGAAGTCTTTTTCTTCTCTGAACTATGCGGTTCTGCAAAGACTTCCAAGACCCAAAATTCTACCCAGGTTTTGAAGTGACAACATGATTCTCACCGGCCCAACTCCTTTTATATATAGTTACCAGGGAATAATAAGAATAATGATGATAGTGAACATTTATTTCTGCCCATGGGCCAACCACTGATCTAAATACTGTTAAGCCTCAAAACAACTTTATAAGGCAATTGCTATTACTGTCCCCATTTCATAGATAAGGAAACGAGAAACACACAGAGAGGTTACGTGACTTAATATAAGGTCATACAGTTAACACGCTGTGGAACCAGGGTTCAAGCACAAGCATTCGCTTCCGGGTTTATGCTCCTTGTCCCCAGGAACTGAAGAGCGAGGAGTGAAGAGTGCAGGAAAGGTATGAAAACCGCCAAGTGAACTGTCAGCAATGGGAGGCTCACTACCCCTCAGGGACATATTCTCTCATTATCCTCATTTTGTCATTTGGGCTATGTCATGCTACCTCCCACCACCTGCAAGGGGCACACTTATAAGCAGTTATCTAGTGACTTGTGGAAGCATTTGCCAGATTTAGCAAATAAAAATACAGAACACCTGCTTAAATTCTAATTTCAGATACACATTAAACAAATTTTTTTGTATAAATATATCCCATGCAACATTTGGGACATACTCCTAGCGAAAAAGTTGTCATTATTTATCTGACGTTTAAATTTAACTGGGCATCCTGTGCTTCAGCTGGCAAACCTATTTCCAGGACAACAAAATAAGGACAAGTGATGGCAATTTCCCTTGAAAAGACTGAATAGATATTATTGTTTTGCTCACTGGCCTAGAAGGTTGACATGGTGGGCTTGGCTGAATCATTTTCAAGGGAATAGGGATGACCTCTCCTCCCTCACCTCCGTTAGGAGGTCCTTTGGGGCCTCAAAAATCACCCCTGAGGGAACCTGAAACAGCCTTTGGAACTGGAGAGAAACTCCCCAGAATGATCTGGAATAGGCCTTGTTTACTGGCTGACTGTAACCCCTGGCTCAGTTTTCAATGCCCTGCTTACAACTTAGAAGGTACTTTAAATGGTCATCTCTTTCCTTCTCTACTCTCCAACACATGCCCAGGGCCCTTTTAGGACAGTCAGGTGTTCAAATACTAATTCCTGCTCCTCTCAGAATGTAGGTAACCTCTTCTGTGATAATTAGAGAAAAATTAAGAAAAGCACGGGATAGATGCTCAGTCAATGTAACCCTTTCATTTCCCCCTTGCCATTTCACAATCGGGAGTCAAGATGGGTCATTATCTTGGGTTTTCCTCATACTGAATGTTATGGAGGCCTGGGAGAAGACAACCAATCCCCAAGGATTGTCTGACCTTCACAACATGTTGTGAATTCCCAAAAATCCCCCCCAGGAAACCAGTTTTGAAATCTAAATATGTGGGCTTACTCCACATCACACATTTGTGCTGAAGCTTATTTTCTCATGGCCGGATCCAGACAGACCCGTTGGCTTGACCAAACTCCTGCCTCCTCGTCACAACCTGACCCAATGCTTCCCCCTCTCCCCTCTCCCTCTCCCCTCTCGCACTGCATCCCTCCCATGCCCTGGGTAGAGTGGTTTCTATCAAAAGAGCATGTTTCAGCTCATAGGGAAACTGGCCTCTCACATGTTTTCAATCTGCTTTGTCTTCCCTGATTACCAGGATGTCCCAGACCAAATCGCATTTAGATGAAATGCGTTTGGGTGGGTGTAGTGCCCAGCCTGCTTCAGCAGAAATGTTAGAGCAGCCACCCAGAGCATAGCTGAGACATGCACAAAATGCAGATCAAAACCCCAAAGCAAAGCGAATTTTAAAAAGCATATCAACATTCTTAAATGTATAAATGTGTAGGCCTCCTGATTAGGATTTCCTCCAGGAGGAGCATTCATTCAAAAAGGATTTAGGGCAGAGCAAAAATAAACCCTTCTTGGGTTTTACAGCTTTGTGGAGAGCAAAAGTCTGACAGTAACTTTACCTTCCTCCTTGACCTTACAACATTTTGCACTGTGGGACTGTGAAGAACAGGTCCCCAGCTTTTTCGCTGAATAGTGTCTTAGCAGAAGCTGCTACACTGACCTTATTAGCCAGATGTATCCTTGGTTTTGTCAGCTGGAGCCAGAATATCTTCATAACCACTATCTTTATCATCCCATGGTTAAGAATCATTGATAATTTATTTTGTGCCAGGAATTTTGCTAAATATTCTGCATGATTTATCTCACTTAATTTCATAACCCTCTCCTATGAGAGGTATATTTTTTTAATTAAGATTTTATTTCCTTAGAGCAGTTTCAGATTCACTGCAGAATTGAGGGGCAGGTACAGAGATTTCCCATCACCCCCTGCCCCACACATGCATAGCCTCCCCCATTATCACCGTCCCCCACCAGAGCGTGCATGTGTTATAATTGATGAACCTACACTGACATATCATAATTACCAAAAGTCCATCATTTACCCTTGACAACATTCTGTGGGTTTGGACAAATGTATAATGACAGGTATCCATCAGTATAGAGCATTTTTACCAACTTAAAAGTCCTCTGTGTGCCACGTATTCACTTCTGCCCTCATCCCAACCCCTGGCAACTGTTGATCTATTTACTGTTTCCATAGTTGTGCCTTTTCCAGATGTCACATAGTTGGAATCGTATAGTACGTAGCCTTTTCAAATTGACGTCTTTCACTTAGTAGTATGCATTTAAGCCTCCTCTATGTCTTTTCAGGGTTTGATAGCTCATTGCTTTTTAGCACTGAGTAACACGCCATTACCTGGATGGACCACAGTTTATTTTTCCATCATCTACTGAAGGACATCTTGGTTGTTTCCAAGTTTGGGCAACTACGGATAAAGCTGCTATAAAAACCCACGTGCAGGTTTTTGTTTGGACGTTAAGTTTTCAACTTCTTTGGGTAAATACCAAGGAGTGAGATTGCGGGATCATATGGTAAAAGTATGTTTAGTTTTGTTAGAAACTGAAAAACTCTTTCAAAGTGGCTGTATCATGTTGCATTCCACTGGCAATAATGAGTGATCTTGTTGTTTCACAGCCTCTTCAGCATTTGGTGGTGTCAGTGTTCAGGATTTTGGCCACTCTAATAGGTGTGTGCTGATATATCATTGTTGTTTTAAATTGCATTTCCCTGATGACATGTAATGTGGAACATCTTTTCAAGTTTATTTGCCATCTGTATATTTTCATATGTTGATTTGTCACCTGTATATCTTCCTTGGTGAGGTATCTGTTAAGATACTGGCCCATTTTTTAATCAGGTTGTTTTTCTTATTGTTGAGTTTTAAGAGTTCTTTGTACATTTTGGGTAATAGTCCTTTATCAGATGTACTTTTGCAAATATATTCTCCCAATCTGTGGATTGTCTTCTATTTCTATTGATAATCTCTTTCACAGAGCAGAAGTTTTTAATTTTAATGAAGTCCAGCTTACCAATTATTTCTTTCATGAATCATGACTTTAGAGTTATATTTTAAAAGGCATCACCAAACCCAAGGTCATCTATGGTATCTCCTATGTTATCTTCTAGGAGTTTTATAGTTTTGCATTTTATACGTAGGTCTGTGATCCATTTTGAGTTAATTTTCCTGAAAGAGGTAGATTCTGTGTCGAGGTTCAATTTTTTTGCACGTGTATGCTCCATTGTTACAGCACCATTTGTTGAAAAGACTAAACTTGCTCCATTGTATTGCCTTTGCTCCTTTATCAAAGATCAGTTAACTACATGTATGGAGGTCTATTTCTAGGTTCTGTCTCTGTTCTATTGATCTATTTGTCTAATCTTTTGCTAATATCACACTGTCTTGATTACTATTACTTTACAGTAAGTCTTGAAGTAGGGTAGTTTCAGTCCTTCAACTTTGTTGTTCTTCAATATGGTGGTAGCTATTTTGCATCTTTTGCCTTTGCATATCAACTTTAGAATCAGTTTGTCAAACTGATTATACACAAAATAATTTGCTAGGATTTTTATTCAGGTGGCATTGAGTCTATAGCTCAAGTTGCAAAGAACTGATATCTTCATAACACTGAGTCTTCCTATCCATAAATATCAATTATCTTTCCATTCATTTAGTTTTTCTTTAATATTGTTCATCAGAGTTTTGTAGTTTCCCTCATATAGATCTTGTACATATTATTAGATTTATACCTATGTATTTCATTTTTTGGTACTAATATTAATGGTATTGTATTTTTAATTTCAAATTCCATTTGTTCATATCTGGTACATAGGAAAGCAATTGACTTTTGTATATCGACTTTGTAACCTTGTAATAATTGACCTTGTAATAATCACTTATTAGTTTTAGGAGTTTTTTTATTGTTGTTGAGTCAGATTTTCTACTTAGATGATCATGTCATCTATGAACAAATAGTTTTATTTCTTTCTTCCTAATCTGTATACCTTTTATTTCCTTTTCTTGTCTTATTGCATTAGCTAGATCTTACAGTATGATGTTAGAAAGGAGTGGTGCGAGGGAACATCCTTGCCTTGTATCCGATCTTAAAGGGAAAGTTTGAGTTTCTCACCATTAAGTATGGTGTTAGCTGTGGGGTTTTTTTGTTTTTTGTTTTTTATATCTTTTTTTTTTTTTGTAGATATTCCTTATCAAATTAGGGAAGTCCCTTTCTATTCCTAATTTACTGAAAGTTTTTATCATAAATGGGTCTTGGATTTTGTCAAATGTTTTTTCTGCATCTATTAATATGATCATGTGATCATGTGATTTTTTTTCTGAGACTACTGATGTGATGGATTACATTAATTGATTTTCTAATGTTGAGCCAGTCTTGCATACCTGGGGTAAACCCTGCTTGATCATGGTGTATAATTCTCTTTATATACCATTAGATTAAATATGCGAATATTTTGTTGAGGAGTTTTGCATCTATGTTCATGAGAGATATCGGTCTGTAGTTTTCTTTTCTTGTAATGTCTTTGTCTACTGGTAGTAGGGTAATGCTGGCCTCATAGCAATGAGTTAGAAAGTATTTCCCCTATTTCTATCCTCTGAAAGAGATTGTAGAAAATTGGTATCATTTCTTTCTGATGTTAGTGGAGTTCACCAGTGAACACATCTAGGCCTGGAGCTTTCTGTTTTAGAAAGTTTTTAATTATTGATACAATTTCTTTAATAGACATAGGTCTATCCTCTGGGGACTTTACAAAGTTAGGTTTTAGAGGAGCAGGTATGGAAACCTATAGACCTGTTTGGAGGCTACTACAATAACCACAGCAGGAGATGATGGTGGCTGGAACCAGGGTAGGTAGGTGGTAAATGTGTAAGATCCACTAGAATTCTAGATGCACTTATAAAGTACAGCCCACTGCATTTGTTAACAGGATCAGGTTTGGGGCATAAGAGAGTGTGCCTCAGTCTCCTTATCTGTAAACTAGGAATACTATTTGCACTACAAGGCTGTTCACCTTCACAGTGGATGTTCAAGAAATATGAATTTTCTCTCTCAGCAGCATAGAACTTCACCTGGAACTGATCACAGGACAGTTAACCATGGTAGGTTATTTAAGGTTTGTGTAGGGAGGAGAAGATGATAAATTTCAAGTACCTGTGGGGCTCCCAAAGGGAGAGGTCTCATTGCAAAGGTGTAGCACACATTTTGGGATAAAGGCTCCAGATATAGTGTGGGGGTAAAAGTTTGGGAAATGTCACTGTACAGGTAGCAGCTGACACCACTCGGGCAAGTCAAGAATAGAGTCCTTTCCCATTCCCATAGCAAGACTGTGCAACACTTAGGTGACTAATATGTACCTTACAGAGGAAATAACAAAAATCATTAAAAGTAGACTGAAAAATCCGGTATTATATGAAATAAGGGAATAATTATTCCAGAACATTAGGCTAAGAGAAGCCAGGGAAACTGAGCTCACACATAGCTATGAGTTTCTGGACATGTAGCATAAAGGGAAACTGAGCAGCTACATGGTTGTTGCTAGTCAAGAAAAGGAAGCAGTGTAGACAACATGGGTGTAAATCAAGAGGCCTGGGTCCTCATCCAGGCCTCTTCCCTCCACATTACCTGCTTTCTAACACAACCATGTAATTGTAATCGGTATGGGTCAGCTGACAGCACAGCTAGTTGGTCAGTGTTTCTGCATCTATGAGCTTGGCTGGCTTTGTGCAAATGCATGGTCTATAGGATCCCCGAGGGACGATACATACATAGTAAAGTCCATACAAAATATATTTGTGGCATAAAGGCTAGTCCCCTCTTTCACTGGTTTATCAGCATTTTTCCATCTACCCAAGGTAATCAGAACTGGGTTCTGTCCTGGCTCTGTCATAATCCAATGGCATCTGTGATTTGAGATGATTGATCTACTCCGCACACTTGCAGAACCCTGTGAAGGTCACCAGTGCACACTGTGATTCCAGAAGAGGAGGGTTAGGATGAGCCAGAGGGGATGGATGGGGTGCCTGGAAAACTGGTCACATAAGGATGGACTGAAACACATAGGGATTTTTTTCTTTTTCATGGCAAATAGGAAATTTGACTAAGATGTGGTAAATGTCTTCAAATGTTTTA
Organism: Rhinolophus sinicus; assembly: GCF_036562045.2. Lineage (NCBI taxonomy): Eukaryota > Metazoa > Chordata > Mammalia > Chiroptera > Rhinolophidae > Rhinolophus > Rhinolophus sinicus. The sequence continues at coordinate 27,303,106 of NC_133756.1, read as the reverse complement.
GGAGCAACTATTTGGAAGTGAAATTTGTTTTTCTTCTACACTAATATATGAATGTGTCAGAGAGAGATACTTTAGCTCATCATATACATATACATATATATATACATACATACATACATACATATATGTACATAATATACATGTACATCATATACATATACATACATACATACATACATATATACATAAATTTATGTATGTATATAAATTTATATGTATGTATGTATGTATGTATATATATATATATGTATGTATGTATGTATTTCTAATAATCTTTGCCATTCAACAGTGAAATGAGCTGTCTTTGGAGAAAGATGACTGATGGAACCCTCTTAGCTTGGGTTCAAGTATCAGATCTAAGACTGGACTACAGGAATAATATCCTCTTGCCTTCTCGTCACCCCTTCCCATTATCTCCCCCTTCCTATCTCTGGGGTCCTCTGTCTCTATCTCAGTGGAACAAAACTACATGGACGTTTACTAAGTGGGTGTCGAACCTTAGGCCCCTTTGTCTGCCAAGATGCAAACTGTCAATTTGACCCAAGATATTCTGAGTGATTAATAGAGGAGGCAAATACCTCTCATTCCTCGGGGCTACCAAGGACCATGTGATAACTGACCTCATCTGGGCACCGAATGGTACCCCGGCCCCCCCGAGGGTTACTTCTGCCTGGTGCAGCCCCAGGTCAAGGCCAATCAATTTTACTCTGAGGGGAGGAATGTGAGGCATGTCCTCCATGAAAGCCCGGAACAGATGTTATGTTGTTCTTTCATGACTGCCTTTGCTAAGTGGCTTGGGAGCTGGGCCTTTAGAAGTCAAGCCAGGCTTGGCCGCAGAAGCTAATCAAGAGATAATCAGGCCCCTCTCAGACAAGGGAGAAAGTCCAGTGGGTGAGACAAAGGGAGGTGAGCTGTCCCAGAAGCTGAGTGAGTATAAAGGAGATTCAAAGCCTCAAGGAACCTGACACTCCAAATAGTTTGACTTCTTGATTTTACAGATAAAGAAACTGAAGATCAGAGAGACATTGAGTTCCTCGATGCCACGCAGAAAAGGAACCCTATCAGGACTAGGGTGAGGCAAATGAGGTACTTCCACAACCCTGAGCATGATCCCTCCTTAAATTTTGTACTCTTAGGTACCTCACTCACCTTACCCTAGTCTCGGCCCTAAACCCTGTACCACCCAGGCTGGAGAACACCTGCCTCAAAGTCCCTTCAGAGAAATTCTACCCATGGAAGGCACCATGTTTCTTAGCAGATGATGCTGACCCAACTGGACCAAAGAAGGACCCCTGTCCACAGGCAGCCAATCGCAGTCTGGCTGGCAGCTGGACGTGGGCTGATGTGGCAGCTGTCCCATCAGGGCGAAAGTGATTTAACTGAACCATCAGATTCTCTCTTGGGAATTTGAATGGGCAGTGAGGAGAAACAGTCTTATAGTCAAGAGATGAAGTCAAGGGCATTCCTGTTCCTCAGTTCCGTTGCTTTCACTGTCGTCTACTCATTCCTGTGATGTTTGTGCCTGGGAAGGGAGACAGGGATGACCAGTCCTATGTCTCTCCCAATTTTTGCCTGTCACTGATGGGTGCACCACTTCTGCCACCATTCAGACTCCTTCCCACCACTGTGGGGACCAGCTGCTTCCCATCCATCGATTAACAATGATTGATCGACTCCTTTTTGCTAAGTACAAAGGTTCACAACACTTGGTCCCGGATCTTAGGTGCTTATACCTTAGCAGGGCAGGCAGACACAAAAGACATTATTACCATTTGATGAGTATAATGAAGAAGAAAAGCAATAGGCATTGTTGGGGCACCAGGAAAAGGTACACAACCCATCTGGCAGAACTGGGAATTAGTGCAAAGAAGGCTTCCTGAGAGGCGTTGCCTGAACTGAGTTCTAAAGTGATGAGCAGGATTTTACTAAGTGACCAGTAAGGAAAGGGAATTCCAGGCTCGATCAATGTGCACCGCTGAGGACCAGCATGGTATGTGCAGGGAAACTGCAACCAGTTTGATACGTCAGGCAGGGCATAGCAAGAGGGAGGCTAAATCTGATAAGCCAGGCTACGGAGCATGGACTTCATACCCTCTCACACTGGTCGTCCTAGTCTACACACAGTACCACAGAGGATTTTATAAAATCCTGAGTTTGAATGCCTTGACACAGCGATACTTCAGTTCTCCACAGATTTCACTGCCCCCGTTGCCTATCCATGGTCCTGGCTGTCATTTACGTTTCTTTCTGCCTTGTGTAGGCTCTGAGAGCATGGTTCCTGCTCTGGATGCTGAAGAGTCTTTGAAGGGTTTTCGGCAGGCATGATCATGCCTCTGCTTTACCAAGGTTCCCTTGGTCTTGATGAGGAAAAGGATTGTAGACGTGCTCTGGAGGCAAACAAGTCCTTTGGAGGCCATTGTAATAATTCAGGCAAAATATGTCAAGGGCCTGCAATTGTTCCATGGAGGAAGGCACAGTAAGCGTGGAGTGATGGCCCCACCATCCCCTACTGTGTGCCTTTGAGGCGTGAGGAAATGTGGGAGAGGGTGATGGGCTTGGAGTCAATAATTCTATGTCCAGCACATTAAATGATAGAATGCTGTGAGAGTCCCTAACCTACTGGGTACCTCCTATGCCTCAGAGGCTTAATATCCATCATCTCTTGTAATTATCTCAACAATCCTGTGAAACTATTACTGTCCTTCCCCCACCATTCTTCTAAAGCTCAAGAGGTTAGGCAATACCTGTGATGGGTCCTTGTCAAGTGGCTGGCCTAGAATTCAGACCCAGAATTCTGTGACTGCAAAGCTTGTTCTAGTATCATACATCTTATATGCTGCCCAGCGGGTTTGTGTGGACAATGTCCAGAGCCTAGAGGCCATCAGAGCACCGTTTTGGGGAGATGCCCCAGAAGAAAATCAATATGGACTTTGGGAGCCACAAGACTGAGAAAAAAAGAACTGAGGATAAACTACCAAGGGGACAAGCTGAAATGTGTTCGGAGCATGCATATTTGGTTTGGCAAATCCCTACTACCTTCCTCTCAGAAAATAAGAAAAAATGTCTAAGTTGGTTTACATGTTAGAACACAAATGCCAAAGCAAAAGTAGGTGTTTTGCTTTAGGATCCACTGGCTACAAAAACTATGAAGGGGAAACCAGGCTGGAGAGGATCCTTCCAGAAGGTCCCAGATGCCCCGGACTGAGAGTTCCTGCCCCAGCTCTGCTCTCTCTTTTGTCCTCCACTAGCTTTGAGGAAAACGTGAAAACCCCTATGGCCCTAAAAGTCCTCCCCAGAGACTCCCTCTAAGGCAGCAGTTCTCAAAGTATGGTCCCCAACAGACCAGCATCTCCCTCACCTGGGAACTTGTTAGAGATGCAAATTCAGACCCGAGCCAAGCGTCGTGAATCGGAAACTCAGGGGGGTGGGGCTGAACATTCTGTTTCAACAAATCCACGAAGGGATTCTGATGTGAGTCAAACTTTGAGAGCTACTGCCATAAGTGATAATGTGACAGAATGAAGTGATCATGTGAAAGCATAAAACTGAATGCTTTAATTAAACTCATGTATTTTTTTCTGCAACGTCCTGGGCTACCCCCAAACGAGTAAAGAATTTCTACACCATCACTTAGGGTCCAGTAGAATCCCAGGCCCGTCAAAGAATGGGCTGGGGCACGCAGGCCATCGGTACGTTAGAATTCAAGTCCCTGCTGGCTTGTTTTGTTCGGTTGGGTTTTGATTTTGCTTGATCTGATTTCAGCTTCACTGGCACCTCCTCAGGGAAGCCCTCCCAGCTTTCCTGGGCTGGGTTACAGACTCGTATCACACTTTCCAAGAAGTATTGTGAGTTCCTGCTCATCATCACCGTGCTCATCACTCCCCTTCACTCCAAGCCCAGAGAGGGTGGGGCCTGGAGTTTTCCCATTCGTCCTTGCATCCCCAGGATATAGCAGAGGGACAGGCAGTGAATGCGTGTTCCGTTCATTGAACACCAAGCCCACCTTCGCCTATAGGATCTTGTTATGGTGGTCCCCGGATTGTTTTCTCCCAGATCGACTCATGGCTTTTTCTATCTTCTCATTCCAACCTTAGTTGCAGGGTCGCCATTTCCTGACCACCCAACCCAACCCAGGCCCTGAGTCAGTCTAGATCACCCCAGCTGCTTTGTATGCAGCAGAGCACTGATCACTATTTGCCAGTCTACTTGATTATTCTATGTTCTGATCCCTCGCACCACCCCCTAGAGTGCAAGTTCCAAAGTCAGCGGCTGGTCTGTCTTACTCAACTCTGTACCTGCAGCACATGGGAGTCCCTCAGTAAATGACTTTCGGATGATGAATGATTTTTCGCTGACTCATTTATTCAAACACTCGTACATCATCTCTGTATGATCATTTTAGAGATTGAGAAAAATAAACCCAAGGAGAGTAGTTTGTCCAGGTCACACAGCTAGTGCGGAGCAGCAGTGCAGCTAGACTCTATGGCTTCTGGCTTTCAAGACAGTCCCTCTTTCCTCCATATCAATTAGCTCTTTGCTAGATTAAAAAGTGTGGTACTTTTCTTGTAAGGAACGGGGATCCATTGACTATTAGAAGTTTTAAGGAAGTAGCTGGATGGGTTCTATTTTACTATATGGTAGGTCTCTCGCTCCTCCCTCTTGCCACAGTGACTAGTCTTATTTCAAAGTCATCTGCTTTTCCATCTGTGGGTCACGAAGTCATTGCTGCACACCATAAATCTATCACCGACGTTTCCTCGCAGCTGCGTTAGCTGACAGCTCTGAATCACCGGTGCTGTGAAGATGCCAGGAGAGCTGGTACTGTCAAAGCGTATCAACTGGAGACAGACCGCAATTGCCGATGGCTGCACGAACGTACCTGCGCCATGCCTGAGGCCCTTCTGCCCTGCCTGGCTGCTGCAGGGAGCGATACATGGAGATGAAGGGATGTCATATCAGGAGGCAGATGACTTATGTCAGAGGATTAAATATGACCCCATATTAAGTTCAAGTTTTGCTTGAGCAACCCAGAGCCTCAAAGCTTTAGAGAAAGGTAGCCTCTCTGCTATAAATTTGGACCAAAAGGAGAACACCAATGTTCACTGAAGCATCTTTGATAATGGCAAAACAAAACAAAAATGGGATTGTAATGTGAACTGTAGAACTTTCATAATACTACTACAATCTGATTAAAAATAGGTAGACATAACTGGATTCTCATAATAAATTGGTTATAAAAATTAGGTTACAGAATTTACAGTACCATAGGAGCATATTTTCTTTTAGGAAAGTATAGACGGATAGATGGATGCATGGTTGGAAAGAAAGATCATAGACAGTTGTGTAGAAAGGAAGGTATACATATAGCAAGATGGACAGACAGATGGGTGAGGTAGATAGAGAGACAAAAGACTAGAAACCTACCAACATGTTAACAGTGGTTACATGTGGATGGGGATATTTAGAGTACTTTTTAAAACTGCTCACTTTTATTTCCTGGTCATTGAATAATAAACTTATGTTGCTCTTGTTAATACATAACTATTAATACCAACAATTCTAATATTCAGAGTCAAGAACTCATCTTTGACTAAGGTTTCCTCTTTATTCTTCCTGAGGGGTGTTCACATCATCCATCTATCCATCCAGCCAGGAGGCAAAATGTATTTGGACTTTAGGTTGGCATTTAAATAACACACAGTGATATTTTTATATCCATTTCATATGCTTTCATGACACTGGGTTGTTTTGTTTTTCATTTCTTCTGTAGACCTTAGATCCCCTTTCTACACTCCACTACCCCACCCGTATCCTCCTGATCAATACCTACTCATGCTCCAAGAACTTGCTCAGATCTCACCATCTCCCCTTTTCTTTGTTGTTGCTTTTATCCCCTCCTTCTATTCTCTCCTCCCCATACCACCTGAATTCTCCCATTTCACATACACCACACTCTATTTGGAAGTTTTCAATCTGTATGGTTACTATCTATGTACTTGCTCTCCCTTAATCAGACTAGGTTCTCATTAGTGTTTCCAGGTGGGAATTCCCACCTGGAAACCCTAGTTCTCATTGCCTTCCTCTCACTTTCATCTCTGCACCAGTGCCTAATTGCCAAATAAAAGCTCACCTGCTTCCCCTACAAATATGTTCCCATCAGCCTAAGAGGAAGCTTGCCTAAGACCGTTGATGCCATTCACTTACTCAACAGGCATTTACTGAGCAACTACTATCTGACCAGAACAGAGGTTAGAAAGGTACAGTCTTTCCCTGCAGGGTCTCACAGCTGGGTGCAGGAGGCAGACATGGGTACATGAAAACGAACCATAAACATGATGCCAGAGGATATCAATGTCCTATTACAGCCTAGAAAGCAAGTCTTCTTAGAATTCAAAAGACTTCTCAGGGAAGTTAGGCTCAGAGCAGAGATTTCAAGAAGAGAAAGATTCAGACAGAGAGGATGGGGAGGGAATTTCAGTGGGGGAAATAGTGTGGCAAAGATGCAGAAGGCTGAGCTTCTGGTTTGTTCCTGGGGTTTACAGCCTGTGGGAGTGGGAAGGCGTCAGACTTAGTTCGGGCCTGGGGGTTGCATCTAGCTGACCACTTAGAAGCGTTTGGTTTCTCTGAGTTTCAACTTCCTCACTTGTGGACTGGACGTTTACCTGTGTTATCTGCCTCACACGAAAGTTGGCACAATCAAGTGAAACAAGTATACGGTGTGTGGAAGCCCTTTGTAAATCATAAAGCCATACACTTAGGGAATTCAAAGATGAAGAATGACCAACATTATAGCCAGAGAAATGGAAGAGACGGGAAATGCGGAAGTATGTTGGACACATTTAGGGCATGGTGTGGAGAAGGCATTAAAGATTCTGAATTTGTTTTCCATTTGGATCTCATAATCCCCAGGATCGCTTCTCCTATAAATTCTTCCACATTGAAGAATTCACCCCATACCTCTGTGTTTCGAATCCCACTCACAAGTAAAACAGCCTTTTAATTTCTGTTAACACACCTGTCCCCTAAACTAGGCAGGGAGTTTATTGAGGGCAGGCACCCTTCCCTATTCATTTTACGTCCTCAGTGGCTAGGACAGTGCCTGGCACAGAGTGGGCAATCAGTAGCTGTATGTCAGTGGTAACTATCCTAATTGCTACTAGTCGCGGGTCTCTTACCAGGAGGCAGTCATTTTGCTAAGCACTTCAGAATGTGCTCATCCCGCAATAGCCTTACTAAGTAGGTCTTATCCCCATTTCACAGAGAGAGAAAGTGAGTCTTGAGAAGCTAAATAACTTGGCTAGGTTTGCCCAACCCATAAGCATTGGAGCCAGCATTTAAGCTGAAGCAGTTAGACATTAGAGTGCTATACCTTTCTCATGAATTCATTTCCTCATTCATTCCACCAGTAATAATTATGTGCTTATCACATGCCAGGAAACAGTCCAGGCTGAAGGAATATGTCTGGAAGAAGTGATAAACAGGATCTCAGATAATCCTGTGCTAGGTGAGAAATGTGAAACAGATGTGGGACCCAAGTACAGAACATCCCAGAGGCACGGACGACTCCTCTGTGGGTGGAGGTGGAGAAGGCCTCCAACAGAGGAGAAAGAGAAGCAAGGCCATCCGCTACAGGCAGACAAAAGGGCAAGTGCCAGGACACCAAGGTGGGAAGCAGCAAGTCTAGTTTGGACGTTACAGTAAATCTCCCTGACTAGACAGTGTGCTTCTTGAGATGGAAGCCATGTCTTAAAAAAAACCTACCTTTCCATAACCCCACACAGCACCTGGAAATAGTCACCCCAAACTAGTAAGAGTTTGGTGAATGAATGATACTGGTTTCTCTATTTCAAAAAGAGAGCACGCTTCAGACTTCAGAAGGACACTGGTCGGCTGAAAAGGAAGATGACTGCACCGCGCGAGGGGCAGCCAAGGATGACCAGAAGGAAATGAATTTGTGTATTTGCCAAGAATCTCTTTGCTTGGCTCAAAATATCCCCAGCCCTCCATCTCAAACCTACTATCTTGTTAACAAAAGGCAAAAGCAAGCCCTGTTCAAGGTACTGTGGCTTTCGTAAGTTGCTAGGATATCAATATATTTACCCACAACCACAGACATTTGGCTCAAGAAAAGCCCACTCAGCCCTCACATGAGGCTAGATCATGGGGATTCAATCCACATGAGGTCCTGAGGGGCTTTGAAATCAGCCAGGGAGTTGATAATTGCTTGGAGGTGCCACTGCTGAAGTTTTTCTCCACATTTTGCTATAATAAGCTTTTTCTGTTGTTAAGTTCATTTGCTTTGGCTTCTTTTGGGCTATCAAGTTCAGTTGTGATTTGCACTTGCTTTTTTTACACCTAAAAAAACATGATGGACAGAAAGGAGTCATATTTTTCTACTCCACAGTCCCTGGGCTTTCAACATGGGGATGTCTGCATCTAGATGCCCTCAGGGAAAATAGGACTTTTGATTTGGGGAGCCCTTTGGGTAGATATGCAGGAAATATGGCCTAGAGCAGGTTGAAATCCTGGCCCAAGTGCCACATACTAGAAGACCGCTGCAATGATTTGGGGGCAGGGGTGGGAGGGACTGTCTTCTAACAAACTACAAGACACAGGGCTGACTCAAAACCTCTACCAAGGCCAAGCACTTAGCTTCCTTCCACATGCCTCAAATGCAAATCAATTCGACCACAGCAGAGGAAAGGAAAATGGACTCACTTCCTGCATTGTAAAACTCTTCCGAATCATTGCATTCTCTAAACAAACAAAACAAAACAAGGGTCCACCACCTCAACTCAGTTCCTTTGTTAAAGAGCTGCAGCTTTCTTTTGGCCTCACCATCACTCAGCATTTTTTAAGGCCCTCTTCATGTGGGCTCCAGGGCTGCAAAGCCCAGCGCTGGATCTACCTACCATGATTAGACGATTATTCACAAATGCGCCCTATGCTGCATTCCCATAGAGACTAGGATAAAGGATCTTCTCTTTGGCTGAAGTATTATTTCAATGCACAAATGATCTTCTAATTGTTGGCAGCAAGGGCAGCTTAATATCATTACTTCTAAAACTCGCTTGGGCTGACAACTACAAAAATGTAATTGTCTCACAGCCAATAACCCTAACAATGGCTCATTTTTTAATGGTAGTTTTAGTGACATAAGTTGCAACTAATTCAGCCGTGAAGACTCATTGGCAAGTTATATTGCTCAAAACTACAGGTTCCATAGTATATTATTAAAACTATTTCTGCAGTTTTAGTGGACAGTCGGCAACCCCTGCTTTGAAAGTGTTCGTGTGTAAGTCGTCCGACTAGAGCCGACGTTATATACTTGTGTTTTCCAGAGCTTCCTTTGTCAAACATAGTCCCACAAGAAGATCATTTGTGTAAGGAGTTCTGTGGTCTAACTCTGATCGGTTTTGACTATGTCGCTGCACAGAATCAAATGGAGAGTTCACCGACAGAAATCATGAGGGTTTTCACAGTCTGCAGATCTGTGCTCATATACCACCTCAATTTTGACATCTATAATAATTTTATTTTTTGAACCTTCCTGAGTTTTGTTTCATATTTAGATTTTGACATTTAAAAATATTTATTATAAATAAAGTTATGGCATTTTTTAAACCTCACCGCTGATTCCACCATACTATTGCCCCCATCAGTCTACAATGAGCCTTTCGCTGTTTGTTGAATTTAATACTTGAACTCAAAATGGTCATGGAGAAAAGGCAGGTGGAAGCCATTTTCTGCACTTCTGGTTTCCCATGAGGAAATTGGGGAAATAAAATATGCCCATGTAAACTCAGGTGTGCTGTAGACAGGCTTCGTCCATCCAGTCATTTGCAATAAGAATGTCTGTTTATTGTACAAGCATAAATAGCACAGCAGGCCCACAGAGCAAATCCAAAATCCTCCACAATAGATCTTCTGCCTATTTTCAGCCATTATCCCCCTAAAGAACCCTCTGTGCCATCCCAACTGGTGTTTTCCTGTGGTGAACACGTCTTCTGCATCACCATCTCTGCCGACCTGTGCCTTTTGCAGAAAGCCCTCTTCTCAGAAAGGAGGAAACTTTCTGCCTCCTTTATATATATTCACTCATTAAATCACTTATTCATTCTATCATTAATATCTATATATTCAAATCCACATCCACTTCCAACACCCAACATCTACATCCACATCCACACTTAATATCCAGATCGACAACCAGTATCCACATCCACATCCACATAATATCTATCTCCATATCCATATCCATACCCAACATCTGTATCTACATTCTCATCCACATCCATCATCCCACATCTCCCATCCAACATCCATCATCCATCATCCATCATCCATCATCCATCATCCACATCCATCATCCCACATCCGTATCTATATTTACATCATCACCCAAGTACTAGCACTTGTTCTTAGTTATCATTTGCCTGGTTTTGATTCATTTATTTTTAAGGTGGATATCTTTTCTTCTGTATTAGACCATGAGCTCCTTAGACATAGCATTGTGATTTACCAATTTTTTGCATCTTACTCTGGCACACAGTAGGTGCCCCCCCACAGTTGGGGAAAGGATAGCACCCATCAAGCACACCTTCTGTGTCAGACATTATTCTGAGCAGTTCAATCACACCATCTCATTTAATCTTTCTCACCTTCCGACCTTATCTCTCCCTCTCCTTCACCGTGCACCAGCCACACTGGCCTCTTGTTAATGCCTTAAATATACAAGCTTATTCAACCTCCGACTTTTGTGCTGGCTGTCCATCTGCCTGGAACACTTTCCCCCCAGATCCTTCCATGCTTGGCTCTTTTTCTTCATTCTTACTTAAGTTCAAATGTCACCTCCTCTGAGAGTCTCATCCTGCCCACCTTGGCCAGGGGACACAACCTGATCCCTCCACAGTTATTCTATATTCCAGGGTCCTCTTTCATTCTCATAACACTTATCAACACCTGAAATTAACTTATCAATTTATTTACTTGTTATTGTCTGCCTTTCCCAACAAAAATGTAAGCCCTGTGAGGTCAGGGGTTAGCCTATCTTGTTTGTGGCTCTATTTACAGCCTAGAATAGTGTCTGGCACATAGTAGTTGTTCAACTCTCATCCAATAAGAATACAACCATTGGACAGCCGGATGGCTCAGTTGGCTAGAGTGTGAGCTCTGAACAACAGGATTGCCAGTTCAATTCCCACATGGGCCAGTGAGCTGCGCCCTCCACATCTAGATTGAAGACAACGAGCTGCCACTGAGCTGCCGGAGGGGCAGCTGGATGGCTCAGTTGGTTAGAGTGCCAGCTCTCAACAACAAAGTTGCCAGTTCTATTCCCACATGGGATGGTGGGCTGCGCCCCCTGCAATTAAGATTGAAAACAGCAACTGGACTTGGAGCTGAGCTGCACCCTCCACAACTAGATTGAAGGACAGCAACTTGGAGCTGATGGGCCCTGGAGAAACACATTGTCTCCCAATATTCCCCAATAAAATTTAAAAAAAAAAGAAAACAACCTTGAGTGGAGGGTGTTACTATACTAATTTTGGAGATGAAAAAACTGAAGCTCATGGATGTGGAGTGACATGCCTCCCATTAGCAACCTGTAATTGACAGATCTGAGACCCAAAACTCTCCTCAAAACCCAGGCCTCTCATACTATAGGATACTGCTGCTCCTTGGATACAGGTGGATGCATTGATGGAAACGTAATGCTTCTACTTTGATCAGATTCTCTGATGTTTCTCTTGTTCCCTTGTCTATTTTGAAATTACAGACAACCAGCCATGTGGGTCTCTAATTTCAGAAAGTTTTTTTCATCAGCAAAATAGTAATAATAGTTTCTGTGTATACTAATATACTAAGAGCTTTGTATATGCTATCTCAATACCCCTAACAACTCTAAGAGGAGGGTAATTTTATCTTCATTTTACACATGACATAGTGGTATCAAGACAAGACTCAAAAGATATAAACAAGGTAATTTGAGAAGTGATTGTTAAACGATGAAGGGAACCAAGATTCCTCTCTCTGCCGCCAAGGCCTCTATTCCTCACTGCCATGCTAGCTAGACTCAGGACTTTCTCAATGACAGGCTCTGAGCTGGCTACCAAGGATATAAAGACTCATTTCCTGACCACAACAAGCTCACAGCGTAGAAAAGGGAGACCTGATTTGAACAAAAAAAGAATCAAGTTATGGGGTGGAGATGAGGAGGGGAAGGAGGATCCTGCAGAAGTGCTGGATCCTTCAAACCTGAATGGGGGTAAATATAAAAGGGATTGAACTTGTAGTTTTTCAGTGTAACACTGGGGCTGTAGTGGGGAAAGAGTAGCTTGGAAATGCCATTTCAGGGATACGGCCAGCAGGAAATAACCCATTCACGTGTGGTGGCTGGAGAAGTAAATGGATGAAGGGTCCACACAGCCCAGGAGCGTGGCGGGAGGGAAAAGTGGAGGCCTGCTCAGGATGTGAGGGTGACTCCAGTGGTCCCTAGACCCACTGGTCTACCTCCCCTCACAGCTTCAAGTCATTCACTCTGACGCATGGCCCCTTGGCTGCAGGAAACCCACAGAAACCCAGTTTTCTGCCTGGGTCATTTGGTTTTGGTTTCATTTTCTAGTGTGGAGTATGGTCACTATGTATAGTAAGCTTGAAAATTTCCTTAATACTTTTAAAACTTCTTGCAGAATGAAAAAGAAATGGTCTTGTGACAACATAGTCACCCTGGTACATGTTCCACAGCTGACCAGAGAGACAAGGGCTTTCTTATCAGGATGAGGTCTTGTTGGCCTGCGTAGCCAGTAGCCCCATACTGGGGAAAAAAGATGTCTCAATCTGGGTTCTAACAGGAGACATGCTCAAATGGGGTTATTGGGGGACATTTAGTGAGAGGACAACTACTCTGGTGTAAAGAAGACCAACAGGAAACAGTACAAAGTACAAAGGAACCCTTGGGGCTTGCAACAGTAGGGAACTCTTAACATCACTAGGTCTTAAAAGAGCAAGAAGAGGGTGCAGTTCCTGGAACCAGAAGTTGTAGGGAGAGGGCCTCTTGAGAAGAGGCTGCCTTCATAGAGGAAATCCGCCATGCCCCAGAAACCCTGAAAGGAGGGAGCTGAGGAGAACAAAGAGCCCAATCTTACTCTCCTTACACTCTCCAGACCTCCCGTTGGTGCCTCCCACAGGCTGGACTCAACTGGAAACTAGAGGGGAAGGGAGTGCACTGACATGGCCCATTCAGATCACTGTCAGGATGCAGAGTGCAGAAACCTGAGAGGGATCTGGAGGGGCATGGATACTTCCCGGAACGGTTATGGCTGGTTGAGAAGAGCTGCCCAGGAGTGATAATTTTAGTAAGTAGCTGCCATTGACTATACCTGGCCTTTTGAAAGCACTTTTGTAGACTAGGTGCTTTGATCCCCACAGCAAGCCATGCGGTAAGCACTATCCTGGTAGCATTTTACAGGTTGGGAAACTAGGGATGACAGAGGTTAAATACTAGCTGATTACATACCCAGTGCTTTTTGTCTACTGGGTCATCCCATGTTACCCACAATGAAAATTGATGAGTTAGTTCATAATGCATTGCTAAAATGGAGGGAGTGACTAGAATATAATCCTAGAGACATGGATATTTCCATAAGCTTTATTTAACATAACTGAGATTGAACAAATATACTCCATTTAAAAGACATTAATGTATAAACCAAGGGATGAGATAGATAGATAGATAGATAGATAGATAGATAGATAGATAGATAGATAGATAAAAAGTGAGAGAGAGAGAGAGAGAGAGAGAGAGAGAAAGAGAGAGAGAGGGAACCAATTTCATCTAATTTAAAGACAAAATGTCTAACTACATGAATAGCTGGTAAGGCCCCTTCTGATCTGTGCCTTGCCCAACCCATCTTTCCCCATTCCCCATGGGGCACTGGGGAGAGGAAACGCAAGCCATCTGCCTCACATGCAGCCTCAGTTCATGCAATCTAGTCCTGTTAGCTGTGGTTGTACGTGCCATGTTGTGACATAGGTAAAGTAGAGCAGACACTCTATAAATGGCCGTGCCCTATAAGGCTGAGAGCAGAAACCATTTATTCAACCCATACTTATTGAGTGCCTCTAGTATGATTGACACTGTAATGGGTGCATGTCTGCTTCCCTAGCCTGGACCTCAGGCTCTACCGAGCAGGTGCTCATAACCCTGTACTGTGAACAAGCAAGGATGCAGATCACTACTTTGTAAATAAAGGAACTGAGACCCACCAGGGAGTAAGGGCCCTGGATAATGGCAAGACTCAGATCTTCTCGGGATGGACCTTTAGCTCTCTTTCCCCTGTCCCCAGCCCAGCCCGACCCATCTTGGATGTGCACTCTGACTTTGAGTACAGAATATTTTCTGGTCCTCAGGCTAGAAGTAAGCAGGTCCCAGAGGGGAACCTCCCACATTGAGCTAAGAGTACTTCTAAAACAAGAATGCTACTTAAATTCATCTATGCATCCTCATCACCTCGCTCCAATCCTGGTAGGTTTCTGAAAAGTGAATTGAATGAATGAATGAATGAATAAAGCTCTGTAGTTTAGGCCTCTTAGATCGAGAGTCCTTCCTGTCTCATTCAAGTCTTAGCAGAAGGTACCCTGCCCTCTACATCATAGCCTCTTTGCTGCCCTATCCCTGCATAAAACATCTCAATAGGCATTAGGTGGGATCACTTTTGATCTACACTGGGACTTCCTCATCTGTGACAGCAGCTGGATCAGGGCACTACCAGAGTTGAGGGAGGAAGGACCCTGAGCCAGGTGGCCCCCAGTTCAATTCCTTGAACCCGGGGCAAGAGGGTCCAAGATAGTAGAGGTGCATGGCAGCAGGAGGTACCTGAAGCTAGGTGAGATCCCAGATGATGTCCCCTTTGTTCTGAAAGGAAGACTCTGAAGGGGACACATGTACAGCCTATGACAGCAGCCTCTGTCCTATTCCACTGAGTCTCAGCCTCCCCTAGGCCTGGATCAAAGCTTTGTTCATAGTCATCTAAGCCAGGCTGAAAGCCATGTTTATACTCTCATCACCACAAGTACATCCCAAGGGGGTCTCCCTTGAAATGGACCCAGTAACATCTCCTATTTTAGTCCGATTGGGCTGCCATAACAGAATACCATAAACTGAGAGGCTCAAACAATAGGAATTTAGTTCTCACAGTTCTGGTGGCTAGAAGCCTAAGATCAAGTTGCTGGCCAATTTGGTTTCCCAGTGAGGGCTCTCTTCCTGGCTTTTAGACAGCCACCTTCTTCCTATGGCCCCACATGGTGAAGACACAAAAGAGAACAAGCAAACTCTCTGATGTCTCTTATGAGCATACTAATCCCATCATGAAGACCCCATCCTCATGACGTCATCTAAACTTAATTACCTTCTAATGGCCCCATCTCCAAATACTATCACATTAGGGGTTAGGGTGTTGGCATATGAATTTGGGTGACAGCATCACAATTCAGTCCACACATCTTCCCCACAGCTATCTTCAGTCCCTCCCATAGGTCAGATTCTCCTAGTATAAGGGATATCAAGGTATCAAGGACTCAGATCCTACTCTCTAGGGACTCATAAGTACTGGTAGAGGCAGGGGATGGGGAGTGGGGAGTTTGGGTAAGGACAGACCAAGGCAAAAATGTAGTATAAATATGTGTACAAGCTATAGCCACTATGGAAAACAGGATGGAATTTCCTCAAAAAATTAAAAATAGAACTACCCTATGACCCAGCAATCCCTCTTCTGGGTATCTACCCCCAAAATTTGAAAACATTTATTTGTAAAGATACATGTATCCCTATGTTCACTGCAGCATTATACAAGGTAGCCAAGACATGGAAACAACCTACGTGTCCTTCAATGGATGATCGGATAAAGAAGATGTGGTTTATATACACAATGGAATATTACTCAGCCATAAGAAAGGATGAAATATTGACATTTGTGACAACATGCTAAGTGAAATAAGTCAGATGGAAAAGGACAAGAACTATATGATTTCACTAATATGTGGCATATAAAACAGAAAGCAACAAAAAAACAAGGAAGCTCATAGACGCAGACAACAGAAGGGTGGTTACCAGAGAGCGAAGGAGGAGGGGAGGATGAAGAGGGTAAAGGAGGTGGAATATATGGTGACGGAGGGAGACTAGACTTTGGGTGATAAGCACACAATGCAATATACAGATGACATATTACAGAATTGTACACTTGAAACTCGGATGTTATTAACAAATGGCACCGTAAGAAATTTAATAATACAAAAAATAGACGTGTACAAGCTGCTTTGGAAAAACTGGGAGGGCGCAACAGATACTGCTTAGGGGAATTTGGGAAGGTTTCACAGAGGAGCTGATTTTTGATTTGGGCCTTTAAAGTTAAGCGGAGTTTTGCCAGCTAGAGAAAGGGCAAAAGAGCCCTCTAAGTCAAGCATGGAAGAGCGTGGCGTGTATTGGGAGGACTAATCAGCTATGTGATGGGCTGGTGGGTGTGGGCATTGAGAGGCAGAACGAGCCTGGAGAGAAGGCTGAAACTGGCTCATGCGGGCACTGAGTGCCATGCTGCATGGCCTGGGCCGGCCTGTGTGGACAGCGGGGTGAGAGAGACACAAACGATGTCTAAGCAGGGATTTAACAACCCTCTGGTCGCAATACTCTTATAGCTCAGGAGGTGACTTTCTTAATGGGGGTAGCGGATTGAGGTTTGTGGGAAAACGCTTAGTCCATTTGAGCTGCTATAACAAAATACCACAGACTGGGTAGCTTATAAACAACAGAAATTTGTGTCTCATATTTCTAGAGGCTGGAAATCCATGATCAAGGCGATGGCATGGTCAGGTTCCGGTGAGGGCCCTCTTCTGAGTTGCAGACTATGGACTTCCCACTGTGTCCTCACAGGGTGGAAGGGGCTAGGGAGCTCTCTGGGGCCTTTTAAAAAAAATGTTTATTTATTTATTTATTTATTTATTTATTTATTTTTATTTATTATATAAAGGTACTAATCCTATGCGGTTTCTTCATGACCTAATGACTTCCCAAAGGCCCCACATCCTAGTACCATCACATTGGGTGTTAGGATTTCAACATATGATTTTGAGGGGACACAAACATTTAGACCACAGCAGAGACCCATCGGGAGACTAGAGTAGCATCTAGGTGTGAGGCAATAAAAATCTGAATGAGGCAAATGACTGACTGTGAGGAAGGAAAGAAGTGCAACACTTCAAAAGGCATTAGGCAGGTGAAATGGACAGGACTCAAGACCTGATCAGATAAGGGAGAGAGAAGTTTGGACAACCCGGGCTTCCTGCAAAGGGCCATAGTGGATGCCCCTTACCGAAGTGGAAGATTTGAGGAGAATATAATTGAGGGTAAGATCACAGATTCCAATTCAGATAATTTGGGGAGGGTATGGAGCTGTAAAATCCTTGTTCACTTCTGAAGAAAGAAACAAAGTTGGAAGAAGGCCACTGGGTCTGCACAATAACAAATCAAGTTCCAGGGGGTGGGGAAGGTTCCTGTCAGATACTAAGAGAGATGCTTAGGGGCAGGTCTGAAACTCCAAACAACAGCTGACGGAACCTGTGGATCTGAGACTGTGGAGCCACAGGCAGTAATGCTATCTGGGGGTGGATGGAAAGGAGAGGTTGTATTGAAATAAATACAAGACACTTAGGGCCGTACAAGATCAGAGAAACGAACATCGTACCATCCTTTTGAGCCTCAATTTCACCCAGAACCAACTTTTGCTATTGTTAGAAAGAGATTCTTCAGGCTTCAAACTGAATGCGGAAACATCAAGATTAGATTCACAACCCTTAGTTAGAACAAGCCTTAATCCATGATTTTGCTATGATATATTGGCCTTTGGTTTTCTACATCTTTATTTCCTTAAAATGCACTAAATTTCCATCTGTGCTTGGAAGCAGAAAGATCCCAACTTAAAATGAAAACTCAGTCTTACACACATAATATTGTCAAAGGCTCTTTGTACAAGATTAGCAGAATGTCCTTGTTTTACCAATTCACATATTTTTTCCTCCAGCCATCCAAAGGAGCACTTCAGGATTTTCAAATTTCCTTCTGGCATGTTATACAATAAGAAAAGGCAGCGTGGCCTCTAGTCCCCGAGGCTCCCCTGTGCCTAGGAGAAAATGTTTATGGTACAATTTAGCCTGAAGCAAATCCACCATCAGCATTTTTATAAACCTCAGAGAAAGAAGAAGAAACAAAAGCTGTTGAAATGTGAAAATAATTAGAGAAGAGGCTTTCCCAGGGAACAAACATGGCCCACACTGTATGGAGGGAAGAACAAACAAACTTTGGGGAGGTTATGGAGCTGTAAAATCCTTGTTTACTTCTGAAGAAAGAAATAAAGTTGGAAGAAAGCCACTGGGTCTGCACAATAATAAATCAAGTTCCAGCGGGTGGGGAAGGAGGGTTCAATAATAAATCCAGTGTCCAAAACAAAGCAACATTCCAGCAGTCCCTGGTGGCATGTGAACCTGCACCATTTGATTTCTGAAGAGAACTTATTCCTGCCCAGCCCCACTGTCTTCGCCCAGTCAAAATGCCCTGTGTGCTCCACGGAGTGGTTCCCCATCGGAAAAGCATGTGGTTTGGGTTAGGATTTCTGAAATCAAGTCTTAGGGTGTTTGATGTTAGAAAGAAAGGGAAAAAATAATCAAAACACCCTAGTTCCCTCTTCTTCTCAGGCTGAACTTTCCACAGCAGTTTCAGCGCTGACAGAAACCACAAGGCACTCAGTCAGGCACAGCCAGGGCCAGAAGGTCAGAAGGAAATTCCCACAGCACTGGGCATTTGGGCGGGGGGCTCCGAGGCCTCTTCCCGCCCAGGTTGGTGGTAAATTTGCCTGTGAAAGGTCACAGCTGAACAGCCTCCTGGCTAAGGGATTTTTCTCCAGGCTAACACCTCAGCTTTCTGGGAGAGAGAGAGAGAGAGAGGTCCTGTTTTCTGTCAGTAGAACTCCTAGAAACGACACCAAGAGTAACCACGAAGCATAGGTCTTTTAAAGTGACACAAATGCCAGGAGAGAAACTACAGTTTTTCACATTCGGTTAATAGCCTAATAACATTCATTGCTTCAGTCCCTCAGGCTATTTTTCCTCTATTTTAAAATGGAAATTAAATCAAGGGAATTGAATTCATTGAATGTTAAGTGCCTACTACATGCCAGTTAAGGGAAGCCCTTCAAATGAATTGTCTTGTGTCATCCTAAGAATTCTATGAGGTAACTACCACCATCGTCCCACATTACACATGAGAAAACGGAGAGTCAGAAAGACCACAGGATCGGCCCAATATCACACAGTCCGTGGTATGAATAGGACACAAACGTAGGTCTATCTCTAACTTCGTTTCTTTTAACTACTAAGCTCTCCTATTCTGAACGTTTCCTGCTTATAGGAGTTGTAGGTAACTGGTCAAAGAAAACAGGAGATGAAACTTTACTAAAATTAATTTACCTCACTAAGAGCTAGGTAACAATAATAACACAGACTAATACTGCTAAGAAGCGACCTGTTATTTCACTTATTTCACCCGGGCTAAGCACTTTACATATATTATGTCAACCATTCCACAAACGTGCCCTTTGAAGAAGGTGTTATCGCCACTTTATAGATGAAGTAAGTGACTCAGAGAGAAGGTGAGGAGCTTCCCTAAAGCCCCCTAGCCAGTAAGTGGCAGAATGATCTCAGGGTGTCAGCTAGGTTGTAATAGTGGTTCAAAGCCTGGTTTGGTAGTCTCAGTAGACTATCACCTAGAGGCAGAATAGTTTTTAAACTTAAAATGACTAAATGTATAATTTGCACTAAGTCCATTACCTTGTTAACTGCCTTCTAATATGGGCAAGGACCAAAAGCCTAAATGAAAGCGTGAAAACAAAACATAAAATTAATAGAACTATCCCTTTTGGCTCCTTTCTCTCCCTGTGGTACGAATAACGTGAGGTCCTATTCAACTTCCCCAGTAGGTTGCATCGGTCCAGCTCTTGTGTTCCACAGAAGCATAGCTGGGACCCACTGCTACCCCCTAGCCATGACATGTTGCCATTCATTAATGTTAGGATAATAGCAGCTGCCCTTTGTGAGTATCTGCATAGGACAGGTAGGTTATCATCCTATTTTCCAGATGAGGGAATCCTGGCTCAAAGAGGTTAAGTGATGTGCGCAAGCTGAAACAGCCCGATGATGAAAATAACTGGGAGAAGCACTGACGTTTTCTGAGACTTTCTGAAAGGCCATTTCAAGTACCCCACATTAATTCCATGCCTCCTCTTTTTTACTTTATTTCCGCTACTTCTTTCCCCCACTTGCTACAGTAGTTTCGTGTTGCTGCTGTAGCAAATGACTACAAATTTGGTGGCTTAAGACAACACACATTGATTCTCTTACAGTTCCGCAGGCCAGAAGTTGCAAATCTGTATCACTGGGCGGAAATCAAGGTGTGGGCAGCATCGTACTCCCTCCGGAGGCTGTAGGAGAGAATCCATTTTCTTGCCTTTTCCAGCATCTACAGCTGCATTCCTTGTATTCCTTGGCTCATGACTCCTTCCTCCATCTTCAGAGCCTGCAGTGTAGCATCTTCTCTCTCTCATTCTGCTTCCCTCTTCTTCCAAACCATGACCTTCTTCTCTTCTGTTGTAGTCAGAGCTCCTTCCCTGTTTCCAGCCTCACATGGTCTTTTTGTTTCTCTTCTTTCCTGCCTCTATCAAATCTCCCTCTGCCTCTCTCTTATAGTGACACTTCTGATTGCATTTAGGGCCCATCTGGGTTACCCAAGATAAATAATCTCCCTAACTCAAGTTCCTTAACTCAGTTATATCTCTTTCCATCTCAGGTAATATTCACAGCTCCTGGGGATTAGGATCTGATATCTTTGGGGGACATCTTTCCCCTAAAAAGAGCTTCGTGTTGTTTTTCCAGGAATGGAAGTGGGGTTGAGTTTGTTCCTCCATACTCTCTTGCCTGGTCTTCTTGGTGACCATAAACATTATGCATTTACCTAGTTCTTTCCAGTTTTCCAACTTTGTGTGTCAACTGCCCTGTTAGAGTACCCAGCCCATGGGCTCTCACCTGTATGCAGTTGTTAGGAGAAAGCTTGACACAAGGCAGTGTCTAGTCAAAAGTAAAGGGGAAGGAATTCAGCTCATGAAAAGGAGAAAAGAAGTGCCTTTGGGGTGCTGTTGACCTAACTGAAAGCAAAGCATTATGTACATATGAAACCTGGTAAGGCCGAGGATTGTCCACTAAATGCCAATCATAAAAGGCAACTGGAATTCAGAAGCGAAAGAGGTCCTGTGAGCAGGAGAGGTCCTGAGAGCCTTTCTGGAAGGGCTGCAGCCTGCAATGAGTTTTGAACATCTGCTAATATTTGTAAAAAGAGAAGGGAGCTACCACATGCAAGCATCTTGTATGGGCTACACCTTTATACCTGCATCTCATTGACTCCTTACCACCACCCAGGGTGGTGGGCTGTATATGTTTACAAATGAGGGAACTGAGACTTGATAAGAAAGATTATGTCCCTTGCTCAGCTGGTAGATGGCAGAGCTGAGATCCAACCTTAGGCCACTTGCCTGGAGACTGTGCACTTCCCATGCTGTGACACCCTTGGCCTGCGACCTTGGCTTCAGGAGTAAGTAATGGTAACGTGTCATGATGTCCAGTGGACTTAGGGAAGAAGATGCCCATATTGCAATAAGCAGAGGAATAGAAACCATACAATGTTAACACCTAGGTTAGCAGAGGTTGCACACTGGTGAGCCACAGTTTGTATCGGTCTCACAGATATATTTTTTGAAGGGCTCAACCAAGTTTTTAAAAAAATTCTGAAGCCCATCCTTAAAGACAAATTTTAAAAAAATAATAATAGCCATCAGCATGGTGAAGGGGATATATTTTCATTCCTGCCTGGCAAACATCAGCTGGCATTAAAAAGGACGGGAGCTCACCACCCACTGTGAGGCATTGATCTCCAGACTTCTAAGGGCATATGAATTTGAGAATCTTGGTAAAACAGTATCTCTCACCGTTCACAAACCCACGTTGAGAAACAAGATCAGATACTGTCTACCTTCACTGTTAATTACAGTTTCTAAGTGATGCCAATACACTGACTGAAAACAAGTGAAAGCTCAATTACGTTTTCAAGCAAGGCCTTCCATACGCTCCGTCACACTCTGCTTCTTCAGCGTCTCTGGAACGACTCTACCGAGATTAATAATCACTCTTGACAGATGCATGCTGCTTTCGTGTACAGAACATTTCCACATTCCTCACTTCCTATTATCCTCAGACAATGCTATACGCTAATGGTTACTATGCCTGTATGCAGATGAGAGAATTCTTAAACACGGCAGTAGGACATATTGGAAAGAGCACTGGTGATTGGGGTCAAGCCCTTGGGCGATCTCAACCCAGGACTTCCCTTTCCCGGACCTTAACCTCTATACCAGGAGGGGCTTATCAGACAAGGTGGCTGGTATAGACCCACCTACTCCGAAATTCTGTGCAAGAAGAGCAGAATTTTACAACTCTACACATATGCACTATTCTTTTTAATGGCTGAAAACTGCCCCGATTTAAAATAAACTGTGAATCTCGGTGGAGGGTTTACCATTTTTAGCATCCACTGTGCTCTATAGCACCAGTCCCATCCCAGGTCTCTGTAGGCCCAGAAGACCTGGCTGGGTCGCCTCACTGTAAGTCAGATATTCAGAAGGAATAACCTCTTGACTGTGAAACACAAAATCAGTCTTCTGAGGAATATACAGCTCAGAGAGGTTTAGTAACTTGCCTGAGGACACACAGCTAATGAGTGACAGTGGGTCAGAGTTCAGGGTACCAAAAACACAGGACAGCAAAAATCTGTGGAGAGGTGTCCGAGGCAAGAGCTTTTTTCTCTAGTTCTGATTCCTCCTGGGGAAGAATGTGAGGTCAATTTAAATCTGTTCTAGAGATTGTACTATTTTACATCAGATTCAAGCACCACATACTCCTTGGCCTTTGGTGGGTGGAGGGGGGGCAACAGGTCTGCTTTAAAAGTGGACATAGGAACTGATAATATCACAAGGCAAGGCTGTGGATACATCTGAGCATATGTGGAAACCCATTTGGGACTGAAACCTCAGTTTTGTGATTGGCTTCATGTGGCCCAGCAGGTGGCGGTCTGTGCACCTGACCAGGTGGTCCCATCCCTGAGACACTGCCATGTGCCTGTGGACAGAGCAGTACCTGGCAGGCATCCTAAGCTCTGCCTTCAGTCCGAGTCTGTCCCCAGCTTACTCAGTGGTCTGCAGCATCCCCTCCGCCTCCCTCTACTCTGCTTTCCTCTTTGGAAAATGGGAAGAGAATGTTAATTTTCAGGACTATTCTGAAGCACAGGACCACCGGTTTTGCAATGAGCCTGGGTTTAAATCTCAGCTTGGTTCCTTACTAGCCCTATGATTTGGGGCATGGTATTTAATTTTCTGAGCCTCAGTTTCTTCATTTGTCAAATGAGGATCAAGAGAAGGCCTCCAAAGGGTTGTTGATAAGATGAAATAAAATCATGAGGGTAAGGAGACAGGCACTTAAGATAGAGGCAGCCACTGTTAGACTACGGGAGAGCTCTGTGAAACAGAGAGAGCTACTGAAATTTAGGGTGGAGGCACGACCGTTGCTGTGTGATTATCACTGTCTTGCACAGATGAGCCTGGACGAGGGGCAGTGCGGGGTGGTTGAAGGCATGCGAGGGCAGCGCCAGGAACTCCTGGTCTGAGGGGAACTACACTTTCGGCCAGTTGTAGAATCCAGCTCACTGCTTTCTTCAGCCCCAAAGATACCAACAGGAAAAATAAAAAAATTAAAAATTAAAAAGCCAATCACAGCATTTTAAAACCTCCATTGGTTTCGCCTTTCCTTCCCCCACGTATTGTTTTTGGGAAGGGCTGTTTCAGCCACAGCACTGCCAAGAAAGAAAACAGGGTGGTTTCCCTTGACCACCGGCCTCGAATATGTGCCTTTTCCTAAGCTTTGGTGCAGAAACTCACAAGTGATTTTAACAAATAATAAAATCCTTCTCTATAAATAGACCCTGATGCCATCGGTCTTAGAGGGATGAGTTCCCTCTTCTTCTAATCTCATTCTAAGAGAAGTATCCCTCTGCAGAGGAACTGCATGTGGTGAAGCAAGAGAGATGTTGAGTAGTTGTCCTCCATTGTGTTTCCCACTGACGCAGGAATGGCCACTTTCTGGCACTTCTACTTAAAGGTCTACCACTTCTCAATAGACACACGTCTCTCCACGGAAACCCCTTCCCCACTTCCCCTAAATATTTTATTATTACAGCCCTTCCTGATTGTCTAGAATCTAACAAATTAAGCATTTGCAAAGATTTACGCAGTCATATGGAGCAGTGGAAAGAGGATAAGTTCTAGAATCCAGAGACCTGGGATTGAGTTTTGACATTGTTCCTGACGAGCTGCGTGATTCTGGACAAGAGGCTAAAAATGGTCTTGGGCAAGGTACTTAACATCTCTGCACCTGCCTCAGCTTCCTCATCTGGAAAATGGATATAAATGATCCGTAACTCATGTGCTGTGGTGAGAATTAAAATGGAAAAAAAAAAATGTATATAAAGCCTCAAGCACTCAGTAGGTATTCAATAAATAACACTGTTATCAAGGTCTCAGCATGATTAATTATCAGCAAGAAAAAGAAGGCTCCCTCTGCTGGGATTCTGAAGAGGATTTAATGAAGGGATAATTTATAGGGATGAGGGGAGTCTAAGGGAACCAACAAGGGAAACTGAGGGACCCAGAGACCTGCAATGGTGGGGAGGCGTCCCCACCTCTAGACCTGAAGGTACAAGAGGAAGGCCAGGTGTGGCCGGAGCCCAGTGGGAGGTGGAGCTATGGGAGAGAGGACACTGGCAGGAGCTATCCTTTTAGAGGAACATAAGCACTGACAGACCCAGGCACAGAAGCAGGGAGGGAGCTGGGGGAAATATCCCAGCTTCACCTTCTCCCACCTTTTAGTCCCTTAGTGCCGCCTGTCACTGGCCAAGCCCAGCTGGAAGAAAGGGGAAAAGGAGGCCCCCGATGCAAGTGGCAGTCAGCTTCCCAAGGCACAGTACAGACAAGAGAATTCATCTTGGTGGAAAAAGGGTACAAATGGTGAATCACCAGGCTGGTCAGAGAAGAATTCCCTATGATTTACATGTTGGGTAGCATTAGTCAACCCAAGCCATAAACAAACTCCTGCAAAAATCCTAGGGTGGTGACTGTAATCACATCACTTCAGGCCTAAAACTCCTACAACGGCTCCCCAGTGCCTAAAGAAATGACCCCCTACCCGTACCCCTGGGATCCTGTCCCAGGCCCCCTCTTTTGGCTCATCTTCTGCCTCTCCCCTCCTTGTACTTTCTGGAATGCCTATGTCTCAATATGCTTCTTTGCTTTCCATTTGCCATTCCATTTGAAAGTTTTGGTGGGTGAAAAGTTGATGGGTAAAAGTGCTCACCAATCCACTGTCCCTGTCTGCTCTGCTTTGCCAACTTCTTGTCATCCTCCAACACACAGGCCGGGCGCCATCTTCTCTAGGCAATATACCTTACCTACCCTCCTCTATGTTCTCATAGGGAGTCAGCAGAGCGCTGTGAGGGAGGCTCTGAGCCAGCCTGCCCAGCTTGCTACTCCTGGCTGCATCATTTCGTAGCTGCATGGTGCCCTTGCCACTTAACTTCTCTGTGCCTCAACAGTAACATCTGTAAAATGGGTGATGACAGTGCCCACCTCATAGGGTTTTCTGAAGGATTAAATGAGTCAATATATGTAAATTAGAATAGTGCCTGGCATATAGTAAGCACTTAATAAATATTACCAATTTATTTTTATTTTTTATTTCCAGAATAGCATGATACAACGTACGTAACATAATTTAAGATGTATTTGTCTGATTCCCACATTGATTCTTTGAGCACCTCAATGATTGGATCTATGTGTGTATTTCAATGCCTAGAATAGTGCTTAGCACATAGTAGTTGCTCAATAAATGATCAATGAGTGAATGAATGAATACATGAGTATAAGAACTCAAAGTAAGTTTTTGGTGTGAAGCATACCATAGGCCTTTTCTCAAGGATATGAAGAGCTAAAGATCCAGAAAATTCAAATCCCTCCAGGGGTTTGGACCACCTAGCAAGACAACTCTTCTGTAGGCCAAGTTTGGGTGGGTCCCTGCCCCGAGCAACCAGCCACTTTCTAATCTAAGTGTGTGAAAAAAGAAATAGCTCCCCACCCTTCACACTTCCTCCTCCCACATTAGAAACCAAGAGAACTGATCTGCGTTTGTGTCAGAGCCCCAGTTGTCTCCGGGAAGACACACACTTCCCCCTGTTCAGGCTATACCACCATCAGGACATTCAAGAGTGGGGGTCTGATCAGCGAATGCCATGAGTTCCCATGGTACGCCTGCCTGTTCCTTGAGGCACTCAGGCCTAAGAGCAGGTGTGGGCAGGAGGGACACAGAAGCTCTGCCACAGGCCCACAGCAGCCCTGGCACTCTTCTAGGCTTCCAGCGCTCCCTCCTTCCTTCCATTCACTCATTTATGTCCCCTCCCATTGCTTCCCATCACCTTCAGTAAAATAAAATGCAAGATCCTACAAAGCCGGCATGATGTGATTCCTCACTGCCCCTCCAGCCCCCATTTCTTCTGCTCTGACCTTCATCCACCCTACTGCAGGCAAGCAGTCCTCTTAGCTGGTTCTCCGTGGAGTGAGCACACTTGCTGTTTCCTTGTTTAGAAGGCGCTAGCTTCAGGCATCCCATGGCTCTATCCTTCCTCTTATTTATTAGTTCTGACATTTGACAATATTTAAACTTAAAAATTTTTATTTTCAATTATGGTAAGAAAAAGAAGGTAAAATTGACCTTTTTAAGCACACAGTTCAGTGGCACCAAGTACATTTATTTGCATTGTTGTTCAACCATCATCACTAGCCATCTACATAATTTTTTTCATTGTGCAAAACTGAAACTCTGTACTCATTAAACATGAACACCCCATTCTCACTTCCCCCATCCCCAGAACCATTCTATTTTCTGTCTCTATGAATTTGACTACTCTAGGAACCTCATATAAATGGATTATACAACAGTTGTCCTTTTGTGACTGGGTCATTTTGTTTATTATAATGTCCTCAAGGTTCATCCATGTTGTAGCATGTATCAGAATTTCCTTCCTTTTTTAAGGCTGAATAATATTCCATATATATATATATATAAATATATATATATATATATATATATATATATATATATATATATATATATATATATATATTTATATATATATATATACTGTATTTTGTTTATCCATTTATCTCTTAATGGACAATTGAATCGCTTCCACCTTTTGGCTATTGTGAATAATGCTGCTATAAACTTGAGTGTGCAAATATCTATCTATTCAAGTCCCTGCTTTTATTTTGGGGGGTATATACCCAGAAGCGGAATTGCTGGATCACATGGTAACTTTGTTTCATTTTTTGAGGAACTATTATATTATTTTCCACAGCAGTTATACCATTTTACAATGCACAAAGTTTCCAATTTCTCCACATCCTCACCAACACTTGTTATTTTCTGTTTTGGACCTTCTTTTTTTTTTAATAGTAGCTATCCTAATGAAAGTGAGGTGGTATCTCCATGTGATTTTTAAGTAGCTACTATGGCCCAAGTCTAAACCACATTATTGTCAGGACATACAAATAAAGTCTAGTGCCTACCGTCCAGGAAGGAGAAGGCAGCAAAATGAAACTGAATTGAGCTATACATGGAACTAAGTCCCTATAGATATTATCTCATTTAATCCTCACAATCTCCTTAAGATGATTATAATAACCCCATTTTAGTGAAGAAACCAAGATTCACCAAAGTTCAGTGACTTGAGTCCTGGTTATAGAGCTAATATATGTGACAGAACTGAAAACACATGTTTTTGAGACTCAAAACCCTATGTTCTTTTCTCTATGACAGTTTTTCTCAATTTTTTAAAAAAAATTTAACTGAGCAGAAAGACTTAAAAATAACTTTGAGGCACTCACAGAGTGTTGCCAAATTTTCATTTGGCAAAAAAAGAACATTGGAAAGCAATTAATTTACCATCTAATGTCACTATTCTTGCTTAGTAAAAAATTTAACCACATACCCTTCAGAAACACACACACACACACACACACACACACACACACACACACACACGATAAAGTTTATTCAACTGAATAAACTTAGTTTTATGAAAACCTCACCGCACTGCCCGTATTTTTCTCACTTCCCAACCCCAGGAGTCAAGATCGTGGTTCGAACCGTGATCTGTCCTCGGCTTCTGGACTCAAGCGCCCCAGCCTGGCAGGCCCTCAGCTAGGTGCTATGGGAGATGCCAAGCCAAGCATGAGTCAGCCTTGGGGGAAATTTAGACATGCACAGCACAGAGAGAATAAAGTGTCCCCACCAGCTGGCCAGCATGCTCTGCAAGTTATGAGGAGGTGGGAAGCTTTACCAAATCCTACCATGTCTGCTGCCTTTATGACCTCTCTTAAACTTTTCTCTTCCTGGCTTTCACCACTAAGTCAGGTCCCATTTTCCAGAGGAAATGATAAACTGTCATACAACAAGAGCCACCATAAATAAAGGGAAGAAAGGAGCCATGGATGGTGAAAGCAGTTGCTATATATACAGAACAAAAGATATATAAAAATTCAGTAAGAAAAAAGAGAAAGGCTTGGACAGTAATAACTTACTCTCTCCCTGTCCCAGCCTCACCTAAGGCTACCCGATTCTCCACACACAAGCAGGGAAATTACTCTCAAGTAGGGATCGGACCAATTCACCACCCTGCTTAGTAGCACAATGGGTTATTTTCATGGGGACCAGCTCAGGATTTGGGATCACTGCCTGGTTTCCATCCCAGCTCCCCACTCACTGGCTTTCTGACTTAGAGCAAGTATTATTACATTATTTAAACTTCTGGGTTCAGTCTCTTCTTCCGTAAAAATAAGTAACTTACTACTTCTAGAAGTTACTGTGTTAGAACATTGTCTGGCGTGTGGTGAGTTCAAAAATTATTAGCATCATCTGCAGGAAGTCCTCTAAGACCTGATCACTTCCCTTCTTCCCAAGGCTTCTGTACTTCCATAAGATCCTGAGTACCCTTCTATCACAGTATTTTACCACATTAAAAAATAATAATAATAAATATATAAATATATAAATATATAAATATAGTCTTCACCATGCAGGAAAGTATAAAGGATAATACAATGAATAATCTTGTTTCTTCCATTCTGCTGTTTAAATCATATCCTTTTATCATGTTTGACTCAGATTGAAAAAAAGAATTTAAGCATTGAAACTGAGTGAGTGAAACTGAGGTCATTTGTGAGCCAATCTCCAATCATATTGTCTTCTCTCAGTCCCCAGATGTGGCTTTTATTTTGACTTAAATGTTTTCTATCCCCTTGCAAGCATTTATACTTTATCCATAAGCAATATGTAGTCGTTTTGCGTGTAATAAAGCTTTATGTAAACAATATCATACTATAAATATCCCCCTGCAATATCCTTCCTCACTCAATATCTTGAGATTTATTCACATAGAAATATGTAACTCCAGATTTTTGTAGATATTTTTTATCAAATTAAGGAAGTTCCTTTCTATTACTAGTTTGTTGAGAGTCTATCATGAATGGATGTTGCTTTTTTTGCATCGATTACTCTTTTTTTATTTTGTCTGTTAATATGGTGGATTAAATTCTTTGATGTTTAAATGATGAACCACTCTTGCATTCCTTGGATTAACCCTACTTGGTTGTGAATTTTATCCTTTTTATATCATGTAACATGTCACATTATATCATATCATATATATATATATATGGATTTGATTTGTTTTTACTGTGTCTGTTTTTAGTATTAGGATAATGCTGCTCACATAAGAGGAGTTAGAATTTCTCTATTTTCTGAAAGACTGTATATAATTAATACTATTTCTTCCTTTAATGTTTGGTATGTTTCACCACCCGGGCCCAAACTTTTTTTTTTTTTTTAAGGTTTTAAAACATAAACTCACTTATTTAATAAATATAGCACTATGTAGGTCATGGTTTGGGTTTTGGTTTTTTTCATGAGTGAGTTTCAATAGTTTGTGTCTTTTAAGGAATTGGTCTATTTCATCTAAGTTGTTAAATTTATGGATATAGAGTTGTTTATAGTATTTCCTATTACCCTTTTAATGTCTGTAGTTTCTGTAGTGATATCCCATCTTTTGTTCCTGATATTGGTAAGTTGTGTTTTCTCCCTTTTTATCTTCTTTCTTCATTCACAAAGTTCCAAGTGTCCCTTTATCATTTTCTGTCCACCCAAAGAACTTCCTTTAACAATTGTTTTAGAGCAGATATATTAATGACAAATTTTGTTAGTTTTCCTTCATCTGATAATATCTTCATTTTGCCTTTGTTCCTGAAGGATATCTTCACTGGCTGTAGAATTCTGAGTTGACAGTTTGTATCTCACAGCCCTTTAAAAATGTTCCACTGTCTTCTACTCTCCATAGATTCTGATGAGAAATACATAGTCACTGTTCCCCAATTTTCTCTAGTTACTTTCAAGATGTTTTTCATTATATTTGGTTTGATTATGATATTTCAGGGTATATTTTACATTAAGTTTATCTTATTTGAGATTCACTGAGCTTTTTGAATATGTAAATTCATGTCTTTCATCAAATTTGGGAAGTTTTCAGCCATTATTTCTTCAATTATTTTTCTGCTACTAATCTCTTTTTCCTCTCTTCAGGGACTCCAATGACAATAAATGTTAAATCTTCTGATATTGTTCCACTAGTCCCTGAGGTTGTTCTTTTTTTTCCAATCATTTTCTTCTGTGTTTTTCAGATTAAATAACTTCTATTGGTTCAGCTCAGTAGTCAGAAAACTATAGTCCACAGGACAAATCCAGTTCTTGTTTTGGTAAATAAGATTTATTGGAACATAGCCATACCAATTCATTTACATACTTTCTTGGGCTATTTTCACGCTACAACTGAAGAGCAGAGGAGGTGCAACAGAAACTATACGGCCAGCAAAGTCCAGAATACTTACTATCTGTCCTTCTACAGAAAAAGATGGACAATCCAATCTTTGATCTAGCTTCAAGTTCATTGATTCTATCTCCATTATGTTACTGATCCCCACCTGTAAATTTTTATTTCTGTTATCTTATTTTTCAGTTATAAAATTTCCATTTTCTCAATAGCTTCAATCTCATTGCTGAAGACTCCTATCTTTTCATTTGTTTCAATAACGTTTGCTCTTACTTCATAAAGCATGGTATAATTACTGCTTTTAAGGCTTTGCCTGAATAGTGCAACATCTGGGTCAGCTTGGTGTTAGTGTCTATTAATTATCTTTTCCTTTGAAAGTTGTTGAGATTTCCCTGGTTCTTTGTTCTTTGTCTGTTGTTTAATTTTGAATTGTATCTTGCACATTTGAATATCACATTATGAGACTCTAGGTTCTGGTAACAGTCTCTGAAGAATATTGATTTTTTTTTTTTTTTTTTTTAAGCAAGCAATCAAAATAGCTAGGTTTAGACCATAAATCCTAACCTATCTTCTCTGGTCTGTGGTCCGTAGTTTTCAAGGCCTTTGCTTTGCTATTAAAGTCTGCTCCAGTTGTGCATTACTTAGGGGCCAGGCTGGTACCTGGGAAGTGATCTACACTGTAGCTCAGATACAAAGCTTTTGTTCTGCTGCTTTTGGTCAGTTCCTTTTATGTGCACCCTGGGAGGGAGCTCAGAATTTCATACACAACCTTAAGGGACTCCTTTCTTGAGCTCCTTCATGACTTCCTTCAATCTCCTATACCCAGAGTCCCATTTTCCTTATGTGCTGGATAGAAAGCCATGGTTTTAGCTCCCTCATGCTGTCACACATTTTCCACAACAGGGTCCACCTTGAGAACGAAGTAGTGAGAAAAAAGAAATAGAAATTCCTCTCACACAGTCTTCAGACTACAGAGAGCTCTTTCCCCAGTTCTTCTAATCAGAGGGAAGAATTTTTTCTCAGAGTTTTAGGTGCCTAAAAAGCTGCCACTGCAGGAGTATATTTCATAACAGGGGTTTGCCTTGGGGCCAAGCTAAGCAAGTAAAAAGAGTGAAATAAAATGAGATTCACACAACACACACACACACACACACACATTTATATCCTGCAGAGCCCATTCTTCCTAGTCCTCTAGCCAGAAAGAGGGAGTTTGTCTTAGAGTTTTTACTGTTCATGATTACTGCCCAATTCCAGGTTCAGGCTGCCCTGGGTCTAAGCTAGGAAATACAGGAGGGAAAAGAATACCCAGAAAACTTAACATCTGTGATTGTTAATTTTGTGTGTCAACTTAACTGGGCCACAGGGTGCCCAGACATTTGGTCAAACATTATTTTGTATGTGCCTGTGAGGATGTTTCTGGATGAGATTAGCATTTGAATCTGTAGACTGAGTAAAGCAGATTACCCTCCCTAATGTGGGTGGGTCTCTTCCAATCAGTTGAAGGCCTGAATAGAACAAAAAGCTAACCCTCCTGTGAGTAAAAAGAAATTCTTCCTGCCTGACTGCCTCTGAGCTGGAACAGTTTTTCTTCTACCTTTGGACTCAAACTGAAGCATTGGCTCTCCCTGGGTCTTGAGCCTGCCAGCCTTTGGATGGGAACCATGCCATCAGCTCCCCTGGGTCTCCAGCTTGCTGACTACAAGTCTTAGGACTTAAGAGTCGCCATAATTGCATGAGCCAATTCCTTACAATAAATCTCTTTATTTACTTATATTCATCTAATTGGTTCTGTTTCTCTGGAGAATCCTGACTAATACACCTCCTATCAATTGTTCTTTGAGTTTTGATTTCCCTCTCCAACTCAACCTGTGATTGTTTGCTTTTCAGAGTTCCCAAATAGTTGCTTTATATATTCTCTCCAGGGTTTTTAGTTGTAATTAATGAAAGAAACAGGTTGGAGTATGCTCATTCCATCTTAGCTGAAACCAGAAATGCCTAGTTTATTTATTTTCAACTGTTATATTCCATTGGATAAATATACTACAATGTCTTTATTCTTTCTCTACTGATAAGTATTAGGGTCTTTGCTTATATTCTCTATGAATATGTACACAGCTTCTTCAGAATATATACATATATATATAATTGCTAAAATGTAAGGTATATCCATCATCAACTTTACTAGATAGCATGAAAATACATATCAAAGTGGTGATAACAATTTAGACTTATATCAGCAGTGTGTAAGTTTTCTCTTTCTTTCATTTACTCATCAACTTTTGGTATTGCTGGATTTTTAAGTTTTTGCCAATCTGATGTGTATAGAATGATGTCTCAGTGTTTAATTTATTTCTGATTACTAGTGAGATTGAGCTCCTTTTCAAAAGTTTATTGCCCATTCATATTTCCTCTCCTGTGATTTATTTGTTCATATTTTTAAAAAACTTTTTCTTATTGATAGTCTTAATTCTCATAGGTAGTCTGCTGTCTTTAATGCTTTCTCCTATCCATCTCTTCTCTTTCTCACTTTGTTTATAGTGACTTTTGGTAGACAGAAGTTTTCATGTTTTAATGCCCGTAGAGAGAATCATCATTGATACGTTCTTCTCCCTTATTCTCGACATCAAATTTGTTTCTGAGCCCTGTTGATTTTTCTCTCCTGTCTCTGTCATCTATCCATGTTCATGGCTCCTGGGTCAAGCCCTCCGTGCTCTCTCTTGGACAGTTGCATTCATTTCCTAATGGATCCCCCATTTCTACTCTCATCTAGATATTACGTTTGTGCCAAAGTAATTCCGGTTTTTGCAATTATTTTTAACCTTTTAAACCCCAATTACTTTTGCACCAACCTAATACAATGTCCCTGGTGGGGACTTTAAAGAACATAAGTCAGACTATGTTATTCTTCTAGGTTAAAACTTTTAGTGGTTTCCCTTTACCTGTAAGATTAAGTGTAAGCTACTCTGTACAACAAACAGACAACAGCCAAGCACCCTGCCAGGCCCTGGCCACTGCTGATTTCCCCAGCCTCATGGATTATTCCACTCAGAGCGGTGCTCCAGACGCACTGCACTGCACCTTTCTCCCCCAGCAGACCAGGCACCTTCACACTCTGCTTTCCTGACACCTTTATATTGAACATAACCATGACAATTCCCTCTCTCCCTGCCTCAACATAATATTATCAAAGCTTTGGGGTGGGGTAGGAGGCTCTGGCCTGGAAATGAGCCACTATGTACCAGACACTTCTCCCTATGTTATAGTCTCATTTAATTCTTGCAGCACTCTGACTATAGACCAGGGACCGCATTTTACAGAAGAGGAGGTTGATGTTCAGAGATGCTAAGTGACTTGATAAAGACACACAGATAGAAAGTGGCAGAAATCAGAGGCTGAATCCAAGTGTCTGAGGTTCTAATTATTGACTGACTCACAGCCCTTCCTAGTTCTTGAGGACTAGGTTTGAAGCCTGGCTCTGCCATTCACTGGCTTTTTGATTTGGGCAAGCCACTTTACTCTCTAAGCCTCAGTTTCCTCATTTGGAAAATAAGAAGATTGTACTCAATGGTCTGGAAACTCTCTTCCTCCTGGAGACACGTACTTCTCTGCAGTGTCCTTCCGTCCAGGGCTTCCCACTGAGAATAGTCAACTCTCCCAAGTCAGCAGAAACCTGACGATCCTCTCCCACACTCTTTAAAGCACAGCAACTCCTGCCACAAGTCTGCATGTCTAGGCTCATGCCTGGCTTACCGCATCTCTTTCTGAAGCCAAAAATTCATTAGGAGAACAGAGATGGTGAATCCTAACACAACATTCTCGTGAAACTGCATTACAGTCTACTTGCTCCCTGAGTGACCACGTGCAATGCACGGCCCCACTCCGAGCCTCGATGACTTCACTTGTGAAACAATGGGGGTTGGTTTCCAGCAGACTCAGGACTAGGTCTAACCTTCCATGATGCTAGGACATTACAAATGATCTGTGGCAAGAACTTACTAATAGAAGAATGAACCACCAAACAAAGGCCCATTCTCCTACAGGAAACCCAACCTCAGCAAATTCAGGTGTCTCTTTTAAAGTAATAGGCTACTATCCCAACTTCAAGATCAGACTAGAGGGAAAGTTCCCCAAAAACTGGGGATGTAAAACTGAGGAGAGCAATAAAGGAAGGGAACAAAACAAAGTTCTCTCGAACCAAGTCAAAGCATTTAGGATGGAAGAAGAGTTTGCAGAGACTTCAGACTGAGGTGGTCTTAGATTCAACTCCCAACCCCATCACTCTCTAGCTGTGTAACCTTAGGCATGCCACTTAACCTCTCTGGGTTTGTTTCTTCATCTGTTTTAAAAAAACAGACTACTCATTTTTATTTGCAATTACTTGTGAGGTTTAACAGAGATGGCATGTGAAAATAGCTGTAGGTGTTCCAAATTGCTCATTTTTATTCTTGTGTGTTTTCTATTTAAAGAGAATCAGAGACTGCCAAGAAAACACAAAGAAACTTTATGCCAGATGTTTTTAGGCAAACATATCTATGAAAAACATGCTCCAGGAGCATCTTGAATCATAGTATCCTAAAACTGGAAGTGACTTTAGCAATTAGCAATTACAGAATAATTACATCAGATTTTAATACTGTATATTCCCTACCGTCCACCACTGCTTGACTGCTGGCACTGATGGGGAGTTCACTGCTTTCCAGAATAACCTATTCATAGAGAGAGGCAGACTGAGGCAAATCATTGCAACTTCCAATGTCAGAGCCAATGGCGCTTCCAGTGGTGAGGCCTCTCTGTCTCTTTCTTTACAATCCATCACCACACTATCTGCAGTGTTCAATCCACTCAAAGTTACATATTGCACCGAGCCTTTGTTCTTGCTGTTCTCTTTATGGAGGACTCACCCCTTCCTTGCCCTCTTCTTCACCTAAGGAGACTCTGAGTCATCCTTTAAAATGCAGCTCAAACATCACGACCTCTGAGAAGTCACCAGTGAGCAGCCACCCCAAGCTGGGTTAGGTGCTCCTTTGTACCCCAGTTCCTTTCCTGAGCACTCAACTAGCGGAAATGAAATGATCTGTCTACATATTGGTCTCCCCACCAGCCTGTGGTTCTGCAAAAGCAGGGGCCTCACCTTGCACACCTCTAGACCTAGCTCCTCCCAAAGGGCCTGACTCAATCAACAGAAGCTGTCTGAGTTGCTGAGCCACTTAAAGGGGCAGAGAGGCCTGGGCAGGCCAGGCAGTGGCTGTGATGCACAGAAGAGCTGCCCAGGGTGTGTGTGTGGCAATACTTAGAGCCTGGATCTGGTCTCCTAAAGAAGAGGAAATGGAAAACAAAGTTTCATTTAAAAAAAAAAAAAAAATACTCTGGGGTGGTTTTGGTTTTATGTCTGTCTGCCACCAGCAAACTTCTCGGAGAATCCTGTTGAAAACATCATGACAGACTTTTCTTTTCTTCTCCCATAAACTATGTTCAACAAATTGGTAGAATGCTAGACATATATCTCAAGCAAACTATGCTCTGAGATCAACATGGGAACCCTTCTTTGTTTTTTTGTGTGTGTTTTTTTGACCGAGTCAATGCGGTACAATGCCATTAAACTGTAACCAAGTTATTCAATCACTTGGGAGAAGGAGGGATGGACATTCTGCCAATATATGTACCTGACATTGTGCTAGGTGCTTTCCACAGGTTAGTCTGTAATAAATCTGTGAGGTTAGGAATTGTTGTCTATTTTACAGGTGGAGAAACAAAAGGTCTAAAGGTTAAATGACTTTCAATCAGTCCTACATCTAGGAGAGGACTGACCCAGGTATAATCCCCAAATGTATTCTTTTGTACAGTCCCATAGCCAATGAAGTACAGATTGTAAATTACCTACCAAATATGACATCTCCCCTTTGTACTTAGATACAGAATTTCTACTCTCTGCTGGGCAAATTGCCATCTAGAATAAAGGCAGTTATCAGCCTCCATTACTGTTGGAGAAGTCATGTGATGAAGTTCTATCCAATAGTATAGTCCAGAAGGGGCAGGTGGGACTTCAGAGGGGGCTCCTGAAAGGTGATAGAGTGAGTGCCCTTTTGTTTCCCCTGATTTCTCCTGCTGCTAATCTAGAAACAGATGTGATACATCTGCAATTCCAGAAGCCGTGTAGGATTTTGAGGTGACCTTGAGGATGGACGTCATGTGCTAGAATGGGGGGGGGTCTCTGATAACTATGGAGCCCGAGCCAACTCTGGACCTGCAGACTTCTTTGATATGACAGAGGAAATCCTTGTGTGTTTAAGCCTCTGTTCCTGAAGCTGAAACAATACATATGATGTCTCGGCTCAATCACAAATTCACTGTGGGACTTTAGGCAAGCTGTTTCAACATTGTGGGCCTCAGTTTCCTCTTCTGGAAAATAAGTAGATTGAATCAGATTGAATTGAAGGTCCTTTTCAAGGTCCTTTTGAACAAAAGTGCCAAATATACAGCATAATACCAGGCAACCATCACTGCTCGGGCTAGAAAGACCTCAGTTAAAGAGCCTATTTTTCCCCCAAGGATTTTCAAGGTAGTTAGAAAGAAAAGCAGAACATTCATTTATTCATTCAGTGTAGTGGATGCTGTGGTGTATTGCCCAAATGCCCCCTGAAGACCATTTTCCCAATTGCCAGGAGTACTGGTTGCTGAGAGTATATAGCTGACTTCCTCTCCCAGAATTACCATTCGTTGAAGGGTGCTGCCTCAAGCAAAGCTATGCCTGCTTTCTAGGGGCAGGCCTTGTCCATCAATGGATTGATGTGGAAGGTACAAGAGCTTGGCTCCCTTGTGTCAATTTGTGACAACTTAAAAGGGCTATCTCAACTGCAGAGCCCTGGAAACTGCATCCAAGGTCAATTTCTCCTTCCCCCCAGTCCGGTTCTGCTTCCTCCCTTACAGGTGGTATTCCCAAAAGCACTCACTGATACCCTTTCTGCATGCAGACATCTGTCTTAGAGTCTGATTCCCAAGGCACGCAACCTAAGACAGTTGGTGTGGGGGGATTTCGGAGCTGGGCCACCTGCCAGCTGGCTGGCAATGAGGACCCCACCACCGGGTGGCAGGGAGAGTCCTAACAGCACCTGGCTCACTGCAGCCCTGCAACTGGGAAGATTTTTCACTCTTGGCGAGCTGGGATGGGATGATAGTAAAAGCAAAAGAACTGGCAGGTACAATATATCAGATAGTTGACAGATTTCGGGGAAAGTAAGCATTGCTAAGACTATGGAATGAGACGACTCTACTGAGTGCTATCAGTGTATTGAAGAAAGTCAATGAAAGACTGGAAGTGATTAATCACTAATTTAAGACACAGTGTGAAAGTCAGAGGGCCTCCTTGGCAGGAAATCAAGAGTCTCATCTCTTGCAGCTGGAGAGCAGCAGCGGCTGGGGACTGGGCCCAGGACTCAGGGAGAAGGGTAACAGGGCTGCAGAGAAAGTCTGATTGTCCCCCAGAGTGTGAGGACCCTCAGATATGGGGTGAGGCATTGACATTCCAGCCTGCCTCGGCCTTCTGGGCTGCACAACTGGCCTGCTCTTCCCAATCAGGGACTGACTGTTCCCCGTTGCTTGCAAATGACTCAGAGGACTTTACCTGACAAGGTGAGCACACGTGTACTTCAGGACTTCCTCTCCAGGCCACCCGACCGAAAACTAGGATCAAGTGACACCATCATGCCACCAGGGCAGTGCTGGGCCTCCAGGGAAGGGGCTGAACCCTGAAGGAGCTGCAGCGTCCAACTACATTGGCAGGTCCCAGGAGCACGGGTATGGGACTGGATCCAGGGGCAATAGATAGTGGGATATCAGAGAGTTTTCTGATATGGAAGCACTCTCCTCTGGCACAGGATCCAACACATGACAAGTGTTGAAACAGTCCCCTCACATGACCTTTCTGAACGTCCACTCTGAGACATAATCCAAATACACTACAAGGTTGTCTGTGGAGAACTTACAGAAGATCACACAAGTGCCCACACTGAGGGAAACAGAAACACCAGGATGAGGAAGAGAGGACGAGATAAAAAGTCTCAGAGAAGCGAGCATGCTGGGGTGGCCGTCCACAGAAAGCCAGGGAACTGGATCGAAGACATTCAGTCACGACGTAGTCAGTAATCCCCAGGAGGACAAGCATTCTGATAATTTCTTGGGATAGTACGACAAATAAAGACACGGCCTTATCCTTAGGGTTTATAAGCTATGATTACGTAGTAAGGAGGGAGCCTTAATTTTAAAAACAAAATCACTCAGAATAGATGCATGCAAATGGGTGTGACTCTTGTAAGAAGTCCCACTCGGAGACTCTACACTTCCCACTGATGTGCGGGGAAAATCAGGGGAGATGGCGTTGACCTGGGGTTAAATCTGGTCTTGATATAACTTCCCTTCAAGCTTCAATCTGTGCGATCTTGGGAAAATGTTTTAATTTCTCTGGGCCCTAATTTTCTCATCTGTAAAACTCAGATGATAATATCTACTCTGGCGGGATGTCCTATTTAAATTAAAGTGAGATTGCATAAACAAAATGCAATATAAATACTCAATAAATGCTGATTCTTTTTCCTTCTCTTATGATTCTGCCTATTATCCTGTCAACTCCCTCTTGTAAAGTCCCATTTAAATTTATTTAAAAAGCCAAATAAGAAAATTAGTCTTATTTTTCCTTCCTTCTATCCCTTCCTCCATTTTTTCTTTCACCCATTTATTTAGCAAGCAAGGAGTAAGGTCTGTGTTTTGGGTACCTGTGGCCACGTGGTAGAGTGGCAAGAACAGGGCTCTAGAGTTTGGCTTCAAATTCCAGCGCCAGAACCTGCTCCCCATGTGACCTTGGGCAAGTCACTCAATCCTCCGATCCTCTGTTTTCTCTCTGTTCAACTGATCTGCCGACCTTAGTGGGTGCCTTCCCTGTTCCAAGACCCAGAGCTGTAAGGGTGCATGATGCTGGCCTTCGGAGCCTATAATGGACGCAGGGACAGACCCTTCCTGAGCTCCTCTGTACACCTGGAAAAGCTCCCAGTGCTGTGCTCAAAGCACAGGTTAACATGCTACCCTGCACACTTTCCAGGGACATGGAAGGGTTCTGCAGAAATAATAGAAAAGCACATGCGTGTGAGCTGTTACTGTCACTGGGTGGCAGCTGTGGCTGCTGACACATTATGCAAGGGTGCTTAGGTATTCTAGCACTCCCTGATCGTCTTGACCTTCGCACTTTGGCTCACACCAGGTACACCTCATTCCTCTCGGGCTACTTCAATCCAGCCCATCTTTGAAGGTTGAGGTTCAGATCCACCTTCTTCAGGAATCCTTCCCAGAGCACTGCAAGCCACATATGAATTTGGGGGGTTCATGATTCAGCACATTACAAGTACTAACGGCTCACTATTGCTGTGAGTCCCTATGGGCTCGGCCCCAACCTGGCCCACACCTCTGCAATAGTATCTTCATAAATGCAATTTAATTTGAAACGCTTATTAAGTGCACTGGCTGTTTTTTGGCAGGCCTCTCACAGGTACAGGTATTGATGACTGTTGATAACGATCTACAACCACTAGTATAAAGTCCCTTGAGATGGATAAAGTTTACTGCTAAACTCTGTGAGGAACTCAAAGCCAGATAAATAACTCTTCCCACCTTGTGCCTCGTTCTCCCCATCTGCAAAATGGGGACACTAAAAACAGCGCCCTCACATGATCCTTATGAGGGGACATTGTGATAAAGGGAACTGGACAGGGCAGTGCATGTGGAGATGTAGTCAGGCCACAGGGTGGACCCACTTCTCCAGGCGCAGAGAACAGGATTCTCAGGTCAGAAGCCTGCAGATCAAAGCTGCAAAAAGGGGAGGGACATCCAAAAGGACAAGACCCACCTCCTAGCAAGGAGAAGGAGTGGGGCATTTTCAGTGGTCCCCAGTTGAGTGGGCCTCCTGTCAGGATAAGTGCTAGACATGAGGGAAGCCCCCTTCCCCCTCCTTGTTAGTAATGACCCACCTCCAGGGCTTGCTGAGTATCTGTGGAAAACAGTCCAAGCTGAGATCCTAGATACACCTATTTATGATGACATAGACAGGACCAGTATGTTCATGCAAAGGCCGTTGTACCTATTTCTATAAATATCTTCAATGTGAGAAAAGGCTTCAGTGGGTCCACGGGCATTAACTGATAGCTAGTTCTGTGCCAATATAAATCAAGCATGCATACCATGCCAGTGAAATAATGCAGATCGTTGACTTAGAATGGTGAGGTCCTTCAGACAGTGTGGATTCCAATGAGTATGCATGCACCCTTGCGATTGGGTTAGCTTTCATCTTTGGGAGCAGTGAGGGTCAACGTGGCCATGCGGTACAATGGAAATGGCACAGGCTTTGGCATTAGACGGTATGGGGTCACAGCCAGTGTGGGACCATGTTGTTTAATGCTTCCTCCTCTGTAAAACTAGGCTAACAGAGCTGCCCCAGTTAAATGAGAACAGAGCCTTAGTACGTACTACTTTGGTGATAAAGTCAACTCTCTTCCTCTAAGCTCCTATGGTGGTTGTTGTTTTGTGTTTAGTGTCTTATGGTTTTAAATGGGTCTCCAAATTGGCAGAAATCCAGCCAGTCACAAGGCATGACCACAGAGTCACTTTGAAGCACTTGCTATGTGTTGGAGGCAATGGACATGGCCCCAAGACCCAACTGGGAGTTTCGTCCAGCCAAGTGTTGAAGACCACAGAGCTCTTTCATTTGTATTCTCTCCTTTGGATGCTAATTCACCTAACTATCTTTGCATGGGGACAGGTGGTTTCACCTGTATCTTTAATAATAATTACAGAATAATTAAAAAGGAAGAATAACTGGCATCAAGAGAAGTCAAGTTGCAGCCCATTGCACTGTGCCTCTTGGTGATTAAATTAGGCCACTGGGCTCTGGGGATTCTTGGCAGTTCCTAAGAAAGAGTGTTGTCTCAACCATCCTCAGACAACCAGTTAAGATTGAGCTAACAGGCATCCTCCATGGACCAAATTTTTCACCAGCCTGTTCAATGTCTATGCAATCTTAGAAGCAGCAGAAAATATGTGCAAAGTGTCTCGTATGACTCAGCTTTGGCAACATTGTGTTTTGTGAATTCAGAAGATCTGACTTTGGTCCCTAACTCTGCTACTAACCCACCATGAGACCTTGTGCAATCATTTCCCCACTCTTGGCCTCAGTTTCTTCATTGACACAAAAGAAATATCTTCCCAACCCTGAGGTACTCAGAGGCATACAGGGGAAGACCCAATGAGAAGATGAATGTCTGGTAGTTTATAAACTGTGACTACCAGGTATATCAACTTAACAGGGCCAAAAAGGAATGCTGATTTTTGCTCCCCAAACTTCAACCTCACCCCACTTCAGTCAAAGGCACTAGCATGCACCAACCCCTTGATTTCCTCACTCATCATATGTCATTCATCAGCAGGCCCTGCTGACTACTTCCTTAGATGTAGAGCAATCATTTTTATTTTTAATATTTTTATTTTAATATATTTCCAACCTTTTACTTTTAAAATTAAAAAAAAAGAAGAAGATTAGTGTACCCTTCACCCAGATTCCCCAAATGTTAACACATTACTGGGTTCTTTCTCTCTCTCAGACTAAGCTGCAATGCCACCTCTGAAAGGTCAGTTTCCCTGACCATTCAATCCTTAAGCCCAAGGTCCCACCCTGTCATATCATTCTAACTGCAGTTCTCAACAGCACTGAGATCCAGCTGATATTTTTCTTGGCTATTTATTTACTGGTTACCACCCTGCCGCCCCTACTAGGATGTAAGTTTTATGGAAAAATTTGCCTTGTGTGCTTTGCCTTGTTCACTGTTGCATCCTGAGAATCTAGAAGAGGGTGTGGGTTGTCTCCGCGGAAAGCGCAGACGTGTTCCACCGCCTATACTGGACGCTACATTCACTGTACATGCACATCGTGGAGATATTTGCTGTATCTTGTCCTAGGAGGGGATTACTTAAAGCATGGTTAAGATTTTGGCATCAATCCTCTAAGAAAGAGAGAGAGAACTACACAAATTCTCCCGCATGTGTGCACACACACGAAGAGAGTGCTCAGCCAGGCTTATGGTTTACATATGGGCTCTGCAGTCAGACTGCCTTACTCACATTCAGATTCCACCACTTACTACCGTGTGACCTTGGACAAATTACTTAAACACTTTGTGTCTCAGCCCCCTTATGTGTAAAATAGAGGTAAAAAAAATCTCCCTCATAAGCTTGTTGCCTGATTAAATGTATTAATATTTTTAAATGCTTAGAGCCATGCTTGGCACATAGTAAGTGTTCAAGAAATGTCAGCATAATAGACCTATAGTACATAATTGAGAGCAGCTAATACATAATGCTTGATAGATTTTTTGTTTGTTTGTTTGTCAAAATAGCCTGAATATTCCATTATCAACAGCTATTCTTGTATCACATGACTATTAATGGGTAATGTTTTTAATCATATAGATGCACTATAAGTTTCCCAACTTACCCCTGTTGCTAGATATTTAATTTGCTTCCAATTTTTCTTTACCATAAACAACACTACATTTAATATCCTTGTACAAATATCTCTACACACATCAGCAACTATGTTTCTTCTTATTGTATTCCTAGAAGTATAATTCTTGGGCCAAAGGTTATGCACACTTTCTGACCTGAGATACAGATTCCAAGTTCCTGAGAGGCGTTTCCTTCGGGACCCAAGTCCAGGGTTGGGAAGGCTCCTAATCTCCGCCATTCCCCCTTTGCCCTCTCTTTGTGGGCCAGCCAGCTCATGTGTCCCGCTGAGGCTACCACTGGCTCCAATAATCCTGTTTACTCTGCTCTGGACAGGAAAACAACCTGAATGTTCTCTCTTCAGAGTACTATCAGAGACCTTTGCTTTGAACTTCATCTGAGAGAATAAAAACACCCACATCCAACATGCCTGCTATTCCACTGCGGGCCTTTCCTCTGTTCTTTCACTGTGACATGGTGCTTACAAAAGCATCTGTAGTGGACCCTTTTCTATCACAGCTTTCCCACCCATTACCCAGCAGAAACTCATCTGTTCCTTATGGCCTCACTCAAATGCCGCTTCTCCCAAGAAGCCCTCTCCCCATCTCTGCTTCAATCTATTCATCCTGGTATAAGGCAAAAATAAATAAATAAATAAATAAATATTTTATTTATATATATATATATATATATATATATATATATATATATATATATACACACACACACACACACATATACATATATATATGTAAAAAAATTTTTATTTGTTTTGCCATATATACGTGTGTGTGTGTGTGTGTGTGTGTGTGTATACATATATTATCTTTCAGGAGGTCTGAACAATCCTCACCCATCCTCTTCCCCACTTCCATAGTTAAATAGGGATTGACAGTTCCAGAGAAGGAAAGGGGGGCAAGGCTGGCATTCAAGTGAAAAAGGGGAATGACGTACACTGGAAGGGCTCTCTAAGATGGCAAAATAAACTGTGGTAGCTGTGCTTCCGCAAAGGGGGACCTGCCTCCTACCTGCATA
This sequence comes from Rhinolophus sinicus, assembly GCF_036562045.2. Lineage (NCBI taxonomy): Eukaryota > Metazoa > Chordata > Mammalia > Chiroptera > Rhinolophidae > Rhinolophus > Rhinolophus sinicus. The sequence goes on along the minus strand of NC_133756.1, from coordinate 27,258,402 downwards.
TAGCAGCCCCCACCCAAGAGGGGCAGAACCTCTGAAAGGGTTAAAGGCAATGACAAAGACTTACTGTGAAGAGTGCTGGCTCCAGGGGCCACAAGAACAGCCACACCCCACACCCCGTGGCTTGTATGGGAGGAGAATTGCCACCTTCGAATAGAGCACAGCAGGAACAGATCTAGGATTGGTGGAGTCTGAAGCATATACAATTTGGGGAGCTTTCTTTAAGGAAAAAACTACAAATATAAAATGCTCACGGCCACTGGAACTTACACAATGGGAGGGGATGTGTGATGGAGGAGACTGGGAGGGAGGGGGCACCAATCTCTTAGCCTCGCCCATTGAGGTTAAACTGTCATACTTTTGCGAATTGTGTAGTAATATCTGACCTGTGGACACATTCTGGGGTCCCTCTCAGAGGGACTCTGAGGCTTCATTAACATCACCCTGCAGTTGGAGCATCTCGGCGTGAAGAGCAGACAGACTCTTCCCTGAACCCCATTCCTTATAAACCTTGGTGGTCTGGGGCAACCCCTACCCCATAGAATTAAGATGGAATTCTCTGCCCAATGCAAGGAGAGTGGCAAGCCAGCTTTATGTGATTTAGAGATACACGTAAATATGACACTTCTGGCCTAGAAGTGTCCTAAAATAGCTTACCTCTACCATCCTCAGGAAATACCTTTATTTTTAAAAGACAAGTCGTGAGAAAATGGCTTCCTTTCATGAGTCTTTTTTCCATCTCAAACGTGGGGGTGATGAAACTACCTCGTTGGTTTGATGTGAGAATGAAAGGAGCTAATCCATGGAAAGATCCTGACGTGGGGGAGCCAGCATTCCTGAGCATGTCCTGGGTCTCAGGCCCTTGGGTGGGTACTGGGAAGGCAGAGACGACTTAAACTCAGCCCTGGCCTCAGGCATACACTGTCTACCCTCCCTGGGGGCTACTGAAGGGGGTTAGCGGTGCACAACTGAGCTTTGCACAGCGGGGAAGGGAACTGGCCTGGTAACTGTTGGCTCTCAGACAAGAGTCGCTCACTCGGGTTGAGGGCCGAAGGGTTCAAGGACCGTCTGCCTGCCGGCTTTGGGAGCACACTTTGGCACAGCAGTCCGTGGGGGTGGATCTGAGTGCAAGCCCTGCCTTGCTGTGTCCGTGGCAAATCACTCCCCTTTGAGAACAGGAGTTTCCACCACGATTTAGGAAGACTGTCAGGAGGACTAACTGAGGGGCATGGCCAGCACAGAACAGGTGATCAATAGGTGGAAACATGTTCTATTCCATCCATTCCTACCCTGGTTGAGGTTCTTTAGTAAAATCTGTTCTGAATCCTTCGTCTTGGCAAGAAGCAGACTTCAAGATCCAAGCAGAAAGTTCAGGGTACTTCCCTTTCTACTTAATTCTACTGAATTCTATTTAAATGTAGCATCCTCCTTCAAGCAGGAAATGCAAACCACTTCCTCCTACTAGAGATTTTTTGCAGTGTCCCCTTTTCCTAATGTCTGGCCAAATGCCCAGCTGCAAGGAGCCGGAAGCTTTTGATTTGGGGGTGGCCCTGTGGCATTTTCTCCCGGTTTCTGCATGACTCACACCAGTAAGTCTGGCCTGAAAAGCCCAAGTCTCCATCCCAGAGCTCCTCCCCACTTCCCTTCTGGTAACTTTCTTCTTATTAGCATCCACCAGCCCCTCAGGCAGCCTGCTGCCCAAAAGGCCGGCCACACTCCAGTGACATCTGCTCACTCCCAGGAACTCGTGCTGGGATGCCTTTCGCCACTGCACCAGCCATGTCTTCCCTGCAGCTCCTTCTTGTGAGGATGAAGAGCTTCCTGATATCACAGGCTGGGAACTAGATTGCGAGTCTGCAGACCTCAGCTCTGCCAGCAAAGCATGCAGCTTCAAGGATGTCCCTGAGCCCCCATTTTTCTCTGAGGGCTGAACCAGACTGGCCCAAGGGGTCTCCTCAGGCACAGCTCACACACCCCTCATCCTATACTTCCCTTTCAATTAAGGACCCAGCTCCCTGTTCCTTTCAGCACAAAGTTTAAACGTCAGTGCTTCTCTTTAAATCTATCATTCCCTGGGCACTTGCTATGGACCAGGTCCTATGCCAAGGGCCTGAAGATATTTGTATGAATAACATCAGCCCTACTCTGAAGGACTTCACAGATGAAAAACAAGAACATTTAAAGATGACAAGAAAGGAGATAATTGCCATAAAAGAACACAGAACTGGCAACCACAGGCCCCTCGGAGGCACTGCCCCAGAGGAGCAACCACCTGAGTCTTGGGGATTAGGCAGGAGATCTCTGAGCTCAGAGGAAGTGAGGGAAGGGTGCTCTAAGAAGAGGGGCCAGCATATGCAAACCAGTTCAAAGATTTAGAATTAAGTCAAAGTGGCTGCTATGTATTATTCGTGTTGTAAGCAGCAGAAGGGTCCAGGAAAGAGAACAGAACATGCTGGAATTTCTGGGACTTTGCACCTCCCCACAGACAAGGAGATACCTCTATTTGATGGCAGTTGGTGGAAGTTTCCAGTGCAATCTGATGTCAAATCGCTTGCCAAATCCAGAAAAAGCCGAAGAACTTCCAAGCACCACAACCTAATTTAGCTTGAGCCCAGGATTCTTGGTTGGTTTCACAGCAGAATCTGACTAAGACTTGAAGAAAACAGTCTTAAAAGTAAGACAAATATTTAGAGTTTTAAAAGCTCAGCCTACAAATTAGGAAGAATGAGAAACTTGAATGTCAGATGTACAACTTTGTTCTCTCTAATTTAAAGCAGACTTTGTTTTCTGGTAGAAGATAGATTGAAATCCTCCTGCCTGCTCAGTAAGATGGTGGAAACCACTTCTGAAGCGTCAGTGTTTTATGTTATAGGCAATCAAATTTAATAAGGTAACAGAAGAAAACAGTGACGTCAATACAGCTTTATCTGAGAATCAAAAGAAACAATATTGTTGATTTGACTGAAGTTGGTCCAGTCTTAATTGCAGCAAGAGGGAAAAGTGAAATTTTTCCATCTCCTGGTCCTCTTTGCTTTCCCTTGACCCTAAAAAACTCATTCCAAAAAAATAAGAGCTTACTCAGCAAAAGGAAGATGGGAGTTTCAGTTCGCTTTTCTCAATCCCTTCCCGATGCTGGAGGGAACTCATATTTACTGAGTACCTGCTCTATGCCTGGCCCTTTATCTCTACTTACCTTCCATCATGACCAACCCTACAAGGAACCCACAATTTTCTCCATCTTCAAGATGAAGCACCCGAGGCTCAGAAAACTTAGGTGAACTTGTTAAGCTCAGGTAATGTGATGTGTGAGTGACCAAGTTAGTGTTTTGACCCTTGCTCTTTTCTGATACTAAAACCCATGCTCGTTCCACCTGCCCCACTGCCTTCCTGGAATTCAGAGATTTGATTCATGGAGAGAGACTGTCTCCACATCGTATCTGTGAATGAAGGGCTTTCAAAGCAATGAAATGATATCAGCTCCACTGAACCCCTCATGTATCCCACAAATAATGACTGGATGCTATAATGTGCCAGTCGTTATTCTAGGCACTAGGAATCCTACAGGCAAATCCCTGCATTTATGTAATTCACATCCCATGAGTCGGACAGCGTATTGTGTGTGAACAGGGACTTGGACGCTGGACTCCTGGGATCACCTCTTAACCCTACCACTTGCAAGCTGTGTGACCTCTCTGTCCCTCACTTTTCTCCTCTGTGTACAGGGGCAAACAGTAGTGTCTCCCTTTATAATTGTTATGAGGACTGAATGAGCTCATATTTGTAAAGCGTTTAGAGCGTACAAGCATTGTTAGATAGTGGAGAACATAAACAACAACAAAGTAAGACACATAGTATGTCGCAAGATATTAAGTACAGAGATGAACAATAAATTAGGGAATGGAAATAGAGTACGTGGTGGTGGGTTTATAATTTGGTTAGAGTCGCTAGGGCAGGGGCTGCGCTGAGAAGGTGCCGTTAGAGCAAAGACCTGAATGAAGGTCTGTGAGCCGACAGGAGCCATGTTTGAGCCTTTCATTGATGGTTCAGAGGCACCGACGGATTCTCTGACCCTACCCTTGACTCTTAATCATGAATGTCAGTTCCGTGGAATGATCAATTTAGGGATATGCTTACCAAATCGCATCCTTATATTGTGATGTGCTGTAAATTTATCAGTGTTTTTGTAAGGGATTCATCCTCTAATGTGGTCTCAGAGACCAGTGAAAAGGCCCTGTGCCTTGAGGGATAAGGTCACTTCTGAATATTCCTTTATTATAACAACAAAAGTACTTAAGTTAACTCTGGTTTGTAAGGTACATTCGCAATCCTTATCTCATAGATAAAGGTTGTCCCAGCTGGCCCCAGGGACGGTACGTGATGTACCCGTATTCTGTTCTTGACTTTCTCTTGGATCACACCGGGCTGAAAACCTTCAGTCTTGGGAGGGGAGGTGTGGGGACACTTGTGAGGACACATTGCTGAGTTTAACTGTCCTTTGAGTGCAAAGGATCAAGTCTGGTCACATGCCTACTGCCCTGACCATTCAGAGGACCTTTTAGATGTTGGAATGCCTGAGGAACAATTTCTTTTTAGTGAATTCCCCATATGCTGTCTGGGAATTATCATTTTTCATGCTTTCAAGGCCTAGAATTAGGGATGGTTAACAAAGTACATCCTCATTTTGTGATGTAGAATAAAGAACTCTTGTCTGGGAGGCTAGAGACAAGGGTTCAACTCTTGACTCTGCCATTAACGTACATGTATGTATCTGCAGACATCACAACTTCTGTCTCTGGGTTTCATTTCTCTGACTGTAAAATAGAAAGGTAACGGGGGAAACACACATGTGTGTACACACACGCAGACACACACACTGCTCTTTATGACTTGTTATAAAGATATCTTATAACAAGTCTTGATATCCCTGGACCAGGCGTATCACACATATTACCTCATTATAAAATCACAGCGGTCCTAAATTAGTATCCTTATTGTGACACTACAGGTATAATGTCGTGCAGTGGGAAGAGGCAGAGCAAGACTGGAAACCAGACCTGACTCCAGCTATTATGCTGCAACTTCTCAGGCTTTCTAAGAATCTTTCCAAGATAGCGATTCCCTGATTTTCTACACTGTAGGGACTAGTCCATCTGGCTTCCTGAGGAAGCCATCCCATCCCCTTGGCTATTCCTTTTCTACAGCTGGAGTTGTAGATAATCTCTCTGTTCCTCCAGCATATATCGAAGGGGTTTTAGTACAGCCACGAAGACCCTCTGACAAAAGGGAAACACGACGACAGATTGGCATGGCAGTGACAGAAGCTGTCCCAGGCAATCCTGTTTCATCATCTTGCCCCTGGAGGCAAACCAGACTAAACACAGCAACAGTGCTCCTAAGGAGGGGTCAGAAGCCTCCCGAAAGTGACTCACTCCGCTTCATAAGAAGTCTGGGCCTCCCAGGGATCAGCAGTCAGTCTTGAGACTGTTCTGTAGCAGCCCTTTCCCATGGCAATGCAGAGGAAAGACAGGTGGTGCGGTCTCAGGGAGAGACACTGCGTGTGTAGCACAGCCTCTACTTCTCTGTGTGACTTCAGCCAGTCGCGTCCCCAATTATTACAAAGATGTGCATTGGAGCTGGTGTAGGGTAAACCGCCAGCTTAGACTTAGGGAGTGAGGCTGACGAGCTTTGGATCCCAATTCTGCCATTTATCAGGGGATATGAGATGTGACTTTTCAGCCACAGTTCTTAGCATCTATGCTAGAGTTCCTCAGCTCTCATCTAGAATCGGGACAGGGAGACCAAACATCAGGCTCTGCCGCTGACTAGCTGAGGGGCAGTGGGGAAGCACTGAACTCGTCCGGGCCTCAGCTTCCTCACTTGTAAAGTCATAGTGTCGTAAAGGTCACTGGGAGAATTCAAGGTTGTGTATGTAGTGTCTCACACACAAGAGGCCCTAGATCGCTTTGAGGACCAACTCACTGACCCTCTCCACTTGGCCTTTATCACACCATCCAAGCAATGCTTCAGGCCCATACCGGACCCCACACCATTAGGGAAGAGTTCTGTTAGGAACCAGACCACAGTCAGAGATTATTTTGCAAATCCCAGCACCATAGGCGACCTCACCCAAGACTAGAAAGGGAGGTGCACCTGCCGAGGTTCCATGCCCACGGCGTGGACATGCAGAAGGGTTTTGCGTCATCCGGACACACCACAGAAGGATGATGTGGATATAACAATGCCACGGCTCAAATGGACAGTGGGCCTTGCTCTCGTAAAAGGCAGAAATCAGACTCACTCTGAGTCCAAGAATCAAATGGCTGCTCCCAGGTCAACATGCGGCTTTTGCATATTCAAACAGAAGGAAGAGGTTTCCCTCCACCCCTTTCTGGTTCACTTTTTTCTTTTTTTCTTTTTATGCTTGGCTCAGGCCGAGAAAAGTAAAAAGGAGCTCAAAATGCCATGCCTACTGTTGTTAACATTTTCAACTGAGACCCAGAGAAGTCAGAGAATAAACAAATGCTTCTCAAATGCTTGTTTCCAATGGGCTAAGCAAGCGATGCACCGGCAATAAGAAGAACAGACAGTGTCCTGCCTTGTAGAGCTTAGATTCAAGGACAAGATCCAATTCAAGTTTATTCCAGGGGTGATTCTAATATATTCCTTTGTTGAGATTACTGCATATCCAGTGAATTCTCTCAGGACTTGTGTTGGATTCCCACTTGCCAGAAGGAGAGGAGACTCCCATCCAAATGTCAAATCATGCCTGAGGACGTCAAAGGGGCTTTGACTAGATGTTTGGGTGAGGTACCACCAGGGTGCAGAGGATGGAGGGGATCAGCTATTCCTGGGGATCAAGAAAGCTTATTGAGAGTTTTAAAAGATGAGTTGATCCCTTGCAGGCAAAGATGAAGGAAGGGCAGCACAGACAAAGGTACATCATCAGCAAAGACCTGGAGGACGTACTCAGAGGAATTATAAGAAGTTCAGTCATGGTGAAAGCTCAGGGTGTGACGGGTAGGGACGGCGTGAGGGGTTTTTTAACATTTGCCAAGGATCTGAATTATGCCCAACTCTGTCTCTTATATGGCTTAAAGTGATCCTCACCACCTCTGTGAGTTTTGTTGTTATCCCCACTTTACAGATGCAGAAACCGAGGCTCATGGTGGTTAAGTAAGAACTGCAATGTTCACGCAATTGAAATAGGATGGCAAAGCCAAGTCTATCAGATGGCAAAATCCATGCTTTGTTCACTGTTCACTCTGTGTCATTACTTTTGATGCCATGATCCCACATTAATACCTTCAGCATAATGTTGAGTCTTGCGATGTGCCAGGTGTCATTCTTGTCTGGGGATACAGCAGCTAACCAGACAAGGACCCTGCCCTCACAGAGCTTCCACTCTAATAAAGGGAGAGGAGAGGGGACAAAGCATCTGAACAAATGCTCATGGTGATTCTGGATAAATGAAGTACCACGAAAATAATAAAATGATGTGACTGAGAGTGACTGTTGGTTGGCGGTAGAAAGGTGGGAGGATGACTTTCCCTAGTATGGTTGGGGAAAAGCCATCGGAAGAGGTCACATTAGAATGAGACCTGAATGAGAGGAAAAAGGCAAACATAGGAAGAAGCTCAGAGGAGATATGCTATAGGCAGAAGGAAGTGCAAAGGTCCTGGGGTGGGCAGCAGCTTGTGTGTTCAAGGGACAGAAAGCGTACCAGTGTGGTTAGAACAGAGGGAGCCATGGGCACACATCGTAGGAGATGAGGTCAGGAGTGTTAAGAAGGCCCAGCTCATGTGGTTCAGAAAATGTAGTTGGTCATGCAAGAAGAGGACGGAAGGACAGGACGCAGAATGAGGGAGAGGTTTTCCTGTCAGAGTTAGAAGGGTAGCTTCCGTGGGAGTCAGCCTGGTGCAAAGGGAACATCCCTACTTTGGCCCTTCCCAACCGTGTGGCCGTGGGCAAGTGACTTACCCTCCCTGGACCTCAGCCTCCTTCCAGATAAAGTGGAGATTCTAATACCTGCCTCACAGAGTTGGAGGGAGGATTGGACACCAAGCACCAGCCCATCCCCTTGTCCCTGGTAGAGAGTTCACGAAAATCTCCCTGGGGGCCATGGTACAGCCAGCATGCTCTTGTAGCTAGTCACTAGAAGGACTCAGGTAATCCACTACCTAATAAACAGATCACCATTTGTCCATCCCGATGAATGGCAGTCCTGTCCAAGCAGCGCCCCCTTTGGGTCTGCACCCTTAGCATTACCAGGCTGCCCCTACTAATGGAACTGGCTTTAGAGGCTGTGGCAGTCTTTGACTATCCCAAGATAAGACTCTGCAATTAGATTTGATTTCTAAAACCAGTTTAACTCTAGTGTGCACACGATTTGCCTGAGATCTGGCTAAACTGCGGCTTGTGATTCAGGAGGTCTGAGGCAGGGCCCGAGATGCTTCTTTGCCTACGAGTTCCCAGGGGAGGCAGGTCCGAGGACCGCACTTTGAATAGCAAGGATTTATAGCCACATGGCTTTTATAGCACAGACAGCATTGAATCCACCGCAGAAAGACTGCAAAGCAATAGCCTGCTTTTAGTAACTTGTTATTGAATTCATTAGACAGATGTTCATAGAGTGCCTCCTAGGCATTAGACACCATGCTGGGAAGTAGGATTTCTGTGGAAACAAAGGTTAGGGCCTGTCTTCACAGAGCATTTATCCTAGTAGCAGAGAGCCAATGAAGCAAGCAATTACAATAACCTAAGTGCAGAGCCTGGGGGTGTCTGGGGTTTTCAGGGAGCACAGGGCTGGAGAGGGTGGCAGAAGACCTCCCGGGTGAAGGAACATTTAGGCAGAGAGCTGGCCCTGCGAAGAAGGGGTGCTACAGGCAGAGGGAACCACATCGCCACGAGCAAGGCCACCCAGCCAGCAGAAGTACAGCTTTGATTTAGATCAGTTCTGTCTGATCCAAAGATTTGCTGTTGTTAGTATCTTCCATGTCTCATGAATCAAGTCTTGCAAAAGAGCGGCTGCCAGCTGTCCCTCCCCAGCGATGTCAGAGCAGCTGGCCCCAAGTGGAAAGCTATCAGGGAGCAAAGGCCTTTGAATCACCTGACAGGCTTGGTGATTACGAAATATGCCTTCGCACCAAACACATTGCACCACCATCACCACCCAGGCTTTGCTCAAGCGTCCTTTCTCCTGAAGACTTGTGACTGGGAAGTGTGACTGCCCTCTGATCATTGCTAAAAATAGCCCTTACTTTTTTTTCTTTTTCCTTAAGCAACAATGAACTTTGAAGCCTGGGTGGTGGCAATCACATCAGCTGGTTATCCCTTGGGTGAAGTTCATCGGAAAGTAAAAGTCCAGAGACCTGGAAGGTTCCAGAATTCTTTAAGGGCAACAGAGACAGAAATTCAATTGAAACAAGCATCTTCTAAGTGGCAGACCGAATACACACCTCCTTTCAATTAAGTAGAGGTGGCACAGATGGACCTGGCATGACACTAGACACAGCCATGTGACTTTGGGCAAGTCACTTACCTCCCCCAACTTCAGTTTCCTCATCCATTAATTGGGAGCTGAATACCTGCCTTTCCTTCCTTATATATAGCAATGTTCATAACATGCGAAACTTGGTGATTGGCACATTATAAGCACTCAGTAAATGAAGAGGAAAGAGACTCGGGGGGGTTATGAAAGTAGGCAAAAGAAACTCAAATTTGAAACCAAGTCTGTGACTGAAGCCCCATACCTTTCTCCATTCATCATGCTCTCCTCATATTAGAATTACATCCTTTGCCTTTATAGGGCCTCCCGGTGATGTTGAGCTTGACCCTTGACTTATCATAGACAAGGGAATGTGGATGGAAATGACAGCATGGACATTCTGGACTGAGATCTCAAGAGGCATCAGCTGCTTCACCATGGTCTTGTCTGCTCACTTGTTCATTTATCACGAGAGAAGCAACCAGAGGCTACCTGTCAGCCTGGCCCCCACAATGAGACATATGGAACAGACCCAACCCTGGCCCAAAGCCCCAAACCAAACCAGCAGCCTGAACCTAAGCCACCCAGCCAATTCTCAAACCTGTGAGTGAGAGTGAGAAAAACAAACGCTTGTAGATATAAAGCAACCGAGTGTGGGTGGTTTGTTATCCAGCATTATTGTAGCAATATCTGACGAATACACTTCCATGAAAGAGCTCAGCCCAGCCAGCCCAGCTCTGCAAGTATTTCTTAAGTACCTCCTATGTGTGACGGGAAGTAAAAAGGAATTTAAAAGCATCTTTGCATTCAAAGACAGTTCCTTTACTCCTTCTATCCCTCCTTTGCTGAGCACAGTCATGACACAGAAACCACAAATCCTTATTTTATAAAAAATAAATAAATGAATGTGTGTGTGTTTCTATAGTAGAAGAGAAAAGCACAGCTTTATAAATGGTACCTAGCAATACTGACGCATATCTTTCCTAGGAACTCAGCAGTGGGTATGATAGTAGCCTTTCCAGGGAATGTATGACTCAGCTATTCTTTAAGGGATGGAAAGGATTTAAAGACACTGGACACAGTCCTCCAGCCAAGCCACTGAGTTTTAATGTCCAGGTTTCTTTGCTGGAGTGGAGAGGAATCAGAGAGATCTGGGTTCAATCCTCAGGCTGTTGCGTTCTAGCTGTGTGACCTTGGACAAGTCACAAATCTCTGACCTTCAGGTAAGTTCCCTCAATGTCTCTTTCCCTTGCATGGAATGGCCCCCCTCTGCCTTTGTCTGCCTGTGAGGACCCTTCCTGATCGCCACTCCGCCAAAAGCTAAGACTTCCCCTCCTTTCGGTCTCAGCTACACCCAATTGCAATGATCTGGGCCCCCAGGGTACTCCGGAACTGTTATTTGTGCATGTGTATTTTTCTTGTGGGGGACACTGAACTACTTCAGGACAGGGCAGCGCCTTCTGCATCCGTAGGTCCCCAGAACTTAGCACAGAAATAGGCTGTCAGTAAATACTGGCTGACTTTAACTAAACTAAATGGAATTGACACAAATATCATCCGGGGATCAAGTATTTCAAAGTGGAGTTTCCACATTGTTTTTAAAAAGGGTCTCAGGGCTAAATACATAAAGAAAAAAAGAGAGACACACTTTGAAAAACATGTCCACATAAACACACATGTATGCAAACAAACATATGCCAAAAACAACCCTGGGAGGTTTCTGCAGACTTGTCTCCCATTTAAGGCCTGTAATTTCCATCTTGGCCGACACTGGCTTTGGCCTGGACCATGTTTCACAGACTTCTGGCAGGCAGCCTGCTGGGTTTGGGTTCATTTTTTATTTTTATGTTTTTCATCAGACCTGAAACTGAAGCCACAGACCTTTCTAAAACCTTCTCTCAGCTGTAGCTGCCATGCTTCATAACACCTGCTTACCTTTCCCAGGCCATGTGGATCCATAAATGTGTCCAGAGGTCCAATGACAGGTTGGTAAACAGTGGATATTCCTTCTAGAAGGAAACAAAAGGCGTCTCAGACCAACCAGTCTGGGAACTGTCTGTGACCCAGGCCTCCACGCTCCCAGAGCAGACTGTGTCTGATGGTCTAGCCTGCCAGCCAACTTCCAACATCAAAGAGGTAGGGACACTGGAGGGGAAACTGAGGCACATGAAAACAAAATGAACCAAACTGTGCTGATGATGTGGGTGAAGCATGTCTAAACCTCAATTCTGGGGCCAGGCAGTAGCCGATGGCTTATTAGATAAAGCTCTAGGGTTAGGCACAGCTTAGGCTCAAATCCTGGCTCTGCCAATTTCTCCTGGGCAAGTTACCTAATTTCTCCAAACCTCATTTCCTCATCCACGAGCTGGATTACACCTACCTTGCAAGCCTAATGTCAAGATTAAATGAGTTCATGAATATGATAGGCCAAGATCCTTGTAGGAAATTAATCAATGGTGTGTTTGTTTGTTTTTTGTTCTCGTAACAGAGCCTGCGATCTCAGAACCCAAGGAGCCCGTCAGGATGCATTCAGTCCTCCTTGCTTCCCACTCCATCAGAAGTACAGTCTCCTCCACGGCTGCCTCTCAAGCCAGCTGTGCTTTGCATGTTCTCTGCAGTCTGCTGCATCCTGGAGAAATTCTCACTACTAGAAAGTTCTTCCTTAGGCTGACTCAAAAGTGATCTCTCTGGAGCTTTCACCCACTGGCCCTTCCACTCAGAACCATAAAAACTAGTCTGCACTCTCACATGAATTGCAACCTTCTCCACAGCAGAACACAGCTCTCAGGCCCTCTTCGAAGTGCCTCCAAAATTCTCCAGGCTCGCTCGCTCTCTCTCTCTCCCCCTCCATACACACACACACACACACACACACACACACACACACAAAGTCAGACAATTAAGTTCGTGAACTCATCCTAGAAAAAGTGCTATATACCTCATTGCTGAATATCACTGCGGTCACCTTGGAAGTGCTCCCCTTGGGAGGTACACCCTCGTGGAAGGCGCCAAGGTTAGGAGAGGGAGAGGACAGGAGCAGACTTGTGCCCTGCTCTGGGCCAGGACAGGGTCCCTTTGAGGAACTCTGGAAAGCCTCCGTGGGATTATCCATTCAAATCATCACGGCAGGACAAGAAATAGCACATGAAAAGGCCAAGTTGCAAAGAACTGAACGGCAGGGTCCTGTTTAGAGGTGAGGGCAGGGTTCAGGAAGCCAGCAAGAGAGGCTGAAGTTGCCCTGGGCTCATACAGTGGGAAGTCTTACCCCGCTGGGGCCAAGGGGAAGAGAAGGGACATGCTCTGGGAGGCCTGAGAGCTGGGGCCAAGGAGGGGGGCTATGGCCGTCCTGGCAATAGTCAACACCAGAACTGCAAGAAAGGAGCAAGCAGAGAGAAAGACGGACACCTGACTTCTCTCTCCTCTCACCCTCGTCTTTCCTGCTGCAGCTTCTCTTTGGCCCAATCCCGCTAGAATTTAGAGCCTAGGGGAGTCTGCAGTTCTTAGAGGTTAGCCCTCTGGGGCTCAGAGCAGGCAGAGGGCAGAACATTGATTAGACAGGAATGACCACAAAAAAAGAATTAGCAACACAGTACATCCCGGCATTCCACAGGGAGAATGGAATCAACCAACCCTAATAGGGTCAACTCTATCCCAAGAGAGTGCCACGTGAGAGGAGGAGAGAGTCTGTCTGACTGGCAGCTTTCTGAGCCAACCAGAGTTTTCACATAGCATCCGGATTTTATGTCCAGGGCAACTGCCAGAATAATCCACACAGCTACAGACATCTCATGCCTGGGCCCATGTACAGCTGTGGAGGGCAAAAGGGTTTTTCTATGACCCTGGACCTTGCCCATCTTCCCTGCTCCTTCCCCAGGACCAAGACCTGGGCAGGCAACAGGAGAGAGGCAGAGGTGATTCAGGTCCAATGACAGAAAGGGTGATAAGCGTAATAGTGATTACAACAATATGTTATATAACATGTCATCATATGTCATTATGATCACTATAATCATACAATTAAGCTCTGCCTCTGTGCCAGAGACTGTGATCATTCTATTAAGTTATACAGTCCTCTCCCAAACCCTAGGAGGTGGTGGCTATTATCATTCCCCTTTCCAAGTTGAGCGTAAGGTCCAGATCAGGTAAGCAGCTTGCTGAGGACACTCAAGTCAATCCCTGGCCGTGAGACCAGGTTATTAACTACCATGTCAGACTGTCCTCAAAGCCACCTGGAGCCCACAGATGAATGGGAGAGAAAGGCAGGATTCAGGCAACCCTTCATGCTGAAGGGTCAAAGTTTGTGTCTCCACAGTGGCCTTGCAACATTGGTCCTGCACACTCTCTTTTCCTGCCATGCCAGTCTCAGTGGTATCCTGAGAATACCCAGCTTTCTCTCACCCCTGGCCCTTTGCACAGGCTGTTCCCTTTGCCTGGGACCTTGCCTTCTCCCTCAATCCCTGTGTAGCTTGACTAACTCCTCTTTGGTTTACTATTGCTTACTCCACAAAGCCCTGCTGTACATGCCAAAGCCCGGGCAGGTGCTCCCCTTGGGAGCACTCACAGCAACGTGCCCTGTCCCACCACAGGACTCAGACCTCCCTCCACAGGGTCCTGAGCACTGGCTTGTCTTCCCTCCAGCCTATAAGCCCTGCAAAGGCTGAGGCAAGCTCGTCTGGCTTACTCCTGTGTCCCTGGCACCAGCTCAGCGCTTGGCATGTAATGGGTGCCCCGATATACATGTAGCAGAGGCAGCTGGATGCTGGCACAGACTTGGCCACCCAGCACCTGGAGCACGCTGAGGCTCACACAAGGAGAACCACACCCGATGCTGCAGGAGAGAGGAGGGCTGCGGGGAGTCTCTCCAATGATCTGCAGCAAGAGCAGTCAGGGCCTGGAGGAGGGAGTGAGTCCCAGAACAAGGGCTGCTGAGCTAAGATCCACACAAGGGTAGGCTTTAGGAGGCATGAAAGAAAAGAAAAGGTGTTCCAGGCAGAAGGAACAGGATGTGCAAAGGCTCAGAAGAATGAAACTGCATGTCAAGTCACTTGGAATGAATGACAGGAAGGGCCATGGGAGATGAGATCTGAAAGGGAGAAGGCCAGCCTGGTGAGGGGCATCTGGCCTGGAGGGCAGGAGGACAACTTTGGGCTCAGAGAGTCTTGAGTTTAACTCCACATTTTGCCATTTCCTGGATCTGTGACCTGGGGTGAGTTGCCTAACCTTTCTAAGCCTCAGTTTCCTCATCTGTAAAATGGTACAGTAATAGTACCTGCCCCCTAAGAGAACTAAATGAAGTAAAACACGTAAAGTGCACAGTGAATGGCATGTGGCAAACATCAGTGCCCACCTTCATAGCCATTCTGTCCTTTCTGGTAATATAGTATGGGGGGGGGGGGAGTGGCTATTAAAGGTTTTGTCAAGGAGGAGAAAGAAGTTGCTCAGGAGGTATTTGTGGAAGGGAGGAAGGGAAGAGGGTAGTTTTTAACAGGACCTTAGAAAAAGGGCTTGGAGAGGTGGGGCTAGGAGTGAGGGGATCAAAGCACAGGGGCTCTCTGGGGTCAGCACAGAGGACAGGCAGCAGGAGGGGAAGGGAGCGGGGTGGGCCAGGAGGGAGCGTGGAGGGATGCAGAATGCTGGACAGAGCAGGGCCTCTGGAGTCAGTGGGTCAGGCGGTGTGGTCCTGAGCCAACCAAGAACCACCATGGGCTCCTGCTTCCTTCCTGGTGACAAGGGCTAGCATTCCTGCCTTAATGGCCTGGTGGACTCACCAAGTAGAATCCTGTCAGAGCCCCTGCCTGTGGTGGCGATGGTCATTATGGGAGGGCAAAGCCATTTATGAGGTATTTCCATGCTGCGTGAGAGTAAAGCCCGAAGAGAGACCAATGAGAAGGCTCCGCCCACATCTCCCGGGAGGCAGGGCTTCCCGTGGCTCCTCCCCACACACTGGCTGCCCTGAGCCCACCACCAACCTCAGACCAGCTGAGCCGCTCCCAAGTTTCACTGCTCCACCTCCACCCATCCACTTATGAGGTGCAGGTGGACCGGATGTGACCAAACCCTCTCTGTATGATTCTGAATTCCTATGCAAACCCTGGGGAGAAGGCGTGAGGAGAGAAAAGAGAACTAAAAGGGGCTCAGCATCAGATTTGAGACAATCCAGTGGCTTTGTTCTGGAAATGCTGGGTATTATTACTGTCTCCTTTCCTCCTGCCTCATCTACCACAGCAGGAAAATGTACACGGGTCCCGCAGGGGCCAGGCCTCCTAGATTCCCCAGTCAGAGCCAGAAGGCTCATAGTTCACAAGAGACAGGGGTGCCCCCTCCACAGTGATATTTTTCATTAATCTATTTTTCAGTTGAAAAAACTAGAGATCAGAGGTTAAGTAACATGCTCACAGTTACCAGCTAATGGTAGAGCCCAGATTCACACTCAGGTCACCTGTTCCCAAAGACCATCACTTACTTTTTTCAGTCCAAGTTTTAGGGCCTGGACCAGGGATTCACCATTGACATCTGGGCCGCTTTCCTGTGCATTGCAGGGTGTGTAACAGCATTCCTGGCCTCTACCCACTAGATGCCAGTAGCACCCCCCACCTGGCAACAACCAAATATGTCTCCAGACATTGCCGATGTCCCCTAGGGACAAAATCTCCCCACTAGTCTACTCCCAACTGAGCAACATAGACAACTTGTGTGGAACCTCTGGGTATCACTGTCCTCCCCCACAAAGCAATTGGGGTACGTGGTCTCCAGGTGCTCCATGACATATTGGGGGACAGGCAGCAATGTTATTTACATTTATTTTAACACTTAACTTAGTATATTTCATTTTACCCAAGACAAGAAGTGAATCTTTACTAGTATTTGCGATTTAGAGTGATGGTAGAACACATATGTTTTTAAATAAATACGATGGATGAGGACATGCTTGAAAAAAGTTTGGAAGACTACTCTGCTAGATTGTTCCAAGGTTTCTGTCAGACGGCTGTCCTGGTTTATGGGAATAAAGGAGAGCCCTCTGTAGTACTGTGATGTGATGCTAGTGGCACTTTCCCGTTCTGAGCTTCAGTCTCCCCATCGGTTGAATGGAGATAGAAAAGAACCCACCTCATAAGGTTGTTTTGTGGACCAGTGAAATAACGCATGCACAGTATATAATACTACTCAGAAATGTCCTTATTTTTATATACAGATGAGAAACTGAGGCTACAGAATGCTCTACAATTCCCCTTAGGTCTTATACCCTGGTGTGGCAAAGCTCACAGTGGTGTCACCGAGTCCAGCTTACTGCTCATCCCCAATTCTTAGACCCACGGTACCCAAGAGAATTCACTGAGGACAGAGACGATTGCTGGCTTTCCCTTACACACTGTGTCCATAGTAACAGGCACACAGTAGCACATGTCAAATTTCTCTTGAGTTTTATTGAATACATAAACTGGTTCCCAGTCTCATTTCATCTTACATCTTTCTGTCAGCCTTAATTTATACTTTCCTTGGGGATTGCAAAATGCAAAGCCACTGCTACAAAAGATAAGTGCTCATTAAAATTTGTTGAGTGGATGAATGAATGAATGAATGAATGAATGAATGAATGAATGAACAAAGTTTCTGTGTTGGGGTCAAGTCTCAGTCAGATTACCCCCAAATTACAAAAGTGCTCAGGAAAGGATACTCTCATAGCACCCTAGAATGTTCCTGCAAAGCTTATATCATGGTTTATAGTTGTGGGACTGTCAGTTTCTGCCCCCACCATAGACTGCAATCCCCACAAAGTCAGGATGTGTCCTTTCTGTGCACTGTCATATTTCTAATGCCCTGTACTTGTCTGACATACAGTTACACTCATTACATATATGCTGATGGAACACATGAGTCCATAAAGTAAGATATCATCCTAGCCTCTCCTGCCTTTTACATATGTGACCAGCAGAATGAAAGTGACTTGGCCACAGTCTCCCAGCCAGCCGGCAACAGAACCAGGGCTATGGCCACCCCAATTTCTTTCTCCCTTTCCTTCCCTTCATCAGAAGACTAAGGACTGTGGCACTCCAGGTACTCAAAATCCTAGGGGTGTCTAAAGAGAAAGCAGAGGAACTGCCTGGCTCATTCCCTGAGGGAAACAGCAGAAGACGTACGGCGTGGGAGAAATCAATCCTTCAGACCGCACCAAGGCCAAAATGGGAACTTAAACCAGCCCCCCCCCTGCCTGTAGGCGATAACTGAAAAGTGCCTTGCAAATGAGTAGGTGTCTCAGAAGGGGAAACCAATTAGTACACCCCAGCTCTGGGCTGGCCAAAACTGCACCCGCCCACTCAGCCATCATCCCTCCATATGATACAGCAAACAGTGGTCTCCAGCCAGGCTATGCCACTTGCGACTTGTGTGACACTGGGCAAAATTCCTAATGTCGCTATGCCTCAGTACTTTTTGTGGAAATGAGCACAATGATAGTATTTCTCTCATAGGGTTGTTAGGAGAATTCCAAGTTATCATATGTAAATGGTTCTGAGCAGTGCTTGGCACACAGTACGTGCTATGAAAGTGTGGGTTTCTGTTACTCTGCTCTAGACACTAAGAATGCCACCTCCCTGCCTCTTTTGCCCCTCTACAATGACCTGTTTTTTTATTACAATGGGTGCCTGCTTGTGCACCTAGCAAACACCCACTCCTCCACTGGACATGAGATCCCACCCCCTGTCATCTACTCAAGGCCATGGTTCCAGCAATTCTCTCCTTTTTGCTCACATCATCAATTTTTGCCTCTAGACTCGATAATTTACATCAGCATACAAATGGGCTATTATGTCTCCGATACACACAACACACCCACAGGTACACACACACACACAAACACACACACACACACTTGAGCCCTCCTCCTTGTCCAGATACCACTTTGCTTCTTTGCTTCTCTTTACAGCAAAGCTCCTCGAAAGCATTGAATACATGCTCTACCTCCAAATCGTCTCCTCTCTCTTGCTCTTGCAGTCACTCCAGACAGATTCATGCCCCCAATTCTCCTCCAAAAGTACTCTTGTTAAAGTCAACAGGGACTTTAAGTCTCAGTCTGGACCTCAATGAACCAGGCAGCCGCACTGGACACAACTGTTCACTTTTTCCTCCATGATGCGCTTTCCACACTTTTAAGACAAACAGCCTTTGCTCCCCCTCCTGTCTCAGTGGCTTCTCCTCAGTCCCCTTTGCCGCTCCTTCCCCCACTTTCCCAAACCCTTCACACTGGAGGCCCAGAGCACAGTCCTTGCTCCTCTGCCCTTCTGTCAGGACCCTCACTCCTCTGTGAGCTCCTGCAGCCTCATGCCTTCAAATACCTTCTACACACTGCGGGCTCCTACATGTCTGTCCCGCTCAGCCTCCCCCTGCCTGCTCAGCACCTCCGCTGGTGACGTTAGGCGTCTCACATGGAACGTGTTTACAAACATCAATTTCCTCACTCCTTACCTCATCGAACGCCCCCAAAGCGCTTCTCTTGCTGTCTTTCCCAGGTCGGTGAACAGTAGCTCAGTCTTTCTGTTTGCTCAGGTCCCAAATCCTTGGAGTTATTCTTAACTCCTCTCTCTTTTTTGCACTGCCTTTCAAATCTGTCAGCAAATATTGTTGGTTCTTCCCTCCACAGATGTTTGGCGTCTGACCACGTCTTACCACCTCGAACACCCCCAGCTGAGCACCATCACTTCTCACCTGGGTTGTCATCAGTCTTCACCATGTGTCTCCTTGCTTCCATCCCTGTCCTCCTTTGCCATTTTCAACACAGTCCCTAGAGGAATCTTGTTAAAGCATGAGGCAAATACTGTCACTTTTCTACTCAAAACCCTCCAAAGGCTCCCATCACAATCAGAATAAAAGCCGGAGTCAGCACAATAGACCATAAGGTCCTGTAGGATCTAGCCCCTTCCCGGTCACCCCTCAGGCCCGTTTCCTTACTGTCCCCCACTTTGGCACCCTCCACACTGCTCCTTGTGGCTTCTGAGACCCCCTGGTCCTGGCACGCTTCCCTTTCGGAGGCTGCACACAAGCTCACCACCTCCCGCTTCCCATCTTTGCTCCAGGCCACCTTCTCCAGGAGGCCCGACCTCATCACCCGCTTCAGTTTGTACATTTTGACCCCACAACTTTCTCTCCCCTGCTCTGCTGTTTTTCTCTCTTGGCTGTACCTTCACCCTGACACCCCCTGGGGCACGTTCTTCATTTGCCTCCCTTCAGCCCTCACTGAATGAATCCACACCATCAGGGGACTGGGACAGTTTTGTTTCCTGCCAGCCACACAAAGTGAGCATGCAGTCATCGTTTCATAAGTAAATGAATCTTCTGCTGGTTTTGTCTTCCTCTGTTTGCTGTGCAAGAAGAAGCTGCCTCTTTTCCATGTGTGCCGTCTCCCCCGGTGCCCAGAGGAGACCTTGCCACAGCCTCCCATGAGGATTTGTCAGCGGAACGAAGAGAAAATGGAGCGAGTAGATACATGAAGTGTTCTGCCATAGCAGGGGTCACCACGGGTTGCATCAATCCTGTTCTTCCAGGAGCCACCATCCTTCTCAATGTACTTCTCGGTGACTGCCTTCTAAGCTGGGCCATGCATGGGGGCTCCAGCTTTGGAAGCTACGGTGCCTACTCTTTTCCCCATGGGGATTGCCTGCCCCCAAACCCAGTTCCTGCTGTCTCTCAATGTCCATCTAGATGTCTTCCCCTCCTTGAAGACGCCCCTCCTAGCACTCCAGCCCTCCAGGCTGACTCCCAGTAACCTTTGCATCTCCATCCTCAGCTGATCAGGTGCCCAGTGAGCCAACAGGAGGGACTTTCTCTCACACCTCCAGACAGGGTGGAGGCTGTCCCCGAGGTAAGGAATGTCCTTTCTCTAGTTGCCTGCCGGAAGAATGCCTCCCTAAGTTGCCCTCAGCTTCTGCCCTTCCCAGGGCTCCATCACAGTGGGAGGTGGTGGGAGCTTATGGAACTTTTCTTCTGAGGGCTTCTATTTCCTCACTGAGGTGGGAAGCAAGGGCTTTCGCTGAAAGTAATGAGGGGGGAAGGAGGTGTTGGAGTTCGGAGGACAGAGGTTTGAACCAGCTGGGAATGGAAGAGTAACGAAGAAACTATAGTAGCTTGCCTGGTAACAGCATGTTTGGATGTTTTTCTCAAGCCATGGTTAACTGCACGGGTGTAGCAGCAGTGTAGGTAGAGAATCACCTTTAACCAGGTTTGGGGTTTTGCCGAGCAGGGTCATGTGTCAAGTGGGAAGAAGAGAAATTGTATGTCTGGGAGTGACTATAATGGAAATGACAATACGAGAGTTAAAAAGAGGGCAATAAGGAAACCCAGTGACCCAAAGGCCTACGTGTGGTAGGAAAAGTCTGGCAACAGATTTGAAATTGGTACTATCCCAGAACACCTCTTCTAGAAAGTTCCCTGACTTACCCCTTTCCAGTACGGATCAGTCATTCTCTCCAATCTGTTCCCCTAGCACCCTATGTTTACCTCTACTGTATTTTAGTGCTTAACTTACTTGTATATCTTCCTACTGGACTCTGAGCACTTAGAGGAAGGAACCATATCTCATATTTCTTTGGATCACAATACCAGAGCCAAGAAAAAGCTGACTGGTTGAATAAATGTAAATGATAGAACCAGTACGGGTTGTGTATAATAGTAAATCCTCACGTTTGTATAACAATTTGCAATTTGTAAAGCAATTTCACCTCCATGATCTTATTACAAGCTTACAACTCTATAAGATGGCAACTCCTTCATTCATTCACTCACTCACTCATGCATTCATTCGCTCATTCATTCAACTAAGTAAGAACACTTAATCTGTTTTAAGCACCAGAACGCGGGAACAAACAGAACGGACAAAAATTCCTGCCTTCATGGAGCTTCCATTCCTGCAGAAGGCATAACTTGTCTTACAGGTGGCCAGACTGAGGTTACCTCAGAGCTTACAGGTGAAAGAACCCGAATTAGGATGCAGGGTGGTTTCACTCCAAGTACAGGGGATGCATTTTTCACCACAACACAGTTACCTCAGGGGATTGTGGGCTCATCCATGATATGTCTTTTTATTTTTTTCCCTAAGTTAACAACAAATAAAAGGAGATTTGGCAGAAATCCACACCCTGGGACTACCTTAGAACCCTTCTCTTGTCTGATGTGTGTGTTTAACAAAGACATGAGAAATACCTGCCAGGTCTCTTCTTGCCAGAGCCAACCCAGAAGCCACACAGCATTGTGAGCACAGAGTCTGCTTGTGTGCAAACCCGCAGGCATTTTTAGCAACTTTGGGGAACATAAAGAAAGCTGTTGGTTTTGTTTGCACATATTTTTCGCCTCTGCAGAAGGGCTTCTCAGGAAGCAGCAGCCTCAGCGTTGCCTTTTATTTGATCTTAAGACACTCAACGTCTTTATAACTTACTTGGCCTACTACCTTCAGTATAATACAACGTAAGCTGAGCTATGGTTGGCAAATTGCTTCACCTGCTCTCGGTCCCCTCACTTGGAAAATGGGTCTAACAATAATACAGGTTCTGCATCCTTTGTCCTTTCTCCAGGGGGTGGTTGTATAGATTAAATGAGGTCCTTCAGAAAGGACAGCCCATCAGTAAAGCTTTGTGCCCTGGGGCAGGACTGAGCTGAAGCACAATGGAGGCAATCTGGGAAGAGGAGGGCTTCACTGGACTCTGGAGGACCTCGATCGAATCCGAGCGCTACCACTTCTGGCTGCAGAACCTTTGACAAGGAACTTGGTCACCCTCACTCCTCCAGCCCCAGTCTCCCTCATCAGTGAGAAGAGTAATGCATATCCCAAAGGATGATTATGAATGTTAGAAATAATGTATGTATAGCGTCTGGCACTATGCCTGCATATAATAATTGTCTGATGAATGGCATGCAGTGTTCATTATTATTACTATTATTATTATTATTATCATTACAGCTATTAGTATATGGGTGGTAAGGTCAACAAGGATTTTAGGAATTTCTGACTGCGAATTCCTTGAGGCAAGCATTATGACTTATGTATCTGTCAAAACTCAATGCCAAACAAATGAAGAAACAAAAACTCATAGACACAGACAATAGTTTAGTGGTTACCAGAGGATAGGGGGAGAGGGGGATGGTAGACAAGGGTAAAGGGGATCAAATATATGGTGATGGAAAAAGAGCTGACTCTGGGTGGTGAACACACAATGGGATATATAGATGATGTATTACAGAACTGTACACTTGAAACCTATGTACTTGACTCACAATTGTCACCACAATAAACTTCAATAAAAAAAACAAAAACCTCAATGCCCAAAACCAGTCCTCGCAGTTAGTAACTGCTAGGAAAGTCTGGAGAACTGGATGAGATGAAAGAAGAAGAGACCAAACCTCTCAGAGTGATGAGCTCAGACTTGGATAAGAACACATGCTCACTGCACATGTACATGGGCCAGACCTTTGTCTTTCCTCATACTGATTTATGAGACAGGTAGTATTATTATCCAGATTTGAAAAATTAGGACACCACACTCATTAGCCAAATGACTTGTCCAGGATCACACTGCTAGTTGGTGACAGAGCAAGGACCGGAACCTGAGCATGTGTGACTTCTGAGCTCACTCTTAACCTCTGCTTCACACTGCCAGGAAGAGCTCTGGTTTGAGGTTTCCTTTCTTTTGACCTAGTTGAGTTCTTGGCCCTCTGGTTGTTTCTGATGATCCCAGCAGGAAGAGTTAATTTCCTCTCTAGAGAGGCAATTAAGAGGTAAAAGATCTGCACAGCCAGCCTGTTATTGTTGGGGGTGTCGGTTGTGTTTTAGTGTCCCCCCCATAATAGGGGGCCGACTATTATGGGTCCTATATTTGTGGTCATCCCCTCTTGCACAGTGCCTACCCCTCTGGAAGCAGATGTCACCTCTTGCCAAGGGAGACTCATGCCCATCTCCTGGAAAGTGTGTACTGGCACCTGAGGCTGAAGGGGAGAAGGAAGGGTGAACCTACTCTAGAGGCCAGTAGCTGGGCATGAGGAGACACCAAATTTCTCCTCTGCTCCCATCTCGTCAGCTGCTTCTGACGAGATATCACCCTGGATATGCCCAACAGCCTGCTGTACAGGCCACACCTACATGCAGAATCATGGGCCCTCAGTCCAGAGAGGCGAGAAGGCTTGCCCAAGTTCAGACAGCCATCAGCAGCAGAGCCAGGACTGCTATTCTCCTCATTCCTCGACCCGTGATCTTTTTACAGTGTGATGTCAGGATGGAGATTAAATCCCAAAAGAGTTGTTTGACGGACTGTATCAGTTATGTTTCTGAGTGACACAAAAACATAGCAGGTAAGAATTCCATTTCTAAATTGAGAGAGACCCGAGTCTGGATTCTAGCCCTGCTACTAGTTTAGTGACCTTGGACAAGTCCTGTCACCTTTGTGAACCTCCAAATAGAGAAATTGGTGCCTTTACTTGCAGGCTGCTGTATTAGATAACACAGTGCACATAAAGCCCTTAGCCCACTTCTTGGCAAACAGTGAGAGATCACAGTATGCTAGCTTCATTTTTTCCTTATTTGCCAAACATTTATTAGACATTAAAATGGGCACTTTACATACAATATTTCATTCAGTACTAACAACAAGGCTCTACGGTAGGAATTAAGCTGCCTAGTAAGCAGATGAGTGAACAAAGTGTCAGAAAGGTTAGGTCACTTGTCCAAGGACCCTTACCTGGTAAGCGGGTCTGATTCTGTAACTCCACAGCCCCTGTTTTCTATATGAGTTCACAGATGCATTTTGTTTTATTTTGTATTTGTTTTATTCCAAGGGTGGTATAGCTAAACTAATATTAACTAATCTTGCAAACTGTGACATCAAATGTCCATGTGTGAGATTCCTGGTATTCTTATTAACTGCCACAGTACCCACCTTTCTTCAGAAGAACAAGATTTCTCTAAGCATGGTTCTCTTAGCATCTGCTTCAGAATCACCAGGAGGTCTTATCAGAAATGCAGATTCCAAGGCCCAGTCCCTAGAGCCAATGAACCAGACTTGCTGGATGCAGGACTGTTTACCAAGCTCTCTGCTGATTCTAAAGCACACTTGACTTTGAGAACCACTCCCTTGGGGAGTCAATAATCCCATAAGCACTTGTTGAATGGAAGAGGACATAAAGAGACATTTCTCTAAAGAGAACACACAGATGACCAACAGACATACGAAAAAATATTCAGCATCACTAATCATTAGAGAGATTCAAATAAAACCACAAAGACATACCACCTCACCCAGGTCAGAATGGCTATTATCAATAAATCAACAAACAAGTGTTGGCGAGGATGTGGAGAAAAGGGAACACTCATGACTGTTGGTGAGATTGCAGATTGGTGCAGCCACTATGGAAAACACTATGGAGATATCTCACAAACTTAAAAATGGAATTTCCTTATGACCCAGCAATTCCACTCCTGGATATCTATCCAAAGGAATCCAAAACACTAATTTGAAAAAAATATGTTTATTGCAGCGTTATTCACAATAGCCAAGCTATGGAAACAACAGAAATGCCCATCGATAGACAACCGGATAAAGAAACTGTGGTACATTTATACAATGGGCACCTGAGCAGTGTGGGGGACAGCACAGCGCTGCTGGGGCTATGAGCATGCTTGTCTTCTGTTAATGCAACAGAGAAAAGGAAAGGAAGAAGAGGAACGAGAAGGAGGCACCAAGCACGTGGCACTTCTTGGTGGGGTGCCCAAGTCTTTGTGGAAAATAGGAGTGTTCCACTCATGTGACAGACTTGAGGAGGTGGGTCACACGGGAGCACCTGGCTAATTGGAAATTTATGAAATTGTGGTGGCAAACTGATCTGCTCACTCAGAAAATGCAAGGAGGAGAAAACAAATTAACACTGCAAAATATTTCCGGGCTGGGTGGCAGCAGGAAGAAGGGGCAGAGTTTTGCCTATTGTAGCAAAATGGAAGGAAATCTTAGAAAGACTTGTAAAGATGATAGAAAGGGCCTGAGAGAGAGAGAGAGAGAGAGAGAGAGAGAGAGAGAGAGAGAGAGAGAGAGACTTTGGAGCCACATAGTTCTGCTAAGTATGAGCTGTGAGATTTAGGACAAAGTGCATTGCCTTCCTGAGCCTCAGTTTCTCAAATATAAATGTGGATATTAGTTACATTTATTACAAAAATTAAGGATAACTATACCACAGCTCATAGATCCGAAGATACTTAAGCTAGCATCTCTGAAATGATGGTGTGTCTTATAACCTATCATATTTTAGAGTCCATGAAATAATAGTATGTAAAACTCATCACACAAAGCGAATGCTCAATAACTAGGAACAAATATTATCTTAGAAGAGCCAGAAGATACATCCCGTCACACATCCTGCATTCATTAAAGGCGGTCAGTTAACAACGACGCTAGGAGGGCCAGGTCGCTGGAGAATAGGACCCACGTTTTCTGTTCATCACACACTGTTGATGATCTGTTGGGTGAATGGCTGTACCTGAAAGGCCCTGAAGTTTATTCCAAATCCTTGATTCCAGATCCCTTGGACATTGTATCTGCTGCCATAACACCACCCACCACCAAAGATTTCCCTAGTCAGTGAATCCCAAATCACAACTCGCAATTTCTCATCATCTACAAAGTAAAACCCAGCCAATGTTTGATGGAAGTCGTCGTCTGCTGGGGGTAG
Source organism: Rhinolophus sinicus (assembly GCF_036562045.2). Taxonomy (NCBI): domain Eukaryota; kingdom Metazoa; phylum Chordata; class Mammalia; order Chiroptera; family Rhinolophidae; genus Rhinolophus; species Rhinolophus sinicus. The sequence continues at coordinate 27,232,223 of NC_133756.1, read as the reverse complement.
AACCATCCAGAACAACCCAAAGTTCTTTAGAACCATTTTGCTTCCCACCTCTGGCTTTTTGCATGTGCTCCTGGAATTCCGTCTGTCCTCCTTTCCCTCCCTTTCTTTCCTGTGCTCTGGGGGCATTGGATACAGCAGGGCCAAATGGACAGGCTTCCTGCCCCCAGATCACTGAGACGGGCACTGAAGACGACTAAACAATGACAAGTAGCGACAGGGAAGGCAGGGAGTGCCAAGGTCAGGAGAACAGGGGGTGAGCCTGGCCTCACACTGGCTGCCTGAAAAGACCCCACTCTTCTCTCGAGACATAACTCAGCATCCCCTCCTCTGGGAAGCTGTCCTGGGCCCCTCAACTTGGGCTGGCTTCCCCGTCAACAGGCTCCAAGCCTGTGGTAGCACCTCTCATTCTGGATCTATGGACCTCTGAACCCACCTCTAGACTCCGAGCTCCCTGAGGGCAGAAACGGATCTTGTTCACAGCTTAGTTCCTAGCATGATGATGTGAACACAGTAGGGGCTCAAGACATGTTTGCTGAATGGAGATCAATTAAGAAAGGATTTATTTTGTGAATGGGGGAAGTATCCAAATGAAAAGTCCTACAAAACATAAACAGCCAAGTGCATTTAGCTGCCCCTTCTCTCTGCTCCTCAACATCTCTCTGTAAAATGAAGGAATTATAGTTGCCAGTGTTTTTCTTCTTTTAATTTTCCTTCTCTCTCCCTTCTTCCTTCTCACCCTCCCCCCTTCCTTCCCTCCCTATGGGTCTACTTTCTTTAAGTGCAATCTTACTCAGAAACCCAATGTGTAATGCAAATAAAGTCTGAGTTCTCTGAAGTGGCAAGTGGGATCCGAGCCTTCAAACCTCATCTCTGCTTTGCCTTCCCTAGGCTGCCCCTTGATGCCCTCCGAAGTCCCTCTCACCCCAAACGCTGAGTCAGACTTTAATTAACTATAATGTGAGTAGCCAGATTCACAGGGACCAGGTATATCACCACCAGGAAACAATGCTAAGTAGTTACTGAGTGACTAATACATGCCAGAGCGCCAGGCTCTTTAAACTATTATCTCGTTTCCTTTTTTTTTTCTCTTGTCATCCCTTTCTCATGGCCTATATTCTTCATTTTCAAGTTAAAAATAATCTCTTATTGTTGTTACCGTGTTTCCCCGAAAATAAGACCTAGCCAGACAATCAGCTCTAACATGTCTTTTGGAGCAAAAGACCCATTCTTATATAAGACTGTGTATAACATTAATATAATATAATATAATATAATATAATATAATATAATATAATATAATATAATATAATATAATATAATATAATACCGGGTCTTATATTATATTAAAATAAGACCGGGTCTTATATTAATTTTTGCTCCAAAAGACGCATTAGAGCTGATTGTCAGGCTAGGTCTTATTGTCAGGGAAACACGGTAGCTGCCTTAAATACTTCTGGAGAATGAGTTAGAGTTATAAATAGATGTAAACACAAAACATAAAACACGGTGTTTGTTTGATCCTCACAACAAACCGGTGCGGTTGGTTTTAGTAACTCTGTTTCATAATTGAGATGAGCAGGGCTCAGACAGGAAGCGCAGTTGCCCAAGATCTTTCCAGGAAGTCAGCGATCAGGATCCCAACTCCCACCTCATGGGCGCTCCCCACACCCTAGCATCACGCTCTCTACGGGGTGTACACTTACTCACTCATTTAATCCCTACAACACTCTGTGAGGTGGAAACTGTTGCTATAGTCACGTTACAGACGGGAACCCAGAGGATTAGCGAGGTGAAGTAGTTTGTCCAGTGCCACGCGATGAACAAACCCTGAGCTGGGCCTTGAACCAAGTCTGCATGATACCCAAGCGTGGGCTGGTACCCAACATGGATCCCACACTCCTGCCTCCAAAGCCCTGCTCCTGACTGCCCTTCTCCCTTTGAGGAGGCTCTCCAGCCCTCCAGGGCAGGGATTCGGGAAACGTATTAACGCCAGCGACAACACAGCACAAAGCAAAAGCACAAAACATGGCCAGTAAGCAAACCAGACTGCCTTGGGGCAAGTCTGGGTTACCCTGACATTTGGCTGTGTGAATCTTTGGTGAGTTATGCAACCTCTCTGTGTCTTAATTTTCTCAGCCACAAAATGGGAATTACAATCGTAACAATCACAGAGGTATTTCTGTAAGGCTCTTAGAACAATATCTGGTATAGAATAAGCACTCTCTTGTTAGCTCCTATTACATGTAAGTAAAATGCCTAGCAATTAATTGCAGCTCTCTAATTATGAAATTACAGTTTCTGTCTCTGTCTTGGGGGATTCCACACATCCATGGAACGTTTGACCACCGGGAAGTTAGAACTGGCCCCAGAACTGACTCAGGGTGGAATTCTGTTCCTGTTCAATCTCTCCCAGGCTGAAGGCTTCTGGTCCTTTTCAACGGAAGCTTATTCAGATCAACAGATGCTCTTGAGCACCTACTGTGTGCCAGGCCCTGCTTGAGACTCAGGATCCAGAGAAATCAAAGAGGAACCACACCTCGCTGCCTTTTTGTGTGTGTGGTAAAATATTCATGATATTTATCATTTAACCATTCCTAAGTGTCCAATGCAGTGGCATTAAGTACATTCTCAATATTGTGCAACCATCACCTCTATCATATACCCCAAACTTTTCCATCATCTCCAACAAAAATTCTGTTTCCATTGAAAAATAACTACCCCCCCAACCCTTGGTAACCCCTATTCTACTTTCTGTATTTAACTACTTTAAAAAATTATATATATATATATATATATATACACACACACATACATATATATATATATACATATATATATGGAGAAAGAGAGAGAGAGAGAGAAAGAAAGGAAAAATATACAACATAAAATTTAACATTTTAACCATTTTAAGTGTATAGTTCAGTGTCACTAAGCACATTCACTCTGTTGTGTAACCATCACCACCACCCATCTCCAGAACTTTTTCACTTTCCCAAACTGAAACTGTACCATTAAACAGCAACTCCTCATCCCCTGCTCCCTCCCACTGGCCCCTGACAACCACCACAGTACTTTCTGTCTCTATGAAATTGACTACTCTAGGATCCTCATATCAGGGCCTCATACAGTATTTGTCTTTTTCTCTGATTGGCTTATTTCACTTAGCATAATGTCTTCAGGATTTATCCATGTCGTAATAGGAGTCAGAATTTCTTTGATTTTTAGGCTGAATAATATTCCATTGCATGTATATACCACATTTTGTTTATCTAGTCATCTGTCAATGAACACAGGTTTCCTTCTACCTTTGGCTATTGTGAATTATGCCTCTAATGAACATGGATGTACAATTCTCCCTGCCTGTAAGTTGCTTGTGGCCTAATATAGGAGGTGACATGTAGATTCACCCACAAGTTACCCTGGATGAGCCTCTATCTTTTCATCTGTGAAATGGGAATAATGTTACCCATTGCAGGAATTAAATGAGATGATGTATGACTTAGGGTGCCAACACATTGTAAACACTTGATAAATGTTAGTTCTTGCTGCAGTTGCTGCCACGTTAGGCAGGAAATACCTGGAGAAGAGGGGGCTGGATATCAGGTGGTCAGCTTGAGCTCTCTCACAAACATTCTGCCAAGTAAGCCGAAAGATCTCAACTGGATGAGGAAACAGACTCAGAGAGGTCCATCGGCTGTGGATGGTAGAGGTGGGACTGGAACATGGCTCCTCGAGAGAGCAGGGATGACAGAGAAGCCCAGGGGAAGGCAGGCCCAGCATACACAAGTTCCCTCAAATGTCTGCAGAATGGGCCTGGGAAAAGCCCAAATGACCAAATCATTTGTCCCAAACGACCTTAGTGTTGGAGGGAAGAGCTGAGAAGGCAAAAGGGAGAAAAGGTGTTCACGTGGAGGCAGAGGCACAACCTGAGCAAAAGCCCAGAGGTGGGAGCTGTAGTGTCTGCAGGAGAAATGGGACGAGGCCAGTGTGTGGGAGGGTGGGGTCGGGTCACTGAGGGCATGACAAGGTGGCCCAGTCCAGTTTGGTTCCAGGGTCAAGAGGACTTGGATGAACTGCCCCAAGTGGCGTTTCAGGGATGTTAGTCAAACTGATCAGACAGGGACTCTTGCCTCATGCCATATCATCACCTTCGAACCACAGGCGATGTATTAAAATTTATATGTGTGTTTTCCCAACATCATGTACATAGTTCGCAAAGTCAGATAGTTCGATAAGGCCCCTTCTCCAGCCCCATCCCCCCCCACGCCCAAATCTTATTGCCCAGAGGCAGCCACTGACCGCTATTTTTCCCAATATTTAACTCCCTATTTCTAAATAATACGTTTAAACATCTCTTTTTCATTTTCACTTTGAGGTACGCTCTGTGCACTTGCTATGATGGAAGAGAAAGATGTAGCTCTGTTCCCTACAGTCACTGCACCTTACGCCAACTTCCCAATCTAGTTCAAACATAAGTTTTGGTTAGGTTTAGTGTTTATAGTATTGTGGCCGCGTATATCACAGCTGAGCCATAGCACACTACGATTCAATTTCTGCTTTTGTACAGCTTATTCTTTTGGCTGAAATTAAGGTCTCCATTTTTAATATGATTCATTTTCTAAGTACACTCTTCCATCTCCTCTCTGTGGGAATGTAAGTCTCCTCTCAGAAGCTTCAAGCACAATAGGTAATCAATCCATCTCTCCATCTTCCTTCCTTCTGAGTCACCACCAATGTTCCCGCTCTAACCCAGACACTTGTTCTCTGCCTGCTGCAGAGACGTGACTATGCCCAGCTGTGTTTTTTTAGGGCCCCTGATGCCAGAGAAGTGAACAGGGTCAGACGCACCTTGGCCCAATCATCATTCATCTATAGATTTTATTCATAAAACACCTACTGTGTGCTTTCTGGATCCCACAGAGGTCTAACATCAGAGGCTGGTGACACAGAGATTAATCAGATGCGGTCCCTACTTTCACAGGGGTCTGAACCCAATGGGGTAGACACAAGTAAACACTGATCCAGAAAAGATCTCTAGGAGTTATGGCGGGAGGGGGGGTGTAGGGCAGGGCTGGAGAGACGCTCTTAACTCAGCCTTTGGAAGGGCCAGTATGGAAGGCTTCCTGGAGGAGGTGAGACTAAATGAGTCAACTTGTCAAGAGGGGTTTTCTAAGAGTTTGGGGAAGAACATACCGGGTAGAAGAGCATCCTGTGCACAGTCACGGGGGTATGAGAAAGCATGACTAGTTCTGGGAATTTCAAATAATTAGCGATGATCATGTGGGAGGGTTCCAGTGGGGGGGAGGGTAGGGGGCAGGGTCTTGTGTGAGAGTCTAAGGGACCTGAGGAAAACAGGGAGCCACAGAAGGATTTTGAAGAAGGAAGACGTGATGAGGTTTGCATTTTTTTCAAGATAGGATGGCTACAGGGTGTCAGATGGATTGGAGAGAGAGAAGGGCTAGTGAGGGGGACGTTAGGATAAAGAAGGCCAAGGATAAAGAGGGTCTGAACTAACACTGGCACTGGAGGTAAGGCACAGGGCTGGGGCGACTTACGGAGACCAAATGGACTGGACTTGGTGTTAAAGGAAATGTGGAAGGGCTGACCGATAATTCACAGGTATCTCAGGGAAAAGATATTTCAACACGTCCCCTGAAACATGAAACCGGAAGCTACTCCAGGCTGGGAAGAAGCGCATTGCTTCTTAGGGTGTGTAGGTGGGGCAGAGGTGCTGAGAAGGTGGGTGCCCACGGACTGAGGGATCAGGGCCAGGGCCTGGGGCTTTTAGAAATTAGAGGGCAGAGGCAAGATTAAAAAGCCATGGCATCAGAAGGGTTGGTACAGCCTGGCTGATAACAGCATGAGCTCTGGACTCAGGCAGTCCTTGGTTTCAATGCCAGCTCTGCCACCTGCTTGCTGAGCCTCCACTTCCCCATCTGCAAAATGGGGACCGTGACTCTACCTACCTCATGGGGTGGTTGCTAGGATTAAGTAAGACCTTGGCTGTATCAAGTACTTAGCATACTGCCTGAAGCATAAGGAATTCTTTGCGACTTCCTACTACTTGTCTTGGGGAACAAGGGCAGCTTCAAAAGGCAGGTGGAATTTGGGCTGACCTCAGAAGAGGAGGAGGCAGGGCTGGCTTCATAGGCGCGCAGCCCGTGCCGTCAGCACCAGGCCCCCCACCTCAAACGAGCCCCAGACTTGGTTTAATGCTCTGCCATCTTGAGGTTTTGAACAAATTTTGAATAAGGGACCCCACATTTCCATTTTGCATTGGGTACCACAAGTTATGTAGCAGTGCTGTACGTAGGGGACTCTCAGGCAGAGAAGAGGGGGTACTTTTGAAGCAAAAGGGCACTGCGTGTGCGAAGGCTCAGCATGTTCCAAAAACAGTCAGTGCCAGGCACGGTGTTTCTAGCTGAAGAGCTGTGGAAAGGGGGAGAGTGATGGAAGCTCAAAGTGGAAAACAGTGAAAGGCCTCAAATGCAACCCTAAGGGATGAGGCTGTAACATAACACAGTATGTACATGAGGAACCTTCCATATTTGATAAACCTGGAAGTGGTCAGATCCGTGATAGTTCAGGGAGAGCCCTGGGGAGGGAACAGTGAGGACGGTGCTATGTGCTCTGCACTTTAAAGATGAGGAAACTGAGACCCAGAGAGGTGATGTGAGCGAGGCTGCAATGACATTCATGGGCTCCAGGTACTTTTGGCTTCCTGGACACTGTTTTCCCATAAATATAAATATACATGTACACATGCATGTGCATATCATTGTACTTTACAACTGCACTGGCATAAACGAAAACACTTCCTTTCACTTAAAGTAGCGTGGTCCCCAGGTGCTGTGCCTGCTGTGCTTCACGGGTAAGTCACCCTGGATACGAGTTGCCAGCTTTTCCAGCTCTTTGGATCCTGCAGCCAGGACTCCTGGGTCTTCCTGGAACAGGTGGATGGTCCTTTTCTCCTCCAGGGGAATGCAGCCAGTCCCTCAGGCCATTTCAGCTTGGACTTGCTGAGTTTCCAAGGACTGACCATCCTAATTTCCAAGGGAGGGCCCTGATGGCTGTTTGTGTTGAGCTAGGTAGTGGGGCCAAGTGACAGGTAGAGGAGAGTTGCAAATGTCCCTGAGTTCCGGGGAAAATCAACGGTCTCTGTGTCTGCATATGTCTGCAACTTTCTTCCTGGTGCCACCTGCAGTGGCAACCCTGCAGACTGGGCTGCCCGCCTACCCCACCCATTCGGAGGGTGGGGAGGCTGAGTCAGTGGCAGCTGCTGAGGATGCCGTCTGGAGAGGAGAAACATTACCGTCTGTCTGTCTGCCTCTCTGGGGTTCCAGGGACACCTGCCTGGAGGTCGGAGAAGTGTGCAGGCTTTTCTTTGTGTGCCAACTGCTCACGTAGCCCAGGAGAAAGGATGGAGTTTCAAGAAACGAAATCCGCTTCCTCAGGCTTTCCTCAAAGATTCCTCACTGGCCTTCTCTTTCCTTCCTCCACACACCCAAGATAGGGGCAGGCTGACCTGATTCATGAGTGTTATTCTGGTCCTCCCACTTCCCAGCTTTGACCACTGGATGTACCCGCGTAGGCCAGGAAGAGAAAGCACAGAGAGTGCAGACTTGGGAAAGAAAAATAGGTCTAGACTGGCTATCCCTTTAAGTTTTAGTCTTCCCTCATTATCAAATCACATTTCTCCAAGCCCAGATCCCTTCTTACTAGGTATTTATAATGCGTGGATGGATGGACGGACAGACGGATGGATGCACGGATAGATGAATAATGTTCAATCTTTCCCAGTCTTAGAAGTCACTCCTACTTCTACCCTCCAATTCCTCTGGTTAGGAGACAGAAGCCAACTGTCTCTAAAACAGGATGGAAAATGTAACTTGTGGATTTGGAGAAAACTTACTGAGAAAGCTCCCACATGATCACTTCTATTTTCTTTATGAAGTCTGAGGATTTGGTGGGAAAATAAAGGATCAAGTTTGGAATCGCGATTGCACAGAAGAACAATTTGATTGGGGATTTGCAAATACATTATAAGGTGGTGCCATGGGCCCCTATGAATATTTCTGGAGCAATTATTATGGAACAGACCCCCCCAGCCTGGTGCTCTACTTACATGCCCTCCTTTCATCTTCACGTTCACCTAGGATGCAGGTGCCTCAGTAGGAAGAGCCAGGTCATGCTATAGGGGAAAAAGGAGAAAAAGCATTCTAAGTGGCTTACAGACACAGAAGTTTACTTTTTGCTCTTACTAGTTTTCCATCCATCGGTGTGGCAGGAGACAAGGCAGAACAAGAGTGAGAAGCTGAGAAGGTCTGAAAAGCAGGGAAGAAAAGAAGGGAGGGGTTCAGAGGCTGGAATTCAGGAGGAGGTCAAAGAGCCAGTTTGGTGAGAGCTCTGGAAAGATAAGAGGGAGGGGTTGGAGAATAAGCCCCTGGCATTGGAGATTTCCTGGGTGGAGCAGGAGCCAGGCAAGATAAGAGCCAGGTGTGGCCAGGAGTGTAGGTGGCTGGAGAAAAGGTGAAGGGCCCTGGAGCTGAGGTGGTCAAAGGTTCTGACAGATGAAGACACTTCCATTCCCTGGGGACAAGGAGGGTCCAGGGAAGGATATAACAAGACTCTCTTTACGAAGTTTGCAGTCTCCTGGGCTGCAAATTGTACTAGGAGATGAGGTTTGGAAACGATCTTTTTCAATATTCAAACATGGAAATAGAAAATACGAGACCTCAAAGAAAGGTGTGTTCAGAATCCCATTCTCCTCTACACTGGACAGTTGGAGAAGCACTAGATGTAGAAGAGTCACCTAACAGCCACAGACGACCACAACCAGGAGGATGAGAAATGCAGACGTCTAACCACCAGGGGTCTATGAAAACTGCCATTCATTGATAATAATAGTAAGAGCATGCATGAGTTTATTATCCACTAGGCACTGTTCCAAATATTTCAGATGTATAGCCGTTTCAATTCTCTCACAACACCCTATAGACAGGTATTATTTCCCCTCTGACAGATGAGGAAAAAGCATATAGTGGCACAAGAGGAGTTGTATCACTTGGCCAAGGGTTGCACCCTCATGTGTGTCAGAGTGGGAGCTGAACTCAGGAGAACTGGTGTTAGAGCTACACTGTTAAATGCTGCATCCGTTGTTCTCCAATAGGTGTATCAGCATCACCTGGGGCTTTGTTAAACCGGAGCGCTGGGCCCCTCCCCTAGAGGTCTGAGGTAAGGCTCAGGAATTTGCCTTTCTGAGAAGTTCCCAGGTGAACCCCAGGCTGTGGGTCGCACGACTATGCTTCAGACTGCCTCACAAGTAGACACACACGGCAGCTGTTTGATGCCAGCACGTACAGCATCTCTTTCCATAGGTGGCCACCAAGTGCCTGGCTGCTGGCTGCGGGGGGGGGGGGGGGGCGGGTGTGTGTGTGTGTGTGTGTGTGTGTGTGTGTGTGTGTGTGACAGAAAGCAGAGGATTATGGCTTAGGTAGCACTGGGAGACAAAGAAGAAACCTGATCCTGCTTCTGGGCCCTGCGGTGGGGTGAGAAGAGGATATGGATAAACAAACCAGCTCCAGAGAGAGAGTAAGGAATACAGGTCCTGATGGGGAAACTGACCTTAAAATGGTTCCCTGCCACGTGGAACTGAGCTAAAATGGTGGCCCCAGCAGAGAGAGAAGTCCCCAGCCTTAGCCCCAGCCCACTTCCACATAACCCCCTCCAAGCCACACCTTGAGCCAATCACCAGACGACACCTACCCCTTCCCCAACTCAAGGAAGTCCCCAACGCATAAAAACCTGTTCAAAACCTTGCTGGGGGCTCAGTCTTTTGGGAAGGATCCCCCTGAGCCCCCGCCGGCGTAATAAAGCTGTCTTCTCCCTGATCTCTGCGTGCTGCTTGAGTTTCTCGGTCCTTGCCGTTTTTCTGCAACAGTTCCACTGAAGGTGTGGAGACAGAGGCACACAGAGCAGCAAGGTTTTGAGTGGGTACAGTGTATTGGTTACAGTAGAGGGGCTCTAGAGAGCACAGTGGGGAGAGAGGCAGAGACAGCAGCAGCAATGGGCCAGAATAGGGTGCTGCTGGTAGGGGGGTTGGTAAGGAAAATAGCATGACAGGCGGGGTCTCAGCTCCCACGACCCGCATAAGAACGCAGGATATGGTGAGGCCAAAAAGGAACACCCACGGAGCCATAGATAGGGGAGTCATACCACTATAGTCTTGCTGGCGGCTGGGTTGGAGACACAGGAGGCAGGAGCCACACGATACACAACCCGCCGTCTGCTTCTCTGCCAACCAACCCACCCCCTAGCGTAGCCACGGCAGTTATATTAGTGGCTAATGGCTAACTGGGAACAGCTGATGGCCACCCAGCCACAATGGATGGCCATCTGATTACAGCTGATGGCCACCTAATAACTGAGCCAACACCTCTCCACATGAGGCCCAGAGCCTAGAAACTGCTCTCCTGGCTCTGTCCCCACATAGCAGTTGTCTGAAGATGGCTGTGCAGGAGAGAAGTGCAGGCTGGGGGCCTTCCTGAAGCTGATGATCACCCTTCCCTTCTGGAAATGTTCCAGGAGCCAGTGATTACAAATAAGGCAGGTACCTGAATAGAGGTGCAAGAGCTGAGGCTTTGCATGGAAAGGAATGGGCCGAATCAGGTGTCAGGCTTGGCAGAGCCAATCTTTAAGCCTTAAATTCAGGTGTCACTGAAATCCCCAACTCTTTGCCTCCTGAAGTAAACCACGTACCCTTCTCATTCACCGCCTTCACATGAGCGTGTGGGGCCATCTCAGCTCCCCAGCTGCCGTCTGTCTGTTTGTAGCCTGGGATCCAGCTTAATTAAGAGCTCTCCTGGTCAATTAGTCTCAATCACCTCTCTAATTGGGCACCAGCTGTGTTTTCTCTTGACAAGGACTCTTTTATGGGACTTCTAAAATGCATTACATGAAAAAACATAACAGTTTCAGGGTTATATGATCATAAAACTAGGAACACTTATTTTCTACAGAAATGAAGAGTGCATCTCTCTCTATGTTCCAGAAAATATTTTTTTGAAAAGTTGGGAGGGAGGGTATGGAACAGCAAATTCTCCACTTGTTTATATTCTGGACACTGATTATGGTTTTAAATGAAGTTTTGCATAATCACAGGTGCTGGTGCATAAAGACTCCTGGCAGAAAAGTGAGACTTGAGAAATTGAACCATGAATGGCTCCATTTATGAACAGCCACCAATGATTGACAGAATGACTATTAATAGTTAATATTAGCTGAGCCCTTCGTATGGGTTTAACCCTATGCTAGGCACTTGGCATGGACTGTTTTGTTTAAACCTGGTAACAGTCTTAGGAGGTGGGTGTAGGTGTTGTCCCCATTTTCACAGAGCAGGAAACTGAGGCCCAACGAAATGAAATAATTCATGTTCAAGGTCACATGGCTCACTATTGAGTGGATGAAATAGAACCGAAACCCAGGTCTGTCTCATGCCAAAATTCTTTTCTGCCTCTTTCCAACTAAACAATGCAATTAATTTCCAGAACAAAAGTGCTCTGTGTGCAATGATTACAATATCAACCCTAACATTTGTACAGTTTTATAGTTACTAAATTCCTTTAAGTTTGCAGACTCATGGGTATGACAGCCCTGTGAGACACAGGAAGCAGTTGCTCTAATCCCATTAGCACAAATGTGGGAACTTACTAGGTACAAAGGGGCTCGATTGTTTATCCAGGCACATACCACCAGTTAAGAGCAGTCAGACCTTTCTAATTCCTACTCCAAATCCACCCATTCCCATCCCTTTCCCAATGTAGTTCTTCCCCTTGAGGAAGCCAGATATAGTTATATATTTTTTCCACCTGTTTACTCACTCATCCCTTCATTTATTCACTTAGTCATATTACATTTCCCTATCCTGATTATTTATATTTACTTACTGCTGTTTGTCTTCCCTTCTTAGAATATAAGCTCCTTGAGAGCAGGCCCGTCCTTCTTGTTGATGATTTTCAGCCTCCAAAATAATTCCTAGAACTTAAGCATTTGTTGCTCAATTCATCCAAACAAATATTAATTCATCTACTCAGTAAATATTTATTGAACATCTACTATGTGCCAGGCACACGTAGGTCCTCAACAAGACAGGCATGATTTTTCACTTCCATGGAGCTAATATTCTAATGGCGCTTATACACAAATAAATAAATAGTTGCTGGTTGGGATTTGCGCAATGTGAGAACTTAACAGAGTGACGTGATAGAAAGTGACAGTTACTCAGTTCTCTTCCCAAAGCCGTACACATGCTCCTGGGGCAGACTGTGCAGCCACCAGGCAGTTTCCATCTCATGGGAATAGTAGGGGTTTTGCAGACTCAGACGCAGAGCTCTTAGCTCCCAGTGCCATGGCTTGGATAACGGGGGTGGGCGTGAGGGGAGGGCAAGGAATGTTTCCCGAGGAGGCAGCACCTGAGTGGTTTTAAAGACGAATAGGAGTTATCTAGGAAAAGGGTGGGGAAGATTCCAGGCCCGTGCAAGGACAGGTGGCAGGAGGCCAGCTGGCACAGAACAAGGGGTGACGGAGCCTAGACTGTGAGGTAGGGAAAGAGGAAAGAAAAGAGGTGAGGGAGACGAGCGTGGAACCGGTCCAAAAGTATCACATTGTGATGGTTAGTTTTATGTGTCAACTTGGCTAGACCACAGTTCCCAGTTATTCAAACACCAATCTAGGTGTTGCTGCGAAGGTATTTTGTAGATATGGTTAACATCCACCAATCAGGTGACTTTTAGTAAAGATTAGCCTCAATAATCTGAGTGGGCGCCATCCAATCCCTTAATAGGTCTTAAGAACAAAACGGAGGTTTCCCCGAGCAAAAAGAAATTCTGCCTGTGGACTGCAGCTCCTGCTCAAGAGTTTCCAGCCTGCCAGCCTGCCGGATACATTTAAGATTTGTTTAGCCAGACCCCACAATCACAGAAGCCAATTCCTTGAAATAAATCTCTTGATATTTAGATGGATAGAGTTAGCTAAGTAGTAAGTAGATAGACAGACAGACAGATAGACAAATAGACAGATACATAGATAGATCCCTAATCTCCTACTGGTTCTCTTTCCTCTGGTAGACTCTCGGGGACTGATTCCCACTAACCAGCTAAGGGGACTTATCCTTAAGGTGATGGAAAGGAGCCACAGAGGCTTTAAGCAAAGGAATAGTATAACCAGATTGGTTTCTAAAAAGAAAAAATGGCACTGGCTGCCATGTGGAGTGGATAGGAAGGGGCAAGACTGGAGGCTGGCAGACCAAGTAGGAAGCCGTGGCCTGAACTACGGCAGTGAGAATGGCCTGGAAAGAAGGGGGCCAATTCAAGTAATATTACAAAAGCAGAATTGACAAGACTTGGTGTCCAATTGTATGTGCAGAGTGAGAAGAGAGTTGCGATGAGTCCAGGTCATGGGGCATCTTGACAGATGGAATGTCAATGCCATGAGAGCAGGAACTTTATTCTGTTCCCTGCTGTCTCCTTTGCACCTGGAATAGGACCTGGCACCCAGAAGCTGCTCACTGCACATTTACTGACTGAATGGCAAGTGCAGTTCTCTGACATTCAGATCATAGGTTGGATGGCCAGCTGCTGACGAGGAGTCCACAAGTGCAGTTTGAGGGACGTGTCAGCCAGCCAGGAGGAAAGGGCAGAGGGAAGCTGGAGAGATGGTCTGTGTGCAGAAGAGAGTCTGAACATGGGGATGGTACATGAACCCAGGAGTCCAGGCACCTGAGGGTGTGTGGAGTGAGAGAGGAGGAGGTTGGGGATTGAATCTTGAAGAAATTGACCATTTAAGGACTGGAGCAGGGGGAGGACCCCTCCAAGGAGAATGAGAAGGAATGGGAGCAGGAAAATTAGGAGACCACTGTGGCAAGAAGTGAGCCAGGAAAGAGCGCTCCCACTGCTGCCTAGGGGTCAAGTGTCATTTAGACTCAGGGCAGTGACCTAGCCCAGGGTGGCTGCGGTGGGGTGAAGGAGACCGAGGTCCGACTGCAGACATCTGAGGGAGCCATGGGAAGTGAGGGGGGGGGGGCAGTGTCTCCAGGGGTCTCTCCCAACCTCCCTTCCAAATAGTTGACCGAACTTACCAGCCCATAGGAAAGGGTGTGAGACTGAGGCACAGAGAGATGAAGTGAGTGAAAAGGCGTCACACAGGCAAAGTGCACTGTGCTGCTATAAGACAACAGCAGTTCAGACCACACACTACCTTTTATGACTCGGCAGGATGCAGACTTTGAGAAGAATGGCTGTGCAGGGTGGGGCCCAGGTCCTGTCGGGCCTGATCGCTGCCTACGTGCAGGACTAGAGCCTCCAGGGCATGCGAGAACATTTTCTGAAGGGGAAACACCTTCCCTTGAAACAGTTTGTTCTGCTGAGTTGACAGGAGAGAGGAATGGGGACTCTTCAATCCTGGGCCAGGAGCCAAACACTCAGTGAAGACAGAAGGCGCTGGGAGTCCGGGTCTGTCCCCCTCCCCCCCACCCCGGGGCCCTGCATAGGCCATCCCAGACTCTCTGCCTTCTCAGGAGACTGGCGGGAGGCTGCGTGTGCTGGATTGGTTGGTTTGTAACTAACATGAATGAGCACTTACTATGGGCCAGGCTCTGTAATCATCAGTTTTATATATTAATACTTGAGCTTATTTAATCCTCACAATGTTGAGGAATGTATGCTGATTGTTCTTACTTAAGGATGGAAAACTGAGGCCCCGAGAGGTTAAGTTCCTTGCCCAAGGTTTCACAACTAATTCTGTAGGTGGGAGAGCAGAGATGCTTAACTCTTGAATCTGTGGAGTGGATGAGTATTTAGCCCTAGAGTGTGGGTTCAAATCTTTGGCAGGAGTGGGATGGGACATAGGTCAGGCTTCTGTTTCCTCCTCTGGGAGCTTAGGTAAGTTACATCATGGCTCTGAGACTCTGTATCCTCATTTGTGAAATGGGGGTAATGTTGCCCACCTCACAGGGCTGTAATAAGGAGAAAAGAAAATGTTTATAGTGCCTCACCGGATGTCCAGCCCAGGGAGGGTGCTCCATAAATGTTGGTTCTCTTTCCCTTTTCTTTTGTTTTGGAGAAGCTTTGCCTGAACCTATAGGTTAGATTAGGATAAGAACATTGGACTCTGAATCAGACCGACCAGGAATCGGATGCTGCTTCTGATATCTATTAGTTCTTTGATTCTGAGCAAGTCACGTTTCCTCGTCGGGGCCTCAGTTTCCCCAACTATAAAATATGGGAAGATCGGTTTAGTCCAGGATGGCACTCAAGCCCCCACAGCCCCCTTCCACACCTATGCAGATGTCACCAAGTGGTCATGACTTTCTTTTCCACTGAGCCAGAGTGATACATGAGAACCCTTCTCGGGATGATTTTTTTTTCTAGTTTGGCTGGAATTCTACCACTAGGCAATTACGCATGGTTAAATTACCACATTTCAAGAATATACTTGCTGAAGTGCAAAGCCCTCTGATCAAGATAACATATTAATCTTGGCATATATTTGCATTACTAAAGACAATGTCTTATGGGAGCTCTAAATAGCACAGGTAAGTTTGTTGTTGTAGTGTTAAGTTTTGGGTTTTGTTCCATTTTAAATAGGGTAGAGGACAGATGAGTAAGCCTGGGACACAGGATTTGTTTGTGTGCCTGGAAAAAGGCAGGTAAAGGAACAGTTACTGTGAGAAATTATCATTAACCTATATATACAGAAAAGAGTATGTATCAAAATATGAACTAAGTGACTTCCTGTGGTCACAGCTAGTAAATGACAGACCTGAGAGTCAAACCCAAGCATGTCTGCCTCCAGAGCTGACAACTATGTCATAAATGCAAATCCATTTATTTAGTCCAAAATTGATTATCAGATGTTTACTCTGCACCGCTGTCTTAAATGCTGAAAACTCAGCAGTGAACAAAATCATCCAAATGGCTTGCCCTCAGGGAACTTACACTCAACGGTCCCATGTGTCAGGCACCCATTCGGTACCTAGTACTTTATCAGCACTGGAGGTGGTGAGGCACGATGTCAATGGCTCATCCATGCAGGAACATACATTTGTGTCTTAGCTCTAAGGCTTCCTATTAGATGAAGGATTTGCTCCTCGGTTTTCACATCTGAAACATGAAGATTATAGTAGCTACTTCCAGGGGGGTTCTATGAAGTTTAAACAAAATAATATTTAAAAAGCGTGCAGAACTGAAAATGTTGGATATTCAATTATTATAATTAGTATTATTAATTCTGTATCCTCTTACCAACTCTATGAAGTTGGTACTATTTTCTCCATCTTGCATGGAAGGAAATCAAGTCTCAGAGAGTTTCAGCTCAGAGAGGCTAGGTCACTTGCCCAAGGTCAGTCACACAGCTAAGCAATGATAGAACCGATATTCAAATCCAGGACTACTTGGCTCCATTTCCTAAATGTGACACTGTGTCCACACATTTTCCAAACTAGCAATTGGACTAGCTGCAGGACAAAAGAAAACCGGGTTCGTCTTTGGCATCTTATGCAACAAACCATATGGACCCTCAAGCTCTTACATAACGGGACCAATGCTAAGGAGAGGAAGTTTAACAACAACACAAAAAACAGATCACATTCACAACAGACCACCATATGTTCTGCCGTTCCCTGACAGCAGCTGTCCCAACTCCTACTGGGGCGCCCACAGAAATCTTCTCAACGAAAACAGTTTTATTCCTAAGTGACTCAAACGATTGATGCCTTTATAAAAAGAAGGGGAAAAAAATGAGTCTGCACTTCTTCCAAAGAAATGTCTTGTTAACTCCTTGGGAAAGCCCAGAAACCTTCGGCCTCCACTCCTTGGTCTTCCCTTGGAAACTGCGGGCTTCTCCAGGGATGGTACGGCCTCTGTGATCTGGCAGTTCCCTCATTCAGAGTAGGGCGGCTACAGTGATTTCTGGTTTCTGAATCTCCAAGCTAAATAGCCCAGGGTGGGGGGGTTGGGTTATCCCCTCCACTTGGTCTTGACTGCCTTCCCTACCTTCTTGTGCTCACGCTCAGCTCAAGAGTCTCAAGTTTGCTATAGGTTTTCTGGAAGAGCCCCTCTGAAACGAAACCCAATTCTAGAAGGGTGGTGTGACCTTGGGCCTTGGGGAAAGGGTTTGTGCAGTAGGCTCCGGGCCTGGCCCCATCTTTCTCCTCTATACCTTCTGCCTGGTCTCCTGCCTCCTGAACTCTCTCCCATCCATTTCCCTGTCCTATAGCCAAAGCAATCCTGCTAATACATACTCGTAAGTCCGATCTCTTCATTCCAAATTCCGCAGAGCCCCTGTGGTCCTGCATGCTCTCCCTCCTCACCCCGTTTTGCACTATTCTCCCGCTTGTCCTCAGAGCGCCAGCCATACTGGCATTCTTTCCATTCCTCATGGCTTTGCACATGCTCTTTCCCGTTTGGCCCACTCATCCCCCTTCCACTCATTCCTCGTCTTCCAAATCTCAGCCACAGGTGGCTACTGGCCCCTTGAAATGCAGCTATTGAGACTGAGGAATTAAAATTGTATTCATTTTAATTAATTTCAATTAAATTTAGATTCTCCAGTTGCAAAGGAATTTTCTTTCCCATATGTCCTTCCTATAGTTGATGGGTTTATTTTTTATATTAGAATATATCTAGTATTTTTCCTAGTATGAGGTATGGATATACAAAAGTTGCATGACCAGGTGTCTACCTGTGGCACTTGGGTGTTTTCCAAAGATGGCCGTATCACGGTATATCCCATCCCATGTTTTCTTCTTACGTTGCGACCTCAACAATCCTTTATAGAAAGGGAAAACTGGGTGGACCTTTGTAACTCCCTTGGTCAAGAGAATATTATGGTAGTGGCAGCATGTGCCTTCTGAGGCTGTATCGCAAAAGGTATTTGCACCTTGCACCTTGGTCTCCTGGATTGCTCACTCTGGGGGAAACGAGCCACCATGCCATGAGGACCCTTACATAGTGAGGAACTAAAGACAACAACGGACAACACCAACCGGCCAGTCGTGTGAGTGAGCCACCTCGGACATGGATCCTCCAGTCCTAGTCCAGCCTTCAGATAATGACAGCCTCAGCTAACATCGGATTATAATTTTATAAGACACCCCAAACAAGATCTGCCCCGTTAAGCCTTTCCAGAAAGCCTTACACTCGGAATCTGTGAGCACTATAAGCGTTCAAGTTTTGGGATGGTTTGTTATGCAGTCCTAATAATTGGAACACTATTCATTTTTTCCAACACCATTTATTGAATAGATTATCTTTGCCCTACAAATATGAGACGTCACTTTCATCATAAATTAAATCCTCATATAGTACGGGCTTATTGTTAGACTCATTCTGTTTGGCTATACCAATTTAAGCACTAACACCAAGTTGTCTAAACCATTGATGCTTTCTTATATGTGTTACTCTCTGGTGAAGGTTGCCACCCCCAATACTGATATTCTTTTTCCCAGTTTGCCTGGATATTATAGTTTATTTTCTAATAGACATTTTAGAATCAGCTAGTCTAAATTAAAAAAAATTAAAAAGACATGTTGCAATTTTATTGAGAACATGATAAATTTACAAAACATAAGGAAAATTGATATGTTTATGAGATTACAGCTTCTTAAGTTTTCTTCTGTGATGTTCAAGAATATTTAAATTTTCTTCATATTCAGCTGCATATTTTTTATCAAGTCCACACTTAGGTATTTTATATATTGGTTAATATTGTGAATGGAATTTTGGGGGGGTTATGCCAGACATTCTAACTATTTGTGGTTCACATATATAAAAACTATTGATTTCTGTATATTAATTTTGGATGCTACTTCCTTAATGAACGATCTATTTACTTATGGTGGCTCTTAGCTGATTCTCTTAGTTTACCAGGTATACAACCATATTATCTGCAAACTGCAATCGTTTCATTCTTCTACTGCCTAATATTTATACCTCAAATTATTTATTAATCTTTTTGCATTGACTAATGTGTCTAGTATAGTGTAGTTGTGACAGTGAGTATACTTTAGTGAGACTACCTCTAAAGTCTGCATCTAGCCACGCAGGGCTCTTGTACTCTTGAAACATGGCTATGGACACTGAGGAATTTTATTCGTTTTAATTAACTTAAATTTAATAGCTACCAGTGGAAAGTGATTAACCATTTAGACAGCAAAGGACTACAGTTTCTTCATTTAGCATAATGTTAGCTTTTGGATTGAGACAGGCATTTAACATGTGGAATATTCAAATATCCTTATTTCGTTGGCTTTTTAAAAATAAAAATGTGAACGGCTGGATACTGTAAAATGCTTCTTCAAGTGTCTATGGAGATGATTATGTGGTTGTCCTTTTTTATATATAATACCCTGAATTATATTGAACCATCCTTGCATTAGATTAAACCCAACATTATCATGATGCATTATTCTCTTAATGCATTGCTTTATTCTGTTTGTTACTATTTCATGTAGAATTTCTGAGTCAATACTACCCATCCTTTATGCAGTCTTTGTTAGATTTGGATATCAGTGCATTCTCACTTCTTTAAAAAAAAAAAAAAGAAGAAGAAGACTTGAAGTTTCTTGTTTTTTTGCTTTTTAAATTCTGTCACCTGATAGAGTTTAAATAGCACTGTCATTACTTTCTTTTAAAGGTTTTGTAGGACTTCCTAATGAAACGAGGCCTAAAATTTGGGGAAGGGGTATATCATTGACTACTTTCCGTTTCTTCTATACAAATGAGTTTGTTTAGTTTTCTATATCTTTTAGGCTGTCTGTTTTGATAAACTAGATTTTCCTGAAAATTATCTATTTCATCCAGATTTTTAGAAAATTTCTTTGTGAAGAAACTTCATATATTTATTTTAATGTAATGCTTCATGGTTCAACCCCTGTGTTTCTAATTTTTAGTAATTGCCCTTTCTATACACTTCCTTCCACCTTTTTCAATGATTAGGAAACCCAGTGGTTCATCTATTATGCTAAGTTTTTAGAAAGAACTAGTCTTTTTTAAAAAATAATTGATTCATCCATTTAATCTGATTTTCCTGTTTTCTAAGTTATCTTTTCATTTTTTCTTCATTAACTTATATTTCCTGCTTTCCAATAACTTATTTTGGGCTTTTCTTTTTCTATATTTTAGACATATGTTTGGCCCATTGGTTTTTGTATTTTTTAATTGATATTAAGTATTGAGGTATGTATTTTCCACTAAAATTGCTTTTGCAGGATCCCATGATTTTAATACATAATGTTTTTATTAATGTTTTAAAAATTCTGTCTAAATTAAAAGTTATTTAACTGATGTACATAAATCCCTAAATTTATATTTTTTAATATTATTATAAATTTCTAGTTTTGTGGCTTTGTAAGAAAACAATATTACCATAAGTATTTCTGCATTTTGGAATATTTTAGTTTGGGGCACCTAATATATGATACATTTTTGTGAGTATAAAATGGCATTTGAAAAAACACTTTCAGGATACACAGTTTCAAATATACTAATTACATTTGCTTAACACTTGTGATTTAGACATGTGCTACATTTGTTTATTTATTTATCCATCCACTTGATCTATCAGGGACTGAGAGGATAAATTACATTTTCATCCCAATATATTTTCATTAATGTCTTCTTATACCATTTATAATTTCTGCTTCATGACTACAGCTGCTATGTAATTTGGTGCACAAGTTTTCAAAATTTTTGCAGTCTCATAGTGAGTTGCATACTTTATCATTATAAAATACACTTCTTTGTTTGGTTTATTTTTTTTTTTTAACCTGAATTCAACGTTTTCTCATATGAAATGGCAACTTCAGCTTTCCTTCTGTTTGAATTTGTCTACTGCACATTTCCCCCATTTTTAACCTTCTGGATTATTTTGGATTTTGTTTTGTTATCCAGTCTGACAGTCTTTCTCCTTCAGTACATGAGTAAAACTCATTTATACTTATTGATATAAGAGATGTGTTTGATATTTCTGTCATCAAATTTTATGCTATATTCTCAGCTTTATACATGAGGTGTGATCACAAAATACAGTGAATATTTAAATTTAAAAAATGTATTACAGTAAAAGACGCATTGCTATTAATTCCCTTCAAAATACGCCACCTTGCTTCGAACACACTTATCCCATCATTCTTGCCACTTTCTGCAGCAGTTCTGGAAGTCCTCTTTTGTGAATGTCTTTAGTAACACTATCGTGGCTGCCTTGATGTCCTGAATCAAGTCAAAACATTTACCTTTCATGGTCATTTTGACTTTGGGGTAAATCCAAACATTGCACGGTGCCAGATCCAGTGAATAAGATGGATGCGGACACACTGTAATGTTTTCATTTGACATAAATTGCTGTACCAGAAGCGATGTGTAACACAGAGTATTGTAACATTAAAGGATGAAACCGTTTGCCCATTTCTCAGACCGTTTTCTATGCACTTCGTTTCTCAAACACTCTAATAAGCCCTTATAATATTCAGAGTTTACTGTAATGTTCCTGGGTTCAAACTCAGCTCACATAATTCTATCAAGGTCAAAAAACACAATTAACATCACTTTGATGTTACGAGCAGCAGTATTCACCATATGTTTTGATCACACCTTGTACACTTTATTTTTAAAGTAATATATATTTGTAACAACTTTATTGAGGTATAATTTAGATAGGATAAAGTGAGTATCTTTAAAGTGCACACTTTGATAAGTTTTGACACCTGTATGGTCCTATGCAACCATTCTCTCTGTGTGTGGCTGTTTCCTCTCTAGTACTCTGTCCCATGAATCTTTCTGCCTTGGTCTCTCAGAACTCTAAGCTCCATCTCTTCAACATGGGGAGCCTTCTAGGCCCTGTCTGGATTCCATCCTCATTCAACAACCTGGAAACTGTCTCAAGATAGTAAACAAGGGCTCTTGTAGGGCTCAGTTCATTTGTTTCCTGTCTTTCGGGTATCATTGTCCTTCATTTGCATATAGCTAGTGTCTTGAAAAGCATTGTTTTATATATTTTGTCTGGTCTTTTTGGTTGTTTCAGGTGGGAGAGGAAACCCAGCCCCTCTTCTCCATCTTGGCTGGAATTAGAAGTTAAGCTAGCTAGCCTGCCTTTATCTATCTATCTATCTATCTATCTATCTATCTATCTATCTATCTATGTCATTTGCTATATAAACTGATTTGTAATTTTTGTGTATAGTTTCTCTGCTAGTTGGGATGGTTTGTATTTCCGTTCTGTGGTTATCATTTTATCTTTATATTACACCTTTAGTTCTCTCCACTTTTTGGACCCTTATCTATTAGTTAATTACTCTAAGCCACGACACAATTAGTATGCTAGTTCTCTTCTTCTTCTTAAGAAACCAATTTCAGTCAATAAAATTATCTTTCTTAGTGTGTATTTTTGCATAGATGCTTATGTAATTATACTTCTACTACTTGAGTTTTTAGCTTTTTCTCCCTGTTTGTATTATGTCTTTGTATAATTTCCTGGTATGACAAGGGGGAAAATGTTGACTTAAACAGACATATTTGCACTGGAAGTCCCAAATGCATCAGTTTAGGATATAGAGATACTCATCTGAGCCTCGGCTCCCTTAATTACCAGCTCTGTTGTGACGTGGGAGTAGCTGCTTACCCTATGAAAGCCTCCGTTTCCTTGTCATTAAGATGGGATAATATCGACCTTTTAAAGTTATAATGCAACTTAATATAATACATATGAAATGCTTAGCATAAAATCTGATGCGTAGAAAGCATTTAGAAAACGTTAGGCATTATTATTATTATTGTTATTATTATTAATAAAAATCAAAAAGCCAACATCTATGTACTACATAACCACACACGAGGGACTGTGCCAGCTGTCTTACATTTTTTTTGTTGTTTAATCTTTACAGTGAATCTGTGGCAAATGCATTGCCCTCATATTAGAGATGAAGGAAGGAGCCTACAAGAGGTTAATATAAGCTATGTCACCCAGCACATAAGTGACAGTGGTAGAATTAAGTCTGATATTCCGATAGCAAGTTCAGAACTCTCACCACCACCCCACAGTTACCTTTATTATCCTGAACTCTGCCCTGCTAATGAAATCACACACATACATACACACACACATGCATGCATGCACACACATGCATGCATGCACATGTGTGTGCTCACTTTATACTAAGAACAAACTTGGCCTTACAGCTCGGTATATAGACAGGATACACCTGGCCGAATATAATTTGCCTGTTTTTCCAAACTCTAGGTTCAGAGTCTGGCTTGCAGACAAGGTACAGATGGAAATCTTCCTGGACTCTGGCCAAGAAGAGAAAGGGTGGGAAAGCCTTGCCCCATGGCCTGCAGTCTCACTGAGTAAACCCAACCTAGACTACTAATGGGAGAGGAGCTGGAGGAAGCATGCCATTGACACACTCTACAGCGTTCTTCGGCCCCCGTGCCATTCCTAGACTTGTCACAGCAGTATTATAGCAGAGCAAATGGAGGCTCAGAGAAGTTAACATCTTATCCAAGGCCACACAGCGAATTGGTGACAGGGCCTAGACAACAATCCCAGATCTCCTAGCCACTTGCCCAGTGCTTTTCTTGTATGTTTCTGACTTTACAGATGGCATTTACCGTTTCATAGTTCTGATTGTATCCTGTCAATGTGCAAGAGAAGAATCAATACTTCACTGGACACGTCCGTGTCCTCAGCACTAGACTATGAACTGCAACAAGTAAAAAGACAGAGATGTTGTCCTTGTTCTCAGTACTCTTTCCTGTAGTTACTCATTCAAGCATTCTTCACTAGGTGTCAGGCCCTGTTCGGAGCTGGGAATTACTCAAGAGGCTTATTGTGTACGGAACAAAACAGACTCAAAAGTCAACTGCTCCAATGCAGTGGGAGAAGCTAAAATAAGAGTATTTGGCATGGGCATACGCGTGACGGGCATTTGTGATGGGCATACTGTTGACAGTACTTCACTTTGTGGGATCGGGAAGGCATCCCCTAAAGGAGCTGAGTGTGGAAGGGTCCACAGGGGCTGAAGGAGTGGGATTTGACACGGACAGAGGAAGAAGTGAGCGTGTGGCACTCGGGGGACCACAAAAGGTGTGTTGTGGCTGAGGCCAGGGCGGGCTAGCAGCAAAGCTGAGAGCTAGCCTAGGCTTTCTCCTGTAGATGATGAAAAGACGTTCTAAAACATAAGTACAAGAGTAATTATATGTTCATACTTGATTAAAAGCTCACTGTGGCACACATGGGAAGAATGGACTAACAGGAAAGTGGCACCAATGAAGAGTTAACCAGTCAAGGCGAGGGCCCACACTGGGTGGGGGGCGGGGAGAGGGGATGGAAGGATTGCTCTGAATAAACCCTACTCACATTTTAGGGTTCAGCCTTAAAGACAGCAGCTCAAAGAAAGACTTTCAGTCCTGTTAGAAGCTCCTCCCTGGTGCCCTGAGACCTTTCTTTTATGTCCTCAAGCCAGGCAGAGTTCAGAGGTGGTTAACAGCAGTGGCTTTGAAGGTGGCTTTTTAAGCCACTGCATCCTGCCTCCACTGCTAACTAGCTGTGTGACCTTGGACTAATCGCTTATTCACTCTGTTGTCTCTGTTTCCTCATCTGTAAACTAAAATAATAATAATAAAGTAATAATAATTAATAATAATAATATAATAATAATACCTATCTTTTAGGGTCATTGTCATGATTAAATAGTTTAATTCGTATAAAGCACTTAGCACAGCGTCTAGCAGCGGTTAAGTGTGCAGTAAAAGTGGGCTTTTATTATCATTACACACATTCACTGTAGGGAAATTGTGTGTTTATGAGTGTACCTGGCCAGTCAGGTAGCTCCTTGGTGACAGGTGTGCTTGTGGCCAGCAGAGAGCCTGGGATACAGCAGGCTGTCAGTGAATAGCTGTTGAATGGATTGGAGGTGACAGTGAAGACACATTCGAGATATTTAGGAGTTAAATCATGTATCCCTGAAGGACTGAGTGGACATGAGGGAGAATTTAATGAGGAGGATAAAATCATTCCCATGTTCTGAACTGGGACAGGAAGATGAGGGCGATGCCGTGGCTGAGACAGGCAGCTTGAGAGAAACAGCTGGTTCAGAGGGATGAGTTGCTAACCTGCCCGGGACCAAATCTACAGGAACTGAAGAAGCTGAAGTCTGAAGCCAGGTCTGTTTATATTCAGCTTATGTGACCTTCAGGTCTGTGCTCAGCATAACACTGAATGAAGTAGGTATTTAGTAAAATAATATCTATCATATGAGTTGGTGAACGCTTGAATGAATGGATTTCTTTCGTTTAGATGCCAGCATCAAGGTTGCTTTTGTTTTCGATGGTAAATAGAGGTCTGTGGAGGTCGGGGGGAAAGGAAAAGAAAGAGGAAAAGAAAATCACCATGAAAGATTTAAAAAATAAAGAACTAGTAGCTAATGTTTCAAGAGAAGGAACATAAGGAGCCATCTTCCTTCTTTTTCCCTTTTTCTGACACAGCAGGACATTTTTAAATGATCTCCAGCTTTTTAACGGACTCTTGCAAACTGGTAGGAAGGATGACTAAACCTACCCACCAGGAAGTTTTGCAAAGGCCAAGCCAAAAAAATAAATAAATGGAACTGGTATCAAGAAATTTAGGAACACAGGAAAAGGCCTGATGACAGGGGAACCAGTCACACGGGCTCCCTACATATTATTCTAATTTCAATCACCACTTCCTCAGAAACAGATTTCTTAGGTCAAGTTGCTTGTGGACTGACATCCAAGTGTTAAGGCAGAAGAACTCTCTGCATAGTTCCTATTTGAAATCCATAAGCTCTCCTTCAGTGCAAGCTTCAGTGCAAGCTAGAGTAGAAATAGTTATTATACTAATTCTAATATATAATTATAAGGATATATTATAATATGTGATATATAAGATTAATATACAGAAGGTGCCAAAAAATGTATACACATTTTAAGAAAGGAAAAAAATATTAAAATTGTAATAGTATATACCGATAACAAAAGATGAATACAAGTCACGTTTGACGTTGCAATGACAAGAGCTGCTCAAAGTGGTTACCATCAGCGTCCAGACACTTCTGATTTCGGCAAACTACTGCTTGAGCAATGCTGACCACAGTGTCCACTTGTATACATTTTTGGGGCACCCCAGTATTAATATAATTCTAATAATGCCTTTAATTTATTAAATGTTTACCACTTCCAGAAACTGGTGAGTGCTTTACATATGCTATTTCATTTAAACCTCACCAAATCCTACAACAAAACACACTGTTATCCCCACTTGGAAAATAGAGAAACTAAGCCTCAGAGAGGCTAAGTCACCTGACTAGGGCAGCAAGCAGCAAGTAAATGGGTAATCAGGATCTGAACCCCAGCTTGCCTGACTCCAGAGCCCATGATGCAAACCCTAATCCATGCACAATTTTCCTCCTCGACTCCTTTGAATGTGCAGCTGTACAGTTGAACTTCATCCACATAAGCCCAGTGGAGACGTGGAGCTCACACTCCAACTGCAGGTATGACAAGAAGAGAGTGTGCCTGCTCAAATGCCCTTTGTCCGTCCAAAAAATTAGAGGGTCATTGTACAAGGATCAAGAGACCTATTCAGAAAACTGAGTCCAAAAGCCAACTTTGCCACTTACTGGCTCTGAGGCTCACTTAAATTCTTTGGGCCTCTGTCAGTTTCTTAGATTGCACGCGCCCCCGCCCCCACAACACACCGACAAGTGGAATACAAAAGAAAATAATTTATCTAAATGATGTCTCAAAGAAAACGATTTTTTTCAACACTTGTATCTTTGCTAATAAAAACTGTGCTAGTTAATATGTAATACATACTTACTAAAGAAAAATGATACTTGTTAAGAACAAGTAACAAAATTTGACCTAGACAAACTTTTGTTTGGTTGTCTACTGCTAGAGTGACATATAATTTAAGTTCCACACTGGGATACTTGCTAATAAAAGGGGAACTACTGATAATTATGTTAGGACATTGGGTGAAAATCAATAAAACTTCTTGGGCAAACGAGATCATATAGTCATCTTTTGTTATTGTGAAAAAAAAAAAAAAATGGGCTCTGAATCTTATTCCACACACATTGAAACCTGTGATGAAATGGAATGTTCAAATGCCCCAGGGGTGGCTTCTGTACCCTGGCTAACTTCCTGAACAAGTTGTAGAGGTTCCCCTAACAATGCCTTTTAGTCCTGTTGTTGGACTCTGGCATAACATCAACACAGTGAACAAACTGTCCAAACTAAGGAGCACATTCTTGTATCATCCTTAAATTAGTTGTGCGGTAACACCAGATTTTCCATACCACACGGATATTCATTCCGTCTAACGAGTTTTGGTTTTTCCACAATGCTTTGGGGACCCACTCAATGCCCTAACTTTCAATGTTTCCATTTGATGTTCCTTGATTTATTTGTGTGATTAGTTGCAAATCCAGAGGCAGCAAAGATCCTCTCTTTGCAGGGACCATTTGGAAGCATCCTGGAAGTGGAAGAGGAAATCCAACAACATTCTAACACAGGACTACTGTCATTGAGATGTGAACTCTGTTGGCATGCCATGAGCAGAAGGAAGAGCAGTGCAAAGGCGTGGAGGCAAGCACAAGCATGGAGTATGCGGGGAACTGTGCAGAATTCTCTGCTGGGAAAGGGACTGGGAATATGGTGGGAGAAGAGGCTAAAGAAGTGAGGTGGGACTAGATGGTAAAGGGCCTTGAATGCCACCCCAAGGAGTTTGGATTCCATCCTGTTGAGAAGGATGTCTCTGCAACTATTTAAGCAAAATATTTGTTTTTGAAAAGAGAGCAAGCCGAACAAAGCCAGGCAAAGTCAGTGGCACCAGAGGCAACTTCTCCCTTCAGTTTTGCAGCCCTGATGTGTTCCAAACATTCCCTGACCCACTGCACCCCAGACACCATCCCCAAGGAAATGTATCTGAATTTGACTGGTGATTATAGACACAAATTTCCAATGCTTTGAGTTTAGTCCAATCCCCAAATAGGCCATGTTGGAAGATCTTAGCATCACCCAGCTCTATCCCCAGGCAGGACTCTGGATAAGGAAAATGAGCCAGGCCCAGAGCGGTGAGAGAGAGCAGAGGCTTCTGTCTTCTGACCACCCTGTTGTAAACTCCTGAAGACTTCCCTTGGGGGAATTTATAATCTCCCTTCCATCTATCCTCTACCCAAATCATGTCTGCATAGAGTCCAAGTCCTAATGTAAAAATGTCATGTTTACCCTTTCCAGATATTCAGGACGCTTAATAATGGACTGGTTTGATAGATAACAGGCTCCATGGCTGCGGAGGACATGCTCTGGAGAGGATTCTTACAGGCGGCAGGGAATAGAGCCGGACAAATGAGGATCCTAGTCCCTGTCCAACTACTTACAACCTCTGAGCCTCTGTTTTTCTCATCGGTAGAATGGGGATTATAGCAGTCCCTTCTTGACAGGGTTCTTGGGAAAAATAAACAGGATAATAAATGGCATTTGACTCAATGCCAGGCACTAGTACCTGCTCAGTGAAAGCTGGCAGCAATCATTGTTAGTACAATTATCAACCACTGGTCAAGCTTTGCGATTCCATTGGTGAGCCAGTCATTTATTTCTGAATATGACTTCTAACTTGGAGCGTTGTATTACACGAGTAAAAGTCCTACAGGCAAAGAACTGGTCATTAATATTACTGGATAGTACCCTTCACAGATGCTCCGGCTGTTGGAGCCAAATTTCTCATTGTGCAGAAGAAATCAGAATGAGGAAGGGGCAGCTCCATGTCCACACATTAAGACAGAGGCAGATCCCATACAAGAATTTAGATCTCCTGACGCCTATCCCACGTTCTTAACTCTGTAACATTCTTTCTATGCTTCACTTTCCATTAATAAGCAAAATTCAGGAACTTTGTGATGCTGTCTTCATTCACTGGACACCTATCACTTGGACAGTCACAGTATTTTATATATATTAACTCATTCAATCCTTACAGCAAGCCATGAGGCTGATTTTATTTTGTTTATCTACATTTTACAGATAAGGGAAGTGAGGCAGAGAGAGATTAAGTCTTACTTACTCAAGACTCACAGCCAGCAAGTACTAAAGCCAAGATGTGAGCCTGAGCAGCTGGGCTTCTAAACCCAGGTACACAACACTGACCCTCCCAAAGTGAGAAAAAGTTTGAAGGTCCAATGCCTGCCTCAGAGGAGCACACTTAGTGGACACACACACACACACACACATACACACACAGTCACCTGCTCCAGGCACTGGGAGAACATAAGAGGGAGGGTTTAGTTCTACCAGGAGAGGGGGAGAGAATTCGGAAAGCAGCCTGGAGGAGGTGACCTTTATCATTTCCACAGCTGACTTGTTTTCCTCCAAGTTAATGAGAATCAGGGAAGGGAAGGAATTCCCTGCAGATAGAGGCACCTTTGCTGAGGCAGGCGGGTGTTGAAGTGGCTGGGGCTTCAGGAGCACAGTGAAGGAGAAGGCCAGGACACCAGGCACTGGCTCAGTATGTGACATGGGCAAGGTACTTAACCTCCAGATGCCTCAGCTTCCTCATCTGTAGAATGGGGATAGTAACACCTACCTTATGAAGCTGTTTGAATATTAAACGAGATCATGTGGATATACTTCCTGACCCAGTGTTATTCCTCCTTTATTTACCCCTCATAAAACTATTTCCCTCAGTAAAAAATTTTAATTGAGCCTATTTTTACACTTATGCTCACAGTAACACTGGTAATAATCCTGAGTGTCATTATTAGTCATTCATAACAATATAATTGATAATGTTAATTGCCATTGATTGAAGCACTAAGTGCTTAATATGTATAATCTATCTTTATCTAATCTACTCAGAACGTATCTTAAACACAGGTATCATTACCCCCATTTCATAGAAGAGGATAATGAGGCTCAAAGCGATTAAGAAATTTGCACAAAGGTCACCCATCTAGGAAGTTGTGGGACTGGTATTCAGACCCAGGTTTGTCTGTCCCGAAAAATGTCCCATAGGCAGAGAATGCCCTGTGTTTGGAGTTCATGCTGGTCTTGGCAACGTCCCTCAGCCTCTTTCTCAGAAAGAAAACAAACATTCTAAGAGGTTTGCTAACACGTTGGAACGCCCCAGGGAGGGAGGAAGAGGCACGCTGGAGCAGGAAGATACGTCCATATTTGGAGGTGAGGCTGGGGCGCCCCCTCAGCCTTCTCGCCCGGCCTACAAGTCCTGGAGAGAGCCCGACTTGGGCTGGACGTTGATCTGCCCGAAGTCGCGGCGTCTGGTCGGGCCAGTGTGTGCCTTGTTGGGGTTCAGATGGCGCTGAGAACCAGGGGCGCCTGCCCGCCAGCGGAGACTGTGGGGCTGCCAGGGAGGCCGCGCGCGGGTAACCCGCCCGTTCCCACGTGGGTGGCTCCCAGGCCGCCGGGAGTTAATCTGCTTATCTGTTGGGACGGCTTCCAGAACCCTCCCCACTGCCAGTGTTTGCTCAGGGCTCGAGTCTTCAGAAACTGAAACCAGCAGGACGCCAGGCCCCGCCAGCCCTCATGGGATCCTGCCCGGGTTTACCTTCTATGGGGAGGTCCTGGAGGGCTGGGCGGAGCGCAGTCTGGAGTCTGGGCAGGGCCCGCGACGTGGCGGGCCTCCTCCCTTCCTCCTCCCTTCCTCCTCCTCCCCGGGAGTCACTCCCGCCCCGCCCCCGCTGCTAGGGACCAGTTCCGGATCCCCGGGAAGCACGTGGGCAGGCAAGCTGGGGTGGCTTGAATCCTGGCCCTGCCGCTCACCACCTCGGTGTAAACCAGTAAACCTGAGTTACGTTTTTTTTCACCGTGAAATGGGGATAAATAATGCCGAGCCTTTGGACTCAATAACATACGTATAGTGCCTGGCACATAAAGCAGTGCTCAATATATGGTCATTGTATTGGTGTAATTATATTATTGCTGTTGTTACAATGGGTTGGGCAGCCTGCCTTGTGAGGTAGGTAGTCAGCTCCCATCACTCAAAGTGTTCAAGCACAAGATGAACGAAATGGAAAAACAGAAAAAAATGAGAACAAAAAGGGATCCATACTTGCTACACCCAAACGTACTGACCTAGTCACTTCAGCGTCACCTGGGAAGCACATGCACCACCATCTCAAACCCACGGAATTAAAACCCCAGAAGGCAAGGTCTTGTAAAAGTTCAGCTTCATTTTGTAAACCACGGTCGAGGTCAATAATTCCTACATTTTTTTTCAACTTCTAAAGATCCTTCTGTCATCCCCTCCTACCCCACTGATTGCGCAGTGTGAAATATTTTGTTGACCCAACTAGATACGTTAACTCATAATTAATTTATTTACTCTGTACATAAAGTATTAAACAAAGACTCAAGAGTTTGTCAACAAATAGTAATTCATTCAACAGATATTTATGTGAGTAACTACTATGTGCCAGGCACTGTGCACGGTGGGTGCTGGGGGATGGTGGAGAAAAAGGTGGACAAGAGCCCTGTCCTCATGGGCTCTCCAATAGGGTGAGGGAACACGGAAAAAGAATAAGGATTCAAATACTGACATTGAGCCAAGAGAATCCCACTGAGCATAAGACACCCAATATTCCTACAGTGAGCAGTTCCAGTCAAACGCAAATAAAGTTCATGTTATAGATAGATAGATAGATAGATAGACAGACAGACAGACAGATAGATAGATAGATAGAAGAGCATAGAGAATATAGTCAATGGTATTGTAATAGCTATGTACGATGTCAGAGGGGTAGTACACTTCTTCGGGTTATCACTTTGTGAAGCATGTAAATGTCTAATCATTATGTTGTTTTGTACACCTGAAACTAATCCAAAAAATGTAATAAGAAAAAATAGTTGATGTACCATTTTCCTATCTGACCTCATTATAGAGAAAGGTGAATGTCCTTCCTCCACACACACACACACACACACACACACCCATGGCATCATTACTTTTATAGATCCCAAGAGGTCCAGGGTCCTTAGACCAAGAACATTGAAGGCCTTGTGGGGAAAGGAAGACCCTTCAGACCTAAGTCCTCCTATGGGGCCATCTCATCGCCTCCCACACCCATAACTCCTGGCAGGTATCCCCAAACACTCAAAGCACAGTGGCTAAAAGTGTGGGCTCTGAGGCCAGGTTGCCTGGGTTTGAATTCCAGCTCCATTCCTTTCTAGCTGTGTGACCACGGGCAAGTTACTGTGTGATCAGAGGCTCATAGATAAGACTTCTGTGTGCCTAGGTTTCCTCTTCTGAAAACTGGTTTGAATAATCTAGTACCTACTTCATAGCGTTGTCATAGGAATTACAGACATGGTACTTTAAACAGATGGTAGGCATTCAATATCAGTTTAGCTGTTACTATATTACATCATTTTTGCTTGTGACACTCTCTCTGCCTGGAGTAGCCCTCCCTTTCTCTATCTGGGGAGCATGTAGTTGTTAGTGCAACACCCCCTCCTCTCCAGAGCCTTCCTTGCTTTATTTCACCATGCAATTTGATTTTTTTCCCTGTATAGTCCTGTAGTTCTTTTTATATACCTCTTACAGCACCTGTCATACTGCAATCATGTTTCTTATTGATGAGATGTTTTTTTCTTGCTGACTGGATTATGAGTTCTTGAAGAGCAGGGGCCATATTTTATATATTTTTTCATATTTTATATATCTTTTCATCTCTAGGGACAAGATAGTCCCTGAGACAGAAAAAGCACTTGCCACTATTTATTGAATTAATGGATGGATGGATGGATGGATGGATGGATGGATGGATGATAGATGGATAAGTGAAGTGAATTACTCAGGATCACAGAGTTCAGATACAGGGCCCACATTTAGTTTAAGTAGGGAAAATTATTTCTCTGATTGCCTTTCTCATCTGGAAAACAGATCTGATAATAGTGGTACCTGTGTCTTGGGGTTGGGAGGGTTAAACGAGATACGTGTAGGACAGTGTTCAAGAGCCTGAGCTCTAGAGTCAGATCATTTGGGTTCAGATCTCAGCTCGTGAGTTGTGTGATGCTTTGACAAGTTCTTAACCTTGCTGTGCCTAGGGAAGACAGATCTTAAACCAAAAAAGAAATAACAGGCTGTTCAGAGAATTAGAAGAGATACTCTTAATAAAGGCCTGGGCACCTGGTATACAGCAGGGATTCAGTAAAAAAATAGTGGTTCCCTCCCCCCACTGTCTCCAAACCTGTAAGCCCTGGCCCCTGAATGCCCGAAAACAGCTGTTCAAATGCCACATTTTGCTCCCAGTGATGAATGTCCCCTAAGCCAAGGTTGGAAAGCTGACTCCAGAACTAGCTTACATTTGAGTTCTGAATTAGATGCAGGCAATGAGCTTGACTGGTTTATTTCATGAATAAGGAAACTTCTGAAAGGGACGGTTTAAAATCAACAAACATGCCAAGGAAATTGAAAAGCAACAGCTAACCCACAATTTCGCATGTGGGTTTCATATGTCATTGGAAGAGTCCCTTAGGTAAAGGCATGAGGAAGAGGGTCCTCCAAAGCCACCTTCATGCTTTACAAACAGTAAGAGTAGTGCTCAGAACTGTTGTGGGAGCAAATTAACCAATAATCGGTGCCTAGCACTGTCATGATTCTTGAAGTTTCTACTGCTTGATCACAATATATTATAATAAATTCATTATTCAGAATTCTCCAACGGCCACATGTCTATTACTCAGCCAAAAGGTATGGAAAGGAAATAAAGTATTTTCATTTTGGACCTAGAATCCTATCACACGCCCACATGAATTCCCCCAAACCTTCTCCTTTTTTGTGGGATTTAGAAGAGGCTGACAGGAGGGTGCCCTGGGCTCTAAGAGCTGAGTTGTCAGTGGCTCACCCAGCAAGCATTTGGCAGTTCAGTTCAGAGAGGAAATCTGAGAGGGCAGGGCCTCAGCAGGACCGAAGGGATGAGCTGCACAGTTGGGGAGGGAGAAGGGCAGGACTCCCTATTAGCAAAAGCAGCTGCCTGCCAAGTAGGGTATGTGTCTGAGTTTCTGGAGAAAAGAGAATTGCAGCTATTCGTTTTAACCTCAGGACTCCAAGAATTGGGAAGTGTGTGTAGGCGGGAGAAGGGAGTACACCACTCTGTTCTCCAAACAAACTCCACCTGTCTTTTCCACCTTAATCGTTCTTAACCAAACACCTCCCTATCCATACCTTGAGCCACCTCAGACACCTGTTTCAAGAACTCTTTCCTGATCTCCCCAGTTTGGGAAAGAAGCTCTCTCTTCTTCCCCATGTGCCCATAGAATTTTGTGTCCCCATTTTAAGGCTTCTCCCAGAGTTCTTGAATAGTAGTATGCCTGCTAAGCTCCTTCAGTCTTTCCCCCTCTTATCTTCCTCTCCTTAAACAGCTTTATGGAGGTTATGTATAATTGACATACTACATGTATCTGAAGTGCACGATTCGATAGGTACAGACCTGGGAAACCACCACCACCACGGAGATGGTGAACATACCCATCACTGGAAATGTTTCCTCCTGGCCTCCCTTCTCCAAACAACCACAATCTACTTTCTGTCGCAGTAGATGGGCTTGCATTTTCTAGATTTTTACATAAATGGAATGATACATGTATTCTTTCTTGACTGGCTTCGTTCACTAAGCATTCATCCATTTGACCTTCCTTCACTCCTCCCTGGGCTGTGGGTTTCCTTGGGGAGGAAGGGGGCTCCCCCAGGGCATGGGGCCGGGAGTGAGTCAATTACAATCTGAGCCTCAGTTTTCTCATTTGTAAATTGGGGGTGATGCTAAACCTCCCTTCTCTTAGGAGAGTTCTGTGAGATTCCACTGAGCCGGAGATCAAGTGCTCTGTAAACTGTGAAAGGTTAGTCCTGGGCAAGGGATTAGATCTGGATCACGCCAGCAGCACGCTGGGAATGCCCCCGCTCTCAGGGCTATTTAGAGGCCACCTTGTCATCCAGGGAAGCTGGGTGGATTGGTGATTCCTCTCAGAAATGGCCAATAAGGGCTATGCCTGGTGGCCTTTAATCCTGGCCCAGTCACCAAAATGTCAAGGATTCTTTTCCCTTCCCCCTCTGCCCTCCCTCTGCTGGGCTGTGTTTATTTACAAGGTCTCCCTCCCTCCAGTGAGTCGCCTGTGCATGTGACCAGAGGATTCCTCCTCTGGCCTGGAGCCCACTGA
This sequence comes from Rhinolophus sinicus, assembly GCF_036562045.2. Lineage (NCBI taxonomy): Eukaryota > Metazoa > Chordata > Mammalia > Chiroptera > Rhinolophidae > Rhinolophus > Rhinolophus sinicus. Next base: position 27,196,983 of record NC_133756.1, on the reverse strand, counting down.
TAAGGGCAGCCCATCTGCTGGGGGCTCCAAGGCCTGCAGGAACAGGAACCCAGCGGGTGAGGGGAGGAGAGGGGAGCCCGCCAGGCCAGGCTGCAGCTTCCTTTGGCCAGGACTGACACAGCGACAAGGCAGGGAAGGAGAGACGGAAACCGAATCTTTAGTTTAAAACCCGCTTCACCTATACAATCACACCCGATTTGAGGAAGCTTCCTAGCTCCGCCATGAACTAATTTTTTTTTTATTTAAATAATTTGCTGTTGCTTAGTAAAGAGAAGTAAGGCAAACTGCAAGGGCCTCGGCAGTGAGATTCAAGGCCTAGCAGCCCCTCATTTCTTGTGTGAGCTTCCTGAAGACCTTCCCTCTCAGGGCTTCAGTGACTAGACCTACCATTTCTTGATCACCTACTATGCCTCAGCCACGCAATGCATTTCTATATGCTTGTAAAAATGTAACTCTCAAAAGCTTTACTGAGAGGTGCCTATTCTTCCTTTCATTTTACCATTGATGAGTGTGAAGCAACCGATCCAAGGTCACCTAGGGTTTGAGCCAGAATTGGAACCCAGTGCTATCTGACAACAGAAACCATGTTCTTTTGAGAACCTGTGGACAGCAATCGTCAAGGAATGAGCCCAATAATAAATGATTTCCTGGTCGCGCTCTGTGAAAAGAAGGCTCTGTGACCAATTAATATGGGCAATACGTCATACAGTATCCCTGTCATAAAAACTCACAGGGCACTTTTGTGTCTAGAGAGTCCTGAGAAGTCTTGGGGTAAAGGAACTTAACTTTTTTTCAACCAAGAACTTCTCATGTTAAATTGATCATCAATCTTTTCTCCTGTCACATCTAGTCCCATTTTAAGGAACAAGTACTCCTCAGAGCACTGTCTGGGAATCACAGTGGAATCAGAATTGGAGGGATTACACAGTTTATCCATCGAGCTATAAGAATTCCATTAACAATGCTTTTTTTAAAGAAACATTTCCAGTGATGAGAGGCTTATTACACGGTGAGACAGGCTGCTCCATTGTTGTACAAAAGCAGTGGTTAGAACAGCGCTGCCCAACAGAAAGAGACGGTCAGCCACATGTGTGATTCTAACTTTTTTGAGAAGCCATAGGAAAAAAGTATAAAGGAACAGGTGAAATTAATTTTACTGATATATATTAATTAACCCAATGAATCTAAAAATATCATTTCAACATGGAATCAATAAAAATGATTATGTTACAGTCTTTTCTTTTTAAATTAAGTCTTTGAAATCCAGACTAGCCACATGTCAAGTGCACAGTAGCCATAGTTGGCCAGTGTCCACCAAACTAGATAGCACAGGGTGTGAAGATTCTTTAGGTCAACCAAAGCTCTTCTGGCCTGTGCCTCTTCCCCACTGACCTTGGGTTCAAGGACATGGGCAATAGATGTACAACTCAGCCACCACCCCTGGGGATGAGTCCTGTTTGGCTATGTCCTTGCATATGCCCATCAATCGATCCTTTTCACTGAGTTCAGCCCTTTGGCAGTGATCTGCCGACATCTGTCTCCCCCTTGCAACGAGTTTTCCAAACTTTAAAGTGCTCTATCAATGAAAGGCCTCACTCTCCTAACCCCTAGTGAGGCAGATTTAGAGTGATCCAGGATTTTCAGTCATATCATCACACTATTATTTTATATTGAATCCACATGCAGCTGCTTATATAGGGTCTGGCCTGGGGCAAATCCTTTCTAGTCCCTGAGCCTCAGTTTCCCCATCTGTCAAATAATAGATTTGAGTTTTCTATGATTCAGACTTTTTCTGCCTTTTCTTATCCATACCACTCTCTTCACCTACCCATTAAGTTTCCTTTTAAACCAAGTCTTAAGTTCAAATTCAGGAGCTAGTTATATCTTACCATGTGTCAGGCACTGTGCTAAGAGCCTTATTTATAGCATCTCATTTAATCCCTTCCACACCCAAGTGAAGGAAACATTATTACCGTGTTTCCCCGAAAATAAGATCTAGCCGGACAATCAGCTCTAATGCATCTTTTGGAGCAAAAATTAATATAAGACCCGGTATATTATATTATATTATATTATATTATATTATATTATATTATATTATATTATATTATATTATATTATATTGTACTTGGTCTTACATTGTAGTAAAATAAGACCAGGTCTTATATTAATTTTTGCTCCAAAAGATGCATTAGAGCTGATTGTCCGGCTAGGTCTTGTTTTCGGGGAAACACGGTATTATTCCCTTTCATAAGTGTGGAAACTGAGGCATTGAGCAGTTGAGTCACACAAGTCACATGCCTAATAAAGGGGAACAGCTGGAGATTCCAGCCGGGGGCCTTCCCCGGTCCCTGATCCCAGGCTGTGAATGGAGGTCCGGAACCTGAACCTGTGTTAGGCCCAGGCCTCTGATTACTGAAGAGGGACAGGAACCCAGGAAAGCTGCTCTTTGCCTTTTGTTGTTGTTGTTGTTGTTGTTAAAACCCACAGAGTGTCCTTCTTTTGTTTTACAAAGGAAAAAAATATTGTTATACTTTCCTTGCTGAGGAAATCCTACTCTTCACCAGTCAACTTTCTTCCCAACCCCTTGACATTTCAAGAAAGGGGCCAAGACCCCTGGGAAGGCTCTGGAGGAGACCAAAGGAGCTCAGTGTCCTCTGTCTAGGGCAGGGGTATTTTTAGAGCTGGCTGCACTGTTTACAAGGAAGCAGTTCCCCTGAGCCTGCCCACTCCCTACAGGGGAACACTGGCAAAGGCCCCACCCGCCACCTGGACTCCTGCCAGCCCTTCCTTCCTCCCTCCTGCCTGTTCCTTTCCTGTCATCTCTATCAGCATGTGGGTGCATGGTCATTACCATCCTGAGAGACACCGCAACCCAAGGGCACTCATGGCCTCCTGGGAGGGCCAATTGTGACCTGGCACTGGGAACAAGCCAGAAGCGGCCATCCGTTGAGAAGATGGCCCTGGTGGCGGGTGATGGACTAGAAATCCTGTAAATGGGCATGTCCCCTCTGAGACAGCAGTAGAGCCTCACTTTCCTGGGCCTTCTGAAAGCGAAGGCCTGAGGACCTCGGAGACCGTGGGTGAAATTAATTTTACTGATATATATTAATTATATATATATCAGGATGAAAAGGCCACAGAGCAGGGCGGGAGGCTCAGCTCTGCCTAGAGCTCTTACCGTGTGGCAGATCTCTTAACTGTGACAAGTCACTTACCCTCCCAGGCCCCCCATTTCTGAAACTGTCGAGCGAGGAGGCCTTGAATTTCGGGGGCTCTGCATCCAGTGACTATCTGAGCCTCCCCAATAATAGCGTGAAAATATTTAGACCTACCTCATAGGGGTGGCTGCAGGTATTAATTAAGACAATGAGGGAGAGCCCCTGGTGCGTATTATTATTGCATAATAATACGTAAGGCGTTGATAATAATTTCCATATTGCCAGCACTTCACACAGGCTCTGGCACAAAGTAAGTTCTCTACAAGGAATGCTCTCCTCGCGCTTGTAGCTCAGGGCTCTTTCACCTCTCAGTCTACACAACACCTCTCCTCCAACTATGCACTTTTTTAAATTAGGTATTTTATCCTTCTCCCTCGGCCCTGTGTCCCTGTCCTGCTGGGGTTCAGGAGACTTGTAGCAGACACTGGAAACCCCTTCTCTGAGTAACAGTTCTGTGGCTTCCCCGGGCAGCTGCACATCTGGACCCCCCCACCCCACTAGCTCTTGCAAAACATCATCCAGACCCAGGGCAGCTGGACCTGGCCCAGGTAAGTCAGTCTTCGAAAGGTCTGACCCCAAGCTAGCAGGGCTGGGTGAGAAACAAGCAGCCCAGCCCCCACCAAGCTTCCCCGGATGTGGGTTTGGCGATTACAAGGCCTCCAAGCTTCTCAGAGGAAGTGCCCTCCCCACTCAATAGGCAGGCTCGACTTCTCCAGCAGCTGAAACAGGCTCTGGAATTGATACTAGTGGCACTAGATCCCCACCATGCATCCTCCCCACGTTTCCCACATCCCCTCCCCAGCCCTTTTCCTTCCCCCTCCTCCACTTCCTCTTCCTCCTCTTCCTGCTCTTCCCCACAGCTGTGCTTTTCACCTAACTGACAGCCTCCTACATTCCTCAAGGGGGAAATCTCAGGACAGGGGGGAAGGACTGATTTCTCCCTGTGGCCTCATGTCTGCCCTTCTTAGTCCTTCCACAAAGATGTCCGGGTGGCCTCTGACGTGCCAGGCACTGGCCAACAACTCCCAGGCATGGCTAGGTGCTAACACCAGGGGTCATTTAGCATGGTGGGCTGAGGCCAGCGTGGCACTCCTGGTTGGTTGGGGAAATTGCATATTAAAAAGTGTCACCTTTCACCGCCTTCTCTACTGTCTCAAAGTCTGGCATTCACACGGTTTCTAGTGTCACTTTACTGTATGACAGTCGTTCTAACCTTAACTAGAAGGTACCACCTTTGGAGAATGTAATTATGGAAAGAAGTAGCCCTCCTTTTCTCCCCATCCCCTGCTCACTAGACAAAAGAAACAACATGTTTAACAGGACAGAAGCCTGAAAGAGTAAAGGTGCCAGCCGGCTGGAGCTAAAACAGGTGGCTTGAGTGTAGGGTTCGGGCAAGAGGCAATGTTAGGTGACAAATCCTGCCAAGTAGCCACCCTCCCCTTCTGCATCAAGGGCTGACCTGACCGCAGCCCGGATGTGGAGGCTGGGCTGGAGAAGGGAGAGCTCCCAGGAAACAGTGACCATCCTTCTGGTCCCACAGAACAGCCTTAATCCCTAATCCTTCCTTCTAAACCACCTCTGACTTTACAAACCTGAGGGGCTCCAAGGGGTGTGCTCATGCCCAACCCTCCCCCTCCCCCACCTGTTGTTTCTGACTAGCTGGGGGACCTTAGACAAATCCTTTCGCCTCTGTGGCTTTTTTTTCTCTGTGAATCAGAGAAAGCGGGCGCGCACGTGTGTGTATATAAGTACACACACAAACATGCACATACCAAGGGTTGTTAGAAGCTTAAATAAACTACGACACTGTGGAAGGAACCCCTTTGGAAAGCACAGACAGTTCCCTCTCTCTCCTCGCCCTCAGCTGCTATTCCCATTGCATGAGGGGAAATCCTCGCCCGGAAAGCCATGTTCACACTGGCACATGTCCCAGGGCGTGCGCCCCGTGGATCCCGGGTCTCTCCCTTCCCATTTCCCTTGTTGACTTCCAGTGGGACTGTTGTTGGCTACCAGACACAGGCGGTTGTCTAGGACTCACCCAGCTGCCAGGCTCTATGCCTGATATGAAGGACCCAGAGGGTCCGGGGGGCCTCTGCCCAGGACGGGCATATCCGGTGTCTAGATGGAGCTGGGCAAGGGCTCCTTATGTTCAGGCTGCAGCTCAGAGATGAAGAGGCAAAACTGGGGAGGTGATCTGAGCCAGGAAAGTGGGGTGACATGGGAGGAGAGGAGCCAGGAAGGGGCCAGAATTCTGTGAAGTACAGATGTATGAGCAAGCAGAAGGGCTTTGCAGTCCACGGCAGGTCCTCCCCCGCAGTGTTTACCTGGAAATGGGGGGCTTTGATCCCTGGCTGTCCCCCATGACCCCCATCCCCAATGATTACCAAGTTCTAAGTTTTACATGTCTCCTCTTCTCTAGCTCTACAGCTCTCCTTGGAACTCACAGCTCTTTCTGGCAGAGACTAACTAAAACAGCTCCCTATGTCACTGGTCTCCTTGCCTCCTGTTTGCCCCTCCCTCCAATCCATCCAGCTCACAGTTGCCAAACTGCTCTTTCTGAGATGCAAATCTGACTCTGACAACGTCCTTCTTCTGCTGAAATCCTCTGGCGATCCCCAGCACCTTCTGGATGATTCTGTAGCTTACAACCCAGGCCCCTCCATGATCTGACTCATCATCTACCTACCTCTCCTACCTCACTTCCCACCAAACCCTACACAAACCCTGAGTTCTTGCCACACCACACGTCAGCCCCCCCAGTAAGGCATACCATTGCATGCTGCCTGGTATTCTCCCCTGACCTGGAAGCCCCGCCACCCCTTTTCCCTGGCTAACTCCCACCCTCCCTCAGAACACAGCTAAGTCACCTCCTCTGGAAAGGTTCTCCTGAGCCCTCCTTTGTGTTCTTGGAGCCTACCATGCACACATATGCCTATAGCAAAGAGGTTCTTATTCCAGGGTCAGAATTCAGGAGCTTTGTACACTTTCATGGGGGGAAAAGTGCATCTTTACGTTCACTACCCTCAATCTAAAAATTAACATTTCCTCTGATTACAAATATAAGCTCAAATCACAGTGATAGCTACTGTACCTTCAGGAATTTTCATATTACTTTAGAGTTATAGATCATCTCACCAATTATCTGTGCTTATCAATATTTTGAAATTTCAATAGTTAATAAATGTATAAATCTGATTATTTAATGTCTAAATAGATACTCATAAATTACTACCAATTTGATTTTTTCTATATATTTTGTTAATTCTTTAAAAAAAAAAAAGAATTGACTTCCTTTGCAATCGTCTATGTTTACTTTATGCATTTAAAAATGTTATTATGAGAAGAGGTCCCTGGGCTTCCCCAGACTGCTGAGGGCTTCCTGTCCTGAAATAGTTCCTCTTTCTCTGGCAGAAAGTAGTAACACCCTCCACTGGAATTGTTGGTTTATCCTGTTCATCTCTGTCAACTGGTTTCAAGCAAGTTAAAAGCAAGAGACCTTCCTTTTACCTGCAAGGCTTAATACAGTGCACGGCACCTAGCATATTTCTAAAACTATTTTTTTGGGATGAAGAAATAAATGAAGACAAAAAGGAAGAGAAGGAAAGAGGAAGGGAGGGAGGAAGGCAGGGAGGGAGGGAGGGAGGGAGGGAGGGAGGGAGGGAGGGAGGGAGGAAATGTGATCTTCAAAGAGCATCTGCCTTCCCTCCATCTGGACACTCTCCCCCATATCTCACAACGTGCTGCCTTCCTCTTTTACATCTTTGCTCTAAAGGCATCTTCTCAGTGAGACCCCCTGTACGATCATATTTGAAGTTACCGGTCCATAACCACTGCCCCAGGCATGCCCTGTGCTCCTTCCCTGCTTCGTCTTCTGCACACTTATCACCCTCTGACATATCATATTTTCTGGGTTATTTTTATTCATTGACTGCCTGTCTCCCTTTACTGGAATATAAGCTCTATGAAGGCAGGGTCCTTTATCCCATTCATGCATTTCTGTATCTCCGGCCCCTGAAACAGCACGTAACAGATAATAAGCGTTGAGTCAATATTTGTTGACTGGGTGAATGAAAGGAAGAAAGAGATGGGGACAGTCAGTGAAGACAGGCCCCATTTGGCAGATGAGGGAGCCAAAGCTGGGACAGTGCGAGGCCCCGGTCACACGGGTTGTTGATGGCAGAGCTGAATGGAAGTGAGTGAGTGGTGGAAAGAAGCATGGGTTGTTTGGATCGGGCAGGGAAGAAAGGCGGCCCAGGCCAGGAAGTTTGGTCCTAAGGCACAGTGCGCATTTCCGGAAGAGAAACAACTGTGCCCCAGGAAGACTGGTGAGACCCCTGAGCTGGACTGAGGAGCAGGCGGGAGGCTCATGGGGACATGTCTTATTTTTAGGCTATTGCTGTTCCATCACCACGTTGGATTTGTGAAAATCCTGCTATGCCATCTTTCTCTGGGAAAAGCCAAAGCCTGTTCGTGCTGTGAGGTCTGACAGCTCCAAGGATCACGGAAGGATTCAGGATCCAGAATGAGTGGATCCCCCTGGAGTCCTCACAGCTCTTACGCAAACCTCCACCATGGTGCTTACCCAGCTGGACTGGAGTGTTTCCTTTTCTGAGCTCTTTGATAACAGGACTACATCACCGTCTTCTCTCTCTGGCAGTGAAAGGCCAGCGCCTGACACCCACTAGGTTTTTAGTGACTATTTATTGAGGGGAAACTTGTGATTAGAAAATAGCAGGTGTCATAGTGACCATTACATTCAATCCTGGCGAAAAGTAATGAACTTTGATTGAGCTCCTACAGCGGACAGGGGCTATGCTGGGTATCTGAGCTATAGACCTGAGTTAAATGAGGACCCTGACCTCCAGTATCTCATTGCAGAGGAAGAGACCAATGCATGACGGGGGAATGACAACACAGTGTGCCAAGGACTGAGGAGCTGCCTTACAAAGGCACCCGAGTCCTCTGGCACTTACCAACCTGAAGTTATGTGATTCTTTAATTACTTGTGTCTGACTCTCTTCCCACAAGAATGTAAGTTCCAAGAAGACAAGGATTTTGTCTTGTTCACAGCTCTGTCAGCACATATAGGTGCTCACTTAGGAAGTCTCTGTGAATGAGGACATGGCTTAAAGAAGCACAGAGATTTGTGGGTACCTAACCCAGTTGAGGGGTGGGGGTCACAGGAGACTTCTGAGAGAAAGAGGCCTTGGCCAGGAACATGGTGTTCTAAAACTTACACTTCCTTCAACATTCCCTATTTCATGACTTCCTCACTACTTTATGCATGAAGAAACAAATTTCAGGGGGTGGCCGGTTACCTCAGTTGGTTACAGTGTGGTGCTGATAACACCAAGGTTGCCGGTTCGATCCCCGCATGGGCCACTGTGAGCTGTGCCCTCCTTAAAAAAAAAAAATCAATGGAGGGAAAAAAAAAAGAAACAAACAAATTTTAGAGAAGGGAAATTAGCTTGGGAAAGGTCATTCAGCTGGCAGAGGAGAGACTTGAGCCCAGGTCTCCTAAGTCAAAAGCCTGTGCCTTCTCCACAGAGAACTGGAAAACCATTCAAGAGGGAACCAAGTCCAGAACACAGATCATCGTCACCAATATTAATATCAAACATCATGATCATCATCATCTTCTTCATTACTGTTATGGCAACCACATTTTAATGAGTGCTCACTCTATGCTAGGCGCTTTTCTGAGAACCCTACACTTGTTAACTCATTCTTCATAACCACCTTATGATATAGGTTCAAATATCATTGTCAATGTATAGATGAGAAAACTAAGACATTAAATAACTTTCTTAGGCCACATTGGTAGTAAGTGAAAGATCCAAGACTCAAACCCACAATCTGGTCTCAGAGCCTATACTCTTAACCATTTCATCTTCTGCCTCAACAGACCATGCCCACCTCATCCAACTCTACTAGCCTACTAGAGACTTCACAGTTGAGCAGTTTTTATGTTCCGGACATGACACTAGCTACTACGGGGAAAGCTACAACCAGAAGAAATTAATAAAGTTCCTGCCTTCAAAAATGACCTACCTAGAAAGAAAGATGGAACTCTAGAGGCACCCATGTCCCTGTGATATGGAGAAAATAGATAAGAGAAAATGAAGCCAGTACATCAACTAACTCAGAAAAGGGAGGTTGAAGAGACAGAGCTGTTAGAATCAGGGTCCCTGCTACATGCAGCCAACCCTGCCCTTCCTAGAGGTTGGTAGTTTGGTTTCACCTTCAATTCTGTGACTGTCCCTATATCCTTCTAACTTAAATTTCCCTTTCTTGCTCAAGGAAGTTTAAGTTGGGATTTTGCTCCTTGTAACTAATACAGTTTTAAATAATAAAGGCAAGAAGTTCATGAATTCCTATTGGGAGAGGAGGAGACAGGCACAAAAGATAGGTCAGAGGCAAATTGAAAGAATGTAGGCACAAATTTGATGAGTCATGTAATAAAAGGGGTGTCCAAGGGGAAGTCCCAGGCTTTTGGCTTGAGAGATTAGAGACGGATGGTAGCATCTTTAGCAGAAGTAGAAAATCCAGAAGATAAACTGCATGGGAGGGTGGAGGAAGAGAAAATGCATCCCTCCCCTTCAGTTACTCATTCATTCATTGAACAATTATTTGCCAAGCCCTATTTTGGCACTGGAGAATCAACAGTAGGTAAGGTGAGCTTAGAGTGGAATAGTATCTGTGGACCATCATTGACTTAATTATTCAACCAACGGTAAGCACAAACTATGGGCCATGTACTGTCCATGGAACTGAGCAGAAATTCAGGCAGTGGTGTCCAGCAGGCAGCTGGAAAGAGGGTTAAGCTCCCATTTTTGTTATAAGCATCATCCCTACGGGGATAATTTTGGAAGTGGTGGGAGAGAGCACTTGGACAGGAGAAGTCGAGTTCCACAAGCCTTGTCCATCATGCCTTGGCTTCATTCGTGAGCTGAGAACACAGTGATTCTTTGGCCTGTGTGGCTGAGCGCAGACACAGAAAGAGCATCCGTTTAGGAGTTCAATGTGGGACCAGCCTGGGTTCACTCACCAGCCCTACCAGGTAAGCATGTGAACGAGTCTGAATGAGTTGGCTTGCCTCTCGAAGTCTTGGTTTCCTCAGCTACGAAATGAGAATATGAACACTTCCCCGAGTGTTGAGAGTAAGAAAGAATGTACAAGTTCATTCCCTCAAACACAAACACGTAGTGAACCCCACTGTGTACCAGGTTCTAGAGTAAAGGACTTAAATAGAAGCCAGTAATAGGGAACTCATCTGGGAGGCATATGTGAAGCTTTGGGGCTACAGTGGATGGGTTCTGATTCACCTAAAGCAGCCGGTCCCTCTCTGCTCACCATGAATCAACACCAATCTGCCCCTTCCCTCATAGGAAAGGCAATGTTTTGTTTTGTTTTGTTTTATTTTGTTTTTTCCATGAGAGAAGAAAGAGAAAAAAATGTCCGTTTTGCTGTTCTCGGCAGAGCTGTTTTCGAGAGTGGCAGAAAAAGGGCCCACGTGAACCGTGCTGTTCTTGGCAGCCGCTACCCCACTCCTCACAGCCAGAGGCTTAAAGCTTTATTTGTGGTTTAAGTTACAAGCACGGACGAAAACCCCAGAAAAGGGGGGAAGGGAGAAAACATTTTAAAAGTTGAGAAAATTACCCTGTGTTCACAAGTGCGGGCAATTTGTCCAAACACCTGAGCTCTGTAGAATCATAGTGGTCTGACTGTGGTTTTATATTTTGGGGCTCTGGGCCCAGTGTCGGGGGTGGGGGACATTTTTCATACATTAAGAAAATCACAAAATCACGTTTTACGAGATATTAATGAGTAGCTTTACTGCTTCAATGGCGACATTGTTGGAGGTTTTGAAAAAAATCCGGGTCCGGGTTTGGGGGTGGTTTTGTTTTGAAGATTGCTATATAAATCATTTCATAGTCATTCCCCGCGAGTTTGGGTATTGCCCCCCAGGATCCGAGCAGGGGACACTAAACATTTTAGGGACAGAAGAACACTTTAAGATCTTCCTTACACTGATGATAAAAACAAGGCCCAGACAAGGTAAGAAACAAGCCAAAGATAGCACAGCATGTTTGTGGTTGAAGAAAGCCTAGGCCCCAGGCTCCTCAATTCTGAAGATCTTTCTGACAGCCTTTGAGGCAGCCCAGAGGTGACATTCCACCTCAAAAACCACCACTGGCCTCCCCTTTTTGTTGACATTTCTGCGGCAGTGACTTTGAAAGCTGCCTTTTATGGCCCTGGCTTTGGAAGGGCAAATACTGTTATCAGTAGAACAACACAGGTGGCTTCTAGAATTGGGTCCAGGTGGAGCCAGCAGGAAGTGAGGCCTCTCTGCACTGGCAGACATGACCCAATCACCTGTCTGGGTTCAGAAGGGTGCACAGACTCTCCTTGGGGAGTGGGACAAGAGGCTAGTGTGGTGGTAAAAGGCTTGGCTTTGGGGCAGACAAGACGGGCCCAGCGACCCAACTTGCCAACTGCACAACCATGACAAGCTCCCCGGCCAGGCTATAAAACAGGAATAATGACTGCTCGGTCACATGAGCCACATGTTGCTGGTGACCACTGTACTGGATAGTGCAAAGACAGGATTATCACAGAAGGTCCTATTGGACAATGCTAGTAGGGCCACTGGGCTCTGGGTGGTGGTGCTTGGTGTTGGGTCTCGCCCACTTCAGCTACCTGAAAATAGGGCTGGCCCAGGGGAGGTCTCTCAGGGCTCAGGCTCATGGCAGACACACCCAGAGATCCAGGTCCCTCTCTCTTTCTTGGTCCTCTCTAATACTGCAAGGATTTGGCTTCAACCTTTAGAACCTGTCTAAGTGCCTTTCTCATGCTCCCTGGACCAGAATCCAAGGGCAGGAGGTGTGCATCCAGAGGCAAGCAGCTGGACAATGCCTGACATATATGCTGGCCTGTAGAACCAGAAAGCCTGGGCTTCAAGTCCTGGCTCACCCACCTGGTGTTAGTGGCCCGGGTAAGTCAATGAACCTCTCAGAGCCTCAGTTTCCACACCAGTGCTCTGCCTGCCAAGTCATGAACTAGTATGGGAATGAGGCAGTGGAGGTAAAAATACTTTGTAACATTTACAGTCAAGAATGGGAAACTCCTACAAGGAGGGGTTGGGTTTCTCCTTGCTCTGCCTCTTTCTTCACTAAAGGAGTATTTAGATGGAGGGAGGGAGGTAGCTGCCTTAATCTATGTAAATAGATGTTGGGCTACTTGGAAACTACCGAAGTCAGGAGATTAGAAGAATCTGGTATCCCAGAGACACTCTGGAGGAGTTCCCTAGTGGAAGAAGGGTGGGGGTGGGGGCAGGGGGGCAAGGGGCGGGAGGAGAGAAATAGGATACATTCTTTGAACACCTATTGTGTTCTAGATATTGTGATACGTCCTTTTCAGACAGGAAAAGTGATGGTACTGATGGCTAACTTTATCTACAGGTACAATTCTGAGTGCTTTACACATATTAACCCCACCTTGCAAAGGAGGAAACTGAAGCCCTGAGACGTTCATGTAAGTCAGCAAGGTCACCCTACGCGGAGGTGTAAACCCAGCAGCCTGAGTCCTGGGGCCACGTAATGACCACACTGCACTGCACTGACTCCATCGTCCGCGCCTTGCTGGAGTCTCCTGTGTCACCACCCTCACCTTTCAGACAAGGCAACTGAGGCTCAGGAAAATTAGGTCACTTGCGCAGGGTCACAGAGAGGAGAGAAAGGAGGCTCCTTGAGTTTTTTGCTTGTGTGTGGTTCTGTTTTGTTTTTAATTCACAAATATTTCCTGCTTTGGCTATCTTTTTGACTGGAAGGAAGGCATTCCTCAATTTGATTTTAACTCTAGCTTCCTATTATTTCCTTCTTTCTAACCTTTTGGATTAGAAAGAAGAAATCTATTGCCTCCTTCATAGGGAAAGTTCTGAGATACCAAATCCCACTCTCCCAACTTCCTCGGGAAAAGGAAAGGCAGATCCTTCAGCCGATTCAAGGATGACAACGTCATTCTCTTCCGTGCTCCAGTTCTGAGCTTTTGGACAAGTTCCGGTGTGACTAAGACAATCTGAAAATGTGGAACCAGACGTTAACCCCACCTTCCAGCTCGAGTCTGACCTCAGAGGAAGTGCAATGTCACCCTACCTTTTGACACTATGCTACTAGTGATACAACCAAAGTTCACATGATCTCTTTTGGCAGCCACCTGTGCACTGCTGACTCACAGCTCATGTCCTGATTTCCAGTCCATTGTCTTTTCCTCTACTTGGCCTGATTTCTTAAGACCTGTCTTGATCACATTACGCTGAGATTCTTGAGGAATTCCTTCAGCAGATACCTTGAAGGAGGCTTCAGATTTGGAGCTAATCCACACCCTCAAATGTAGGCATGCAAAATCCTAAAGATAGCTGGATCCAGGGGGGACTAGAAAACGTTCTCTGACCCCAGAGGAGCCAGCAAACAGAGAGCTACTTCATCTAGAGTCAGAACAGTAAGTGACTGGCAAATACCCCTTCTGGAGGAGCCAACAGTGCTATGACCTTGTCACTTTCAGAAGAGCTTGGGAGCCACGATCAATTCATACTTTAAAGTAGTGATTGGTAGTGCAGGCTTTGGAACCAAAGCCACAGGCCTGGATTCAAAGCCACTTACAGTTTTGTGACTTCAGGCCAATGACAACAACACTTTTAAGCCTCAATTTCTCTGTGAAACGGGGGCCGCAATGATACTCAACTTCATCCTGAGGTTGCCAAGATGAAAACAGAAAACAGAAGTAAAAGGCTTGCCCCAGTGCTTTGGTACACAGTGTGAGCGCAGCACGTGTGATGACTTCTTCATGCCTTTGTTCTCCCATTCAAGCATTTATTGAGCAAGTATTCACTGAGAGGGCAGGGAGAGCTGGGAGCCTCAGCGGAAAGAATGCAAATGCTAATATGTAAAAGTCTGAGAGCAGGCTCAGGCTCTCGTGGAGAAAGATGCTTCCAGGAGACCTGCTAGATGCTCTAGGAACCTCTCTGGTTCTGGGCTTGGAATGCTGGTCACACCACCACTTCATCCCCACTCTCCATACACACCACCTCCTGAGCCATCTCTGAGTTTGAAGTTTCTTAGGCTACTGTCAATGTGACCTTCAGCAAATCCCATAACTCATCTCAGCCTCTGGCACATTTCCTATAAAACAGAGGTAGTAATACCCACAGTGCCGAGTTTCTGCAGTAGATTAATCAGTGACAAATGTAAAGTGACCAGCCAAGCCCGCATTTGGCCAACGCTCCACAACTTTTAGCTGCATTCCCCTCACCACTCCCTCTGCCTTCCAGCCCTCTGTTACCATGTGCCAGGCTTGGGCTAGATGTTGGTGGTCAACCGGTTAATGAGAAGCTAGTCCTGCTTACAAGGGGGAGGGAATAAACATTTGAACCTCCAACCCAAGAAAGAGTATTAAAGACTGATGATGTGGGAACACCAGAAAGGGCAAATCACTTTGCTTGGGTGGCCCTCAGTTTCCTCATCTGTCAAATGGGTGTAATTTGTTTCTACCTCACCTGTGATGACTCAAGTGAGTTACTGAATGTGAAACTATATGTTGGAAAGTTGAGTTCTGTGCTAGTCCTTCTATTTACTTATGTTTCCCCATTAAATTCAATCCCCTTGAGGGAAGGCCTATATCTTGTTCATTCCTGTCCCCAGCACATTGGCACAGAGCAGGTCCTTATCAACACCGGTTGAGTGAACTGATGTAAGAATTTATTATCTAATTTTATCCCTCCCCGCCCCCCAGACTCCAAGAGGTATACCCATTTTATAGATGAAGAGAAAACCCTGTACAAAGTTCAACAAATTGCCCAGCAATCAATGATTGAGCCAGGTATCAGATTTGCTCTGATGACCTTTCTACTAACTTCCACACTACAGGCCACTCTGGCTGGGGTGGAGTGACACTGGACATGACTCACCTTTTTTCGTGGGTCACTAAGTCAATCCACCAGCCTCTCACACTGAGTCATGGGCTGAGGTGAACGTGGGACCTCAGGAGAAAGCAGAGCTGTCCTGTTGGACAGGTGCGCCCAGGGAGCCCTTGGGCCATCCCTGCATACTGCGTGGGAAAATCTTCACAGGGGTGAAGATGGGGCAACTACAGAGACGTCACACCAGGTCCACTCCCCTCTCTCACGAGAGTGTCTGAAGGGCAACACCTAACCAGTCACAATGCCCAGTGGCCTGTCACTCAGAGGCATCCCTTCCTCTCCGTTCTCATTGCCAATGCCCTTACAAATGCCTTCATCATCTTTCATGTGGACCCGGCTCCTAGCTTCCACTCAGTTAACCTTTCTTCTAAGAACTTAAGTAACCTGCCATAGTCATACATGACGACTGTGTCATGCTTATGTTCAAAACATCTTTAATAGGTCCCTTGTACTTAGGGAATGAAGTCAAAAGCCCGAGTTTGGCATTCAAGACCCTCTCGATTCTACCTCAGCCTACCTTTCCAGTCTTCTTGCTCTCTGTACCCCCTTAAATCCACACTTTAACATGGTATATATGTCACTCTTTCTCCTCCTTGCCTTTCACGCTTCCTCCTTCTTGCCCTTGCTAATATACTTTCTTTCACCTTGAAGACCCTTCCCTTGTTTTACTCATCTTTTAAATCTGAGCTTAAAATCATCTCCTTCAGGAAGCATTCCCTGATCACCTCAGCCCAAAATGATAATACTAGTTAATATTTATTGATCATTGACTTTTGTCTAAGTCATTATGGTTAGTACTTTAATATGCTTCCTTTAATTCGATACTTCCCAAAATCTCACATGGTAATAAATATTCGTCTTCCCCTTTATAGATGTCAAAACTGAGACTCAGAAAGGCGAGCTCATTTGTCCACACTCACACACCTCATGATATTCAAACATTGGCCTGACTCTGAAGTTGTTCCATGACTTTGGTTCTTATTCAGCAAGTTCTTTGTACCTCTTTGGGGGTGCTCATCTTGTTGGGTGTTGCATTTTCCTACTGGGCTCATCTACTCAATTCTACTGCGATCTTCCTAAAGACAAGGGACTATTTCTTGTGCACCATTAACTCTGTGTAGTGTTTGACACATAGTGGGCCATGAGACAGAAAGCAGGAGTTATTGAGCACTCCCTGTGCTCTAGCCCTGTGCACGTTGCTAAACTTACTCATACATACATGTACGCACACACACTCACGTGCACACATATTCATTTAAATATTGATAGCCCCATTTTACAGAGGAAGAAACAGAGGCACAGAGAGGCTAAATAACTTTTCATCATCTAAAATTGTGTGTTTGAATGATTTAAAAAAAAATCATCTGCATGTATTTCCTTTTCAAAAATAAAACTAATTTATTTAAAATATGGATCCATGAAGATCACACGTCCTGAGCATTCAGACTTGGGCTTTTCTGACTCCAGGGATTGTCCCACTATAACCATCTCATTTCTGACATATTTGGAGAAAATTTTGATACATAGTGTTATTAGGATTATGGTCAGCTGCATATGACAGAAAACTCATGATAATCATGATGTTTAATTCTTTTCACATATAATAGAAGCCCAAAGGGAAGTGATAGCACTCCACAGTGGCAGAGGCCCAGGCTCCTCCCATCTTGTTGCTCCATTCATGGTTTCCACCCTCTGGCCCAAGATGGCTGCTCCTTCCAACGAGAAGGGGAAAGAGCGGGATGGAGGGTGTGTCCCCTGTAATTAAGAATACTCCTCAGAAATCTCACACACCACTTCTGTTTATATCCCATGGACCAAAACTTACTTACATGGCAACACCTAGCTGTAATGGAGGCCATACAATACTGACATCATTTTGAGCATCCACACGCCCTGCTGAAAACCAGGCGCTCAACTGTGAAGGAGGAAGGGGAGAGCAGCTATTTGGGGACACCCAGCCGTCCTCGGACATAGGTATGAATGTTTTGCTTTCAAAATGTATCTGCCCTGCTCTCTGAAACTGATTCATGATTGGAACTGTCTCAGGCTTCTGGCATATTCTTAAGTTCTCTATAGAGGAGATTAATACACATTGAGTGGAGATAACTAACTGCTCTTTAAAGACCCAATTTCTAAACCAAATGATCGATGGCCTTTCTCTGAGGGAAGATCCAGTTGTGTGATCTTGGGCAAATCATTTACCCTCCCTCATATGACCTTGGGCAAGTCATTTTACAAGGAAGCCCATTCTCTATCAGTTAAATAGAAATAAGAATAAAATAGTATCTACCTTCTAAGGTCGTTGGGTGGCTTAACTGACATTGTGAGAAACATGAGAAACTAATTTTGATAATATATTTTATTTAGCCTGATATATCCAAAATATTATTATTTCAACATGTCATAAATATAAATTGCTAATGAGGCGTTTTACATTCTATTTTTCATACTAAGACTGAAATCTTGTGTGTGTTTCACGTTTACAATGAATCTCCATTCAGACCAGGCACATATCAAGTGCTCAACAGCCACCGGGGGCTCGTGGCTACTGAGGCAGATGGTGCGGGGTGAGACTAATTTGAGTGCCCTCGCTGGGTGCTCCCCTGGCTTCCGATACTTCCAAGGGAAAAAATAATCCTTCCCATGGCAAGTGTCTGTTTACTTGACTTATCGCAAGCAATTCCCCTGAGGAAAGGGAATCAGTGGTATCCCCAGGGCCTCACGTAGAACCTAGCACAGCGCAGACACCCAATAAATACTTGTTAAACAAATATTATCCAGTTCTCTCTCCCCAATACCCAGCCCAGTGCTTGACCCTCAGTAGGCATTTAATAAAGACTTATTAAATTAATGAAGTAATGACCCAGTATTTTAATGGTAAGTGAATTTGCGATTTGCCAGCAGGTAAAAACCAGGCAGTTTATAGCAGGGGAGACAATGGTACCTTTCTAGCCCTCAAAGTAGCACCTGCCGCTAAGTCAAGTTTCCTTCACCACCTCCTTCCCCCCAAACAGAACTGGAGCCAGATGGGAAGCCAAGCCTTGGGCCTGCATATTCCGGTAAGATCCCACAATACCTGGCCTGCAGTGATGGGCAAGCATAGCAAGCTCCCATGAACAAGTACAATAACTCCCAACAACGGCCTAATTTCTCCACTTCACTATATTCTTTTTCTCTCAACATTGACTCAGCATTGCACAAGGTGAGAGGCTCTGCAAAATTGCCAGGCATTGTGCAACAGAAACCTAGAAAGAAAACTTGACAGTCACACCAATAACAATCCCAGGGGTGGGACAGTTCAGCCTCAGCAGTGCCACGAACTCGATGACCTGAAGCAACTTGTGTCCCTTCCATGAGCATGAACTTACTGGTTTGTCAGCTGGGAGTCACGGCCCTGCAGTTGCAAGGACCCTGTGAGAGCAGAGCTCCCTGCACATACCCGCGCTCAGTGACTGGTAACTTGCATTGTTCCCATAGACCTGGCGAGGCTCTCCTGAGTGATATTTGCAAAGTGAGCCTTAGCATTACTTTTGTCTTGACAATCACATACTGGCGGGGTGATTTTAGAGTTGTGTAGAACTTTCTTCCCCCTCCTTGTGGACAACTCACACAAACACTATTTAGAAAGATCTGGGTCGAGTCATCTCTTAGAAGCCTGCTGGCAGGCCAGGAGACTTGTCACAAAGACTGTATTCAGCTGCAAACAGCAGCCTGATGGGCAGAAGCCTTGTCGGGAACATTCTTGACTAGGCTTGGGGGTGGGGAGGGAGGTGTTACCAGCCTCCAAATATTTGTTGCTCTATCGCCATAGCAACCGCAGTGGCCATAGTGAAACCTTGAAACTGCACATCGAAACTTGGGAGGTGCTGCAAAAGTCGGGCCTGATTGGGAGAAGACATTCTCCTGGACCTTTCCCTCCCCTCTCGAACTGAAGAGCTTTCCAGGCTCTTTTCAAAGGCAATTAAAGAGAAGCTATTATGCTAGCTGCACACAGCCTAATGCCTGCTCTGATAAAAGATGTGTGTGCAAAGACTGTACCAATTGCCCAGGATAGTTTTTGAGAGACTTACACTAAATTGAGTGGCCTGGTGTTGTCTGCAGAGCTTTTGCATTGTGGTTTATTGACTCTGGTTCTGGCACAGGACAGTGACACCACCTACTACCTGTGTGACCTTGGGCAAGTCATTTACAGCCATTGAGCCTTTTCCTCAGAGGAAAAAAAAAGTCAAGTCCAATCCCAATTCAGTAAACTCTTATTGGTGCCTGTCCTGATCTAGATGCTGGAATTGCAAAGCTCACAACACATGGTTATTGCCCTCAGGGAGCTTATAATACAGGCCTGCCTACATGGATCAATAGGCTGGATCACACCATGTGTCCATTGCCTGGGCCTAGACATACTGTAAAAGTTTGTTTCCCTTCCTTCTTCGTCCTGGGCTGCTCCAAAGAAAGTCCTGAGAGATGAACAGGAGTCCACATATTTTTATAACGTTCTCTCGTATCTAAAATAAATTTACCAATTTGGACATAACTGGGGAGGAACTGATCTTCTTTGATTTTATATGTTATGTCTTATTTACAGTATGCTTTCACAATCCATGTATCACTGGATTTTCTTAACTATCTGTTGGATTTGGAAGGGCCAGAATTCTTGTTTTTCACTTTAGATCGAAGGTATAAGGCACAAAGGTGCAGTGATATTTAGTTTAGCCAGGTGACAAAGGACATAGAGGCAGAGTAGGAATTCAAACATACATTTCCCAATTTACTCTTTCAATAAATATTTCTTGAGCAGCTACTAGGTGCCAACATTGTTCTAGACACTGGGGTTAAAACAGTGAACAAAATAAATTTCTGTTAAGGAGCTTAAGTTCAAGAGGAAAGAAGAAGACTATTAACAATCATATAGATACATACTATATCAGGTTGTGAGAAGCATTATGGAGAAAAAAACAAGCAGAATGAAGAACACAGTGATACAGGATACTATTTTCTATAGCATCGTCTGGGAAGCCCTTTCCAAGGAGACGTGAGAGAAGTAAGGAGCTGGTTATGTGGATTCCATGGTGGGAGCGTCCCCCAGTAGGAGGAAGAGCCAGCCTCGAGGTCCTGAGGTGAGGACATGTTGGCATATCTGTGGAACATCCAGAAGACGAGAGTGGCTGAAGCAAAGAGAGGGATGGAGAGACGGACAGGAAATGAAGCCAGGAAAGTGAGGGGTCCAGTTCATGAGGGCCTCTTAGGGAATGGAATACACTTTGGGTTTCACCCTGAGTGAGACAGCAGCCACTGGAGAGCTGTAGGCAAAGGAGATGGTGTGACTCGGCATGTTCAAAGATCCCTCTGGCTCCCCACCTGAGCCGCAAGGATGGGCAGGGAGACCAGTTCGGAGGCTACTGCAACAATCCAGGCAAGAAAGGACCGTGGCTCAAAGAGAGTGGTAGACAAAGGTGGTGAGAAGTGGCCGATTCTGGACCTATTTCTTAGGAAGAGGCAGCAGGATGTGCTGAGGACTGAAGGCGGGGTGTGAGGAAGAAGACTCAACGATGACTCCACAGTCTTCAGACTGAGTAACTGGAAGAATAAAGTTGCCATTTCCAGAGATGGAAAATTTTGGGGGGAGGAGCACACTGGGAGACAATAATCAAGTTTCGTTTTAAATCTGGTACATTTGAGATGCATATTGAAGGTCCAATAGGAGAAGACAGAGAAGGTGGAGAGAGGCAAGCTGGAGATAAATGTTTGCCATTCTCCAGAGCATGTTATTTAAAGTCATTGGCATGGATTGATATCCCCAAGGGAATACGTGGAGATAAAGCAGAGGGCCAATGTTTGGAACAGTCTAATGGTTAGAGCTAATGAAGAGGCAAAGGACCCAGACAGAAAGCTTTGTAGGAGGGGCCCGTTAAGATGCACACCTGCTCTGGCAGCTGAGTGAAGGAAGTGCTTTAAGAAAGGAGTGACCTATAGGCTCACACTCATGGTAGGTTAGCAAAAGGGCTGAGCATGGACCTTCCGATTTGGCAAAGGGTTGTCCTTCATGATTTTGAGAATATCTAACTTCAGTGAAGTGGTGAGGGCAAAAGCCTGGCTAAGTGGGTTCAGGGAGAATAGAGGCAGAGAAAGTGAAAACTGCTAGTAAGTCCAACTCTTTGGAGACTCTGCCTGGAAAGAGGAACAGCAAAATGAGGAGAAATGTGGGATCAATGGAGGCTTTCTTTTTAAAGATGATTGACTTCACAGCATGTTTGTGTACTGATGTGATGGCCTACTAGAGAGGGATACATTGATGAAGCAGGAAAGAGAAGGGCCTATTCTAGGAGCAATGCCCTTGGGTAGATGAGAGGGAATGGGATTGATTTCAATCCCTGGTGTGTCTTCTACTACAATTACGTGCCTCCCCCCCCCCCCCCAATTAATAAAATTATACATTTGGGGATAATTTTAAACTGCTTTGAAATGCAAACACTTCTTTCAATTACATAGAGTAAGTTTACCAGGAGGTGGCAAAAGTATTGCCCAGTGAGCCTGGGAGAACCTGCCTCGGTGAATACAGTGAGTTAGCCACCCCTCCTACTGCCGGCTTTCCCAGCACGTGTACACACCTCTAACTGAAGGCTGTTTACAAGGCAGGCTCCCAGGGTACCTGTGAACTCCCGTCAGGCAAAGACCGCTCGCTATTCCTTTCTGCAGCTCCATCACTAGCAAATTATTAGCACAAATCATTTGAGAAAGGAAGGAGAAGGAGGAGTAAAAAGAAAGAAGGTGAGACTTGGAATTTCCTGTCCTACTAAAGCTCTCGCCTTTCAAATGCGGCTTGAGTTTAATATTATTTTATAAATGTACCTTAACAGTAAACGATTTCTTTCTTTTTAATTTGTAAAAGACAAAAGAGACAGATAGAAGTATTGACTGCCCACAGGGACCTAGGTCCTCTGCCAGGCAGTCGTGTGCATTATCCCTTTGACAGATCACCAACAGGAGTGGTAAGAAGCTTCATTTTGCACACAGAGTTCTCAGCACTACCACTGAGTTAAACAGTCATGTCACGGATGGGATTCTTCATATAGTAGTGAGCTTCCCATCAGCGGACGTATGTAAGCAGAGTCGGGATAATGTCTGTGGGGAATCCCAGCCACTAATGGTCACCGGGCTTTACCACCTACAGTCCAATCCAATCCCAGGAGTCAATGAGTCCAAGTCATATCATTCTCTATAATGGATAACTCAAGGTTTCTCATTATTGAAACATAGGCACATACAATGTGTTATATCATTAGGCATGATAGCACAGTATTTAAACATGCAGCTCTGAAGTTGACTGCCAGGGACAAAATCTGGCTTTGCTACTATACACCATTCTACTTGTATGTGCCTCATAGTTTGGAACTCCACAGATGAGTTTCTTCATCGGCAAAACGAGAATAATAACAGGCCAATTATATATATATATATATATATATATATATATATATATATATACACACACACACAGATGGAATATATATACACATATATACATATATATGTATATATGATATATATATATTCCATCTGAAGTGCTTAGAACAGCATTTTCGTAGCACATAGTAAGTGCTCAATAAATGTTAGCTATTACTTATTCAGTTCAACCACCTCTTATAAACTACACTGACAGTGTCCTGGGACCTGTGGGTATCTGTTACGGTCCACATTACACCAAAGCCAACTCCAATTAGAAAGACGGGGCTCAGCAGACAGAAGCCACTGGGGACTGAGGTGATTTAACAGGGGTGCCAGCGGTACCAGCCAAGCAGGCCCCCTCCTGCTCCACGAGTATACCCATCTGCCCTAGTTGGGTAACGTGCAGAAATGTTTATGGCGACCTCATTTGTTTTCCTTTCGGTTACTGCTGCCTTCCAAAGGCCAGGAACCACTGAAATTAAACCAAGGCAGGGGCCAGGGGAGCAGACGGGGCCTGGGCCAGGGCCAGGAGTAATGAAGTGGAAAATGTTCACACCACAGGCAGCATTACAATGCACCTGTACAAATAGAATGAGGCCTGCCCACCCCCTTCCTCCTGGGGGCCCAACTGCCTGGAGGACTTCTCTTTATGGCTCTTCTCTCTCCCCTGCCTGATCAATGCTTAGTCCTACCCTGTTTGCCCGAAAATAAGACCTAGCCAGACAATCAGCTCTAATGCGTCTTTTGGAGCAAAAATTAATATAAGACCTGGTATTACATCATATTATTATTATTATTATTATATTATATAAGACCCGGTCTGTATTATAGTAAAATAAGACCGGGTCTTATATTAATTTTTGCTCCAAAAAACGCATTAGAGCTGATGTCTGGCTGCATCTGATTTTCAGGGAAACTAAGTAAATGAGGATAAGGAACAAAGGCATCCAGAATGGAGTGATTAGAGAAGGGACAGAATGGGAGGGAAGTGAAAAAAGAGACACCCTTCACCCAAATAATTCCTAAAAGTTCTAGTGAGTGCTCTGAAAGCCTGGTTGCCTAAAATGGGAGAAACGCACAACGGCAGGATTTAAGCAGAACTATTTCATATACCTTTGCATTTCACCCATCCAATATGATTTCGCCACATTTTACAGACAAGGAAACTGAAGTCCAAGGAAACAAAGCTGGCAGGTGATAGAATCATGATTTAAATTGGGTATCACCAATCCTGTTTTATAATGAAGGGATTCCGAGCCTGGATATTGAGTGACTTTCTCAAAGCCATGCATCCGTTGGGCAGAAACCCAGTGGTCCCAAGCTCTTAGTGTGGTGGTCACCACTGCACCTTGAACAGGTGGCGCAGGAAGAACAAAGGGCCTGGCTTTCCCCAAATAGAGGAGTGATATCTCTATCATGATGGAAGAACTAGGACTAAACAAAGGCTGACCTTGGATCAGCGCTGTATAGTTTTTGAAACAATGTGACTTGGTATAAATCCCTCAATCTCACTGAAGCTCAGTGTCTTCATCTCTGAAATGGGGATTCTGGGAGCATGACCTGCAGTCAGTCTCAACGCCCTCCGTTGGTGCAACCAGAAACTTCCTCAGCACCATGGGGAAAAAGTCAAGGCCATTGCCCCTAACACATACCCCAGGGACTCACCTTCCATCACCACCTTCTCTTGCATAAGTTTTTAGGGTCATTAAAAGAGCAAACAGATGTAAAAATGCATCCCACAGAGTGTCTGACACAGAGGAGGCCCTTAATAAAGACAAATAGTGAGCTCACTGCATACCGAAACAGATGCTGCTTCTTAACCCTTTCCTACACGGCGTCCTGGAACTCATAGTAAATGTGCAATAAAAGTCTCTCAGTCTGGGAAGAACTTGGGGAGCTTTTACCATTGTGCCTGCTTTTCATATTCATGGTTCAGGGGACATTCAGCACCAAGTTTGATCCTCCCCAAATGCCAGGTACATGAATACGGGGATCCAGGGACCAACCTGACACAATTCTGCAAGGAGGTGCTTAGTTGCTTCAGAGAGCTCCACTTCACCTAATTCAATATTAGGAATGAACTACTTTTGTGGTTCTTTGTGGTTGTTGATGTTTCTGTTGTAGATATAGGATTTTACGATTATTGTTGTTGTTTTAATCAAGGGGGAAGTCTAAACTTTGTAATGTATAACAATCAGGAGTGCCATGTGTTTGTAAAACCCTTTACTCTTACTGCACTGTGCCCTGGTCTCTTGCTAGGTGCCAGGAGGAACAAGGAATTCACTGCTCCTGGAGAAGCAGACACTGGAATATATACTGTTCATACAGTGTGAATCCTGAAACAATAGAAACATGTGTAAGTGCGAGAGATGAACTCAGTGCAGGAATGGGGAGTCAGCCTCCCTGCTGTCCTGAAAGTAGTGACCTGAGCTGGGGTTGAATTCCATCATGGGATGGTCCCTCAAGAGACCCGTGGCCCTGGCTAGATCTTCAGAGGAGTCAAGTGGCCTGCATATTGAAGGTGAAAAAGGTCCAACCACACACAGTCTGCTTCCTCCATTTAGTACTTAATGTGACTCCTAGAATGGGCACCTAATCAGACATTCTTTATTATTATCACTTACTAGTTTCACTTGAAGATTGTGCACATAACAAGAGCTCCATAACTATCTGTTGACCCATCTGAACTGAACGTGAAGTCTAGTCCTACAACTGGAAGACTTGGGGCAAGTCTTCTAGTCTTAATCATTTTCATCTTTATATCTGCATTTTAATTTCCATACCCCACATCAGCTAACTCCTATTTGTCCATCAAAGTCAGATCTCAGCATCCCCTCAGGGAATCTTCCCCGAGCCCCGACAGCTGGGGGCTCCCATTGCACTCCAAGCCCCCCATCCCGCAGCATCCATTTATATATTTGCTTATCTCCCCTTTGAGGTCGATCTTCACAGCAGAGAGCATGACTCAGTCATCTATACCTTCCTCTATGTCTGGAATATAGGAGGTCTTCAGTAGATCCACATCGAATGAATGAACAAATGAGTGTACAGTTTCTTCTAAGTGGGTTGAATTTCCCCAAATGGATTTTAATTTCACGGAGGACAGAACCACGTTGCCCTTTGAAAGTTGGAGTAAGCCAGGGTTCTAGGAGGAGAATGCTGATACCAGAAGAGCAAAAAAAGGGTGAAAGAAAAGGACTTTTTTTCCCCCCTAGATTTCCCTCACCTTTGGGATTCTTCCTGAAACCTGGAAGTAATTCTTAAAGAAAAGCTCAGTGTGTTATTTCCAGAGGGTTCAGGCAGGCCAGGTGTTTCCTGTGAGGGTCTGGTCCAATCCACTCTTCCTGGGTGGGGGAGGTGCTATGGCTGGGAGAATGTTCTGGGCTTGGATTACTGTGGATGGGAAGCAACTCAACCTCCTTGGAGAAGGGTGGTTTTGAACCCCCAGAAAAAATGTCAGTTTGCCATGCCTCCAACATTGTTACCAAAGGTTGATATTTCTGGATTATAAGCCTTTTCTAGATTATTTTATAAAACCAAAAGATAAAAAAACAAAAGATTTCCTTTTCTCAGTGGGGAACCCACTCTATTTAGCTAACATTCAATACACTCCACTTAAGAAAAAACAGCCCTCAAAAACACCACAGAAAAATCACAGGGCCCTTACCAGAAATACAGAAGAGTTCTCTATTTGCAGAGTCTTCACAACCTTCCTTTACATAGCAAGCAACTCTGCACCTTTGAAACATTCAGATTGCAAAACTGTGATGCTCTCAAGAAACACCAGACACACATTGGGGGGCCAGCGGTACCTAAAACGTCCCACAGTTGTACAATACAATGTCCAGCAAACAAATAGACAAGCATCTACCGTACTTTGCTGAATGTACAGGAATGTAAATCATTCTTACGTTAAGACTTCAACATTCCATGATGATTCTACTCTTCTTTGTTCACATACAAACTACATTCACTGAATATTTTCCTACCTTTCTTAAAACTGAAATGTTAGACCCAAAAGTAACATCAGAAACCAGGGAAAACACATGGGTTTTATCTGGCAGTGACTGTGGGGCAGTGATGAGAAGGATTCTGAGGCCCTGTTTCAGTTTAACCGAAAGGCATGCAATGGTCATTAGGGATGTCTGTCCTGGATATGCAAACAGATAATAACACACCAATATATACTTACTGTCCCTAATTCTGTTTGAAAGTCTCAATGTATACATGATGAACCTGAGGGCCAGAGAGACAAACTGACTTATCTAGGGTAAGAGGGTGAATTTCTTTTCAAAGGAGTTGGAATTGTGTAGATATAATTATTAGGCTATCGTTATGAGCTAGACAAATACTAGCATTCAGTCTACAGGTGCAGAAAAGCCATCCACTCTTGGCATAAAGGATCTCAGGCAGAGGGGATTCCACACCTCATGTGGGTCGAGCCCTATCTAGCATCTGAGAAAATATACCTCCATTAAATAGAACAGTAGCACCCACCAGATAGCCTTTTTCAGCTGTATTTGATGTTTAATGAACAGAAATCACCACTACCTTACATCGTCATCTGCCTGAGGCCAATGGGACCCACCACATCCTAAGCTCTTAAAACTCCTCCATGAGTCTAGGACAGAGAGAGGATGGACTTCTCTCTAACACTGAGCCCATATGCCCTCATAGGCCATGCGCAGCCAGGGGTCCTCCCCCTCTGTGCTTGAGTGGTGGCTCTGGTGTCCTCTTCTACAGAAAACGCTTCCCTGAGTCATTCAGGCTTTCTCTGAGACTGCCCTCTCATGCGCCAGCTGGATGAACCCCCTTCTCCATGCTCCCTTAGTCTCCTGGAAGTCCCTCTTAGGATCACCCATTGTAGACAGTGAGCTTCTCAAGGGCTAGGGATACATCTTATTTAACATCATAGCTCGAGTACGTGAGCACAATGTCTGACGCAGAGTAAGTGCTTCGCAAGTATTTGCTGTAATAATGAATGACTGAATGGATAAAAAAGGTCTTCAAATTTATCAGCACATTGGTTTTATCTTTTTCAGAACTATTATAACTCAGTTGCTCCCAAGGCAGATTTCCCCAAATTATATCCTGTGGAATGCTAGCAGTCCATGAGACAGCTGTTGTCCCCAAAAATTAATAAATGAAAAGTAAAATATAAAAATCATTCTTGAGATATTTTTCTAAAGTGTAATTTAATATATATATATATACATATTTCTATAATGTAATTTAATATATATATATATACATAACAAATGAGCTCCTCATTATTACAGCATCTGATGCATGATGCTATGGTTGGAAGAAATGGAGAAATGGCACACCCTACATTGGAATGCCTGGTGGTCTTGTGAGAAATGCCTTATTCACAAACCTAGAATATTCCGTGATAGCATAATGCATAGGCAGCTCTAACCAACTCATGTGTATTGCCTCTGGATGACTGTTAGTCTGTGTTACACATATTTCTTACAAGAGTACCATATATTTCTAATATCATTCAATGCTTGCTGTGCATTAAACATATGGATCAAAGTGCTATTTCTCACAATTAAATCCTCAGAAATATTTTATTCCTGTATAATCAAAATGTACACTATATTTGTTAAGTTCCTTTGGTATCCCATCAAAATAGTATTATTTGTTTAAGTTTCTTAGATGCATAAGTCTGAGAAGTACTACCTTACATAAGCATATCACTGAACTGCTCCTGCTCCCACCTGCTGGCTTCCTTAAGGGAACAGGCAGAGATTTGGAAGCGGAGGGAAGAGGGGATGGGAGTTGTAGGTAATAAAATGAGATTCCACGAAAGTTAAAATTTAAAACATGAAGCTCTTATAAACCCACTATTAACCAGGATGGTGAGGGAGCAGTAAATCATACATGGATAAACAGAAATGATCTTGTAAAGGATACAAACTCTTGCATTCGATTTTAAAATAAAAACCAATGACTTGTCTATATAAAAGACCCATATACACACTTTCACTGAGAGTTTTACATAATAAAGATTAGAAGTCAGACAAACAAAAGAGAAAGCCCAAAAAGTTAAATATTAGACAAAACAATTTCAAAAGGGGGAACGGTAACAAGAATCATTTCATACTGATAACATTTACAAACCCCAAAGAGGACGTAATGGTAACAAGGTCATTAAAATGATTAAACAGCATTCTGAAAAATAGCACAAAAAAGTTGAAGATTTCAAATATTCATCAAAGCTCTATTAAGATAATTTACTATCTTTAAATAAGAAAATTGAGTGAATAAATATTTTCACCAAAAAGAAATGGTGAACATGGTTCTTTTTAGTGAACCCTCCAAAGCAGAGAAAGAATGATGGGTAATAGAAAAGTAACTACTTTAAAAAAGAAACAAAGAACGAAAGAAACTATAAAGACTAGAAATTAAATCAATTTGAAAGCAGAAATAAAGTATATAGTGACTTTGATCCAAAAGCCATTTCTTTGGGGTAAAAATAAAATAGCTTTACAAACTTGTGACAAATCTATTCAAGAAAAAATTAGAAATGCAGAAGATATATAATACATCTTCTTTTTCATAGAAGATGTAAACGTCAAAAGAATGCTATATACAATTGTACTGATGCTTAATTTTGATTAAGATAATTTGCAGGAAAATACAAATTGTAAAAATTGGTTCTACAAGAAGTAGAAATTATAGTCTTATATATAGCTATATATATATATATATATATAAAACAATAACCATGGAACAAATTAAAATCATCTTTAGGATTACTCTCCCTCAGCCTCACAGGCTGCTCCAGATGCTCCAGGCTTCATATGTTGATTTTTTTTTTTTTTTAATACTTTAAGAAAAGAAATTTTCATGCTACCTGAAATGTTCCAGAATATAGAAAAATATGAAAAGTTGTATCGTTCATTTATAAAGCTATCATAAATCCTTATATTAAAATCTGACCATAATACTAAAAATGGGTAATTATAGTTCAGCCCCACATTTTAACAAATTTGTGAAAATTCTAAATAAGATGGTAGTGAAATGAATTCAATAGTGTATTGAAAAGAATAATTCACCATGACTAAGTAGGATTTATCCCAGAAATGCAGTGATTCTAAAGTTCATCTTGATGAATAAAGACAGAAGAAATAAAAACATGATTTACACAATAATAGTGAAGAACTTGACCAATTTTAAAATATGTCACAAGACTATAATTAATACAATAGTATAATACTAGTACAAAAAACACAGGCAGAAAGTGGAGTACAACGAACATGAGAAATAGGCTTTATTTTACATTCAAATGGGGGATATAACAACAATGACATCACAAATCAATGGGGAGGGAAAACAGAAGAGAGGATATGGGGAGAGGAGAACCACAGCTGTCTCTAAATATCTTAAGATCATTGGCTGAAAGAGAAATCCTTCTCCCAGTTTAGGTTCAAAGGCCAAATTAACATGGGCCGGTGGGCTCTCAACCACAAGGTTGCTGGTTCAACTCCTTGAGTCCCGCAAGGGATGGTGGACTCTGCCCCCTGCAACTAGCAACGGCAACTGGACCTGGAGCTGAGCTGTGCCCTCCACAACTAAGACTGAAAGGACAACAACTTGAAGCTGAACAGCTGCCTCCACAACTAAGATTGAAAGGACAACAACTTGACTTGGAAAAAAAAAAAAAGGCCTGGAAGTACACACTGTTCCCCAATAAAGTCCTGTTCCCCTTCCCCAATAAAAATCTAAAAAAAAAAAAAAAGGCCAAATTAAGACGAATGGGCACCAGGGAGGGAGATTTCTGTTCATCAAGTAGAAAAGCATCACAGTTTTCAGCCTAGTCCAAAGTGGGATGCAACTGCCTCCAGGAAGTACATGTAAAATCTGCTACTTAATTTGTAGGAACCAGTGCAAAATGAAAACATGGGGCTTCTTGTTCAAAATTATTAAGACTTTCAAGATGGCAGCAACATAGAATTAAAACAAACAAGGTTGTGTGGCTGCACAGGTTTCAATGGGCCTGGGTGTGTTTCCATCTCGGGGAGACAATGGCCTGGAGGAAAGCTGGGTGTGGACATCGTCAAGTGACGTCAACTACAAGACTGACAGGCTAAATATTTAATTCTACGTTAATCAGTGATAACCATTCCCCTCATTCTCAAATCTTCATCAAATTACAAGGTACAACAAAGACACACCCTCAAGCTGCCAATTCAAGGCTGGCCTTCTTCTCAGTTGAGTTGCCCAGACTGTGCCAGCTATATAGTGCTTGCTCATTATATGCTGCTGAAATAGAAAACATTCCTTTGCATTATATAACTTGACTGGTTCACAGCATTTCCACCATCCATTATCTCTTTTGACCATAATAGAAAAACATTATTTTATCCATCTTACCTGAAAGAAAAATCAGACACAGCTGGTGAACTGCCACCCAGGCTCTTCTAATGTTTAGTCATTCAGTTATTTATTTATCTGTCCTTCCAGCCATCTGAACACCTGCTCTATACAAACCTCACCGCTAGGCGCTGGGGACCCCGCAGTTCCTGCACTTAGAGGATCACGGTTTAGTGGGGAAGACTGACAAGTCAACAAGTTCCACCATGCCATGAGGTGAGTAAAATTAAAACAATGTGAATACAGGGAACAGAAGGGACGCAGAATGCTACACTCTATCTAGAGACCAAGGGAGGCTTCACAGAGACAGCAGCCACCTAGAGGGCTTTGAAGGGTGAAACTGAGTGCTTCCCATTGGATAGCTGAAATGAACAGATACAAAGTAAGGCATAAGCTCCCCTGCGTCCTCAAGCAGATTTTGCTGGGCAAAAATCTCTCACCCAGTTGATTTGTCCTGCCAAAGGGAACTTGATGCCACAGGGAATCATTTGTAGAAGCCAATTTCCCTTGCAAGTGAGCCTAAGTTAGAAGGGGACTGGGAGCTGGGACGTGCCAGGAGCCCAGTGACAGTCCACATCCGAGAAGTGCTTTCTGAGCAGGACAAATGTAAAGCATCTCCTTTGGACCTCACAGTCACCTGACCAGGTCAGTGAGTCGGAATCGCATTCATGATTCATAGATGGCGATCAGACTGAGCGTGTCTAGGACCTGTCCTGGACCATCCACTGGCAGGTATCAAAAAATTGCTTTCCCTCCTCGAGCAGGGCTCTGTCCACTTGCCCCATAAGGGCCCTGCCTAATGGCCAGGGAAATGGGCTTTTCTGTTCTTGGGTAACTCTCTTCATCTTTGTAGTTTATTTGCCTCCAGGGAACATATGACTGATAGTGTCTGCTGCCTGCCTGTTAATCTTAATAACCTACCTGAGATATCACCTGGGGAACTCTAGCTCCACAACAGATTTCTATCAACTACTTGGCCAACAGGGAATGCATAGCTATAAAGAGTTTACATCAGATAGAGCCGTGTTATGAAAATAACAAAACCAGCCATAATAGCATTTATTGTATTGTGAAAAGCAGGGTGGATATGGAGATGCACTCTAGCCTTGGCTCTGCTGTAAGTGGGTGCCTTGAGTGACTGTTGGCCTCAGTTTCCTTTTATGGAAAATGGGTATGAGGTTACCAGCCTTATAGGGTTGTTATGAGAATGAAACAACATAATAGATGTGAAAGTAGTTTTTAATCTATAAAATGATACTGAAATGTTGGCTTTTATTACTACTAGTGACATTATTCCGTTGTACGCAGTGGAAATTTGCATGTAATTATAATTACAACCCCCAATCCTCATTACTTGTGTGAGGTCCACATTACTGCTAGAAAACAAACTATCCTATTGACGCAAGATGAATTTAAAAGTAAATCACTCCAGGATGTATAGACCAGTTGGGAACAAAACCCCACGTTACCATCTCAGATGAACCACATAGACACAAAGCCAAGGCTTAAATTATCTCTTACCAAAAAAAGTCATAAACATCTGGGGAAAGTTGCCAACATCTCCTAGTAGAGGCTGGTCTGTTATAGTTGCCTCCCAAGGAATTGGTATTAATAGTGAAAACCAAGACATGCATAAATTGCCATAATTTAAGGCATAAAGCATTGAGGCCATTAGCTGGACATTGAGGCCATTAGGTAGAGTGTTAGGGAGGTGTGGAGAAGATAAAGATCATTATTATCTGGGAAAGAAAATCAAAGAAGTCTTCCTAAAAGAGTAGCTTTTGAATTGGGCTTTTCAAGGCTCACAGATAACTTGTTTGGCACAGTGGAAAAAGTATGAGTTCTCAGTTCAGGAAAGCACCAGTTGTTCACCCTGATCAAACAGCAGCATCTCCCTGTGAGCCTCAGTTTTCTCATCTGTAAAGTAGGAAGAAAGTTCCCTACTGGGAAAGGATTGCTATTGGGGATAGATTAGTAAACAAATAATTTTTTCAACTGTCGGCCTAGAAAACATTAGTTTCCACTGAATATTCCAGCCCCTGGGTAAATCCAAAGTATGCTCTATCTAAAAACTGAAAGTAATAAATCAAACACGGGGTATTTATGGAACATTCTATATGAGGCCATCAGGATACTGAGGGCAATTTGAGTATCATAGAATTATAGTATTTCTTAAATTCTAAGATGCCATTAATTTTAAGAAGCACTGCTGATTTAATAAATTTTAGGTAGAAGAGGGTGAAAGAGAAGGATTATCTCATTGTGGTTTTGATTTAAATTTCCTAATAGCTTGTGAAGTTGAGCATTTTTTCATATATCTATTGGCTATTTGTATGTCTTCTTGGAAGAAGTTTCTGTTCAGGTCCTCTGCCCATTTTTTAACTGGATCGTTTGTCTTTTTGTTGTTGAGTTGTATGAGTTCCTTATATATTTTGGAATATTAGCCCCTTATCGGAGGCATTGTTTGCAAATATCTTCTCCCATTCAGTTAGCTGTCTCTTTGTTTTGTTGATGGTTTCTTTTGCTGTGCAGAAACTTCTTAGTTTGATATAGTCCCGTTCATTTATTTTAGCTTTTACTTCCCTTACCTTTGAGGTCAAATTCATAAAATCCTCTTTGAACCCAAGATCCATAAGTTTAGTACCTATGCTTTCTTCTAGGCAGTTTATTGTTTCAGGTCTTAGATCCCTTTTCAGTTAATTTTGGCCAAGACTTGGGAACAACCAAAGTGTCCTTCGACAGATGATTGGATAAAGAAGATGTAGTATAGATACACAATGGAATACTACTCAGCCATAAGAAAAGATGAAATACTGCCATTTGCAATAACATGGATGGATCTTGAGATTATTATGCTAAGTGAAATAAATCAGACAGAAAAAGTTGAGAACCATATGACTTCATTCATATGTGGGATATAAAACTGAAAGCAACAAAAGAACAAGACAAACAAATCAAGAAACAAAAACTCACAGACACAGACAACAGTTTAGTGGTTACCAGAGGGTAAGGGGGAGGGAAGATGGAAGAAGAGGGTAAAGGGGCTCAAATGTATGGTGATGGAAGGAGAACTGACTGGATGGTGAGCACACAACGTGATATATAGATGATGTATTATAGAATTGTACACTTGAAACCTATGTAATTTTACTAACCATTGTCACCCCACTAAATTTCATTTAGAAAAGAAAGATGATATCATAGACACATATCAATTGTAAAGATCATGTTGACTTCAGAAAAACTAAACTTGAAAGGAAAAGTATGACTTTGAATTTGAGGAAATGTGGTCTAAGAGGAGCTGCCAGTCTGGCTGGGGGACACAGACATACTCCAAGAACAAATCATAAAGTGTGTCAATAGCGCAAAAATAAAAATGTGTATCATGGAAATTTCTCAGAGGTAGGGCTGATGAATTCAAGTAGGGAAGTGGAATGGTTAGAAAAGGCTCTCCAGAGGAGGGGACATCTGAACTACGTCGGGAAGAAAGATTTGCACTTCACCAGGCAGGTGGTGTTGGGGAGCTTTGGGTAGGTAGAAGAGGGTATTCTACGGAAAGAAAGGAACATTTACTAAGGCATGAAGATTTGAAACAGCATGGTGTATTTGGGACCTGTAAATAATGCAGTAGGGGTGTGGAGTAGGACCGGGAGTGGTGAGAGTTGGGAATAGAGATGGCAGAAGGGTCAAGAGGAAGACACAATGCCAGCTTAAGGAGGTTTAATTTTATCCTGAGTGCACTGGGGAGTTTCTAAAGTGGTTCAGTCCTGGGAGAGACGTTGTTGGGGTTTTAGAACTAGCACTTAGGTATCAGAGTGTAGAATGGACAAGACAGAAGAGTCTAGTTATTCTCTGTCCTCCTCTTCCATGTTCCCAAATCTATTCTCAGACCCTTTCTGCCCTGCTCTGTGGCCCAGGAGAGGCTCCCTTGGACCCAAGTTCTGGGATCAAACGATTGGAAACACCAGCAAGGAGAAAGGAGGTGGGTAGAGAGAGCATTGTGTGATTTCTTCCCTGTTCCCTCCCTGCTTCCACATAGCCTGTCTGGTATTCCTGCTGGGCAGCCCTTCCTTCATGGTTTCAGTTCCCACTGGGCTTCCACATCTGTATTTCTTCCCCTTGTCCCTTCCGTCCTAGAGGTGATCAGGGCTTCCGGCCATTGCTCGTCTCTGGTGCCTCAACATCCCTTGTTCATCCCATTAACCCTGCCGCCGCATCCCTATGGAATCCCTTCATTTAATGGCTCTTCATTTGAAGTATGCAAGGTGAATTGTGCACCTTGCCCATCCTCACCCATAGGGGTCAAGGTGAAATAGAGGCCGGAGAGAGGCGGGGCCATTGCAGTAATCTGAGAGAGGGATGCAGAGCTAGTAGGTGTGGAGAAGTGGCAGCAGAGGAGAGAATCTTTCCAAGGGGGAAGCCACAGGTCTTGATTTCACCTTGGTCAGGGTCTCCAGGGTAGGGAAGTCCTGGGGGACTGAGTGGGTGGGGAGGCACTCCCCAAAATGGAGGAGGAGAACACGTTGCAGTGACCGATGAGGTCAGTTTTGATCAGCTGGGTTTGAGGAGTCTCTGGGACTTAGGAGATGTCCAGGAGACCAATGGATCAACGGCTCTGGCCTGGAGATTTAGCCAAGCAGCACAGAGCTAAGAGTTAAGTTTCATGGACAACAGAGAAATGCACTGAAGTTGCCACAAGCTCACCCCTTTGGTTCTGTCTTAATAATTATTGGTATATAAAGAAGCAGAGTTATAATAACCCAAGAGCTCACAGAAGACTCTGTTCAGAAGCTGCTTACCTTGCCCCTTGATTAATCGCCCCCCTCTTAAAGATATCAGGGTTTGTTTTTCAAGTCCATAATTTTCCCTGGTGTTCCATTTAGTCATTCCTATTTTTCACTACCAGATTGTTTGCTGGGGAAAAGAACAAAAACAGCAACAGATGTCTTTGTTTTGGGGTTTTGCAAAACTCTCTGGTTAAGATAACACTTTCAATTAAAGAAATTATATCATCCAAATACCATATGTCAACAAGCCCTCATTTGCAAAAATCACCTGCTTTCAGAAATTGTTTGAGGAGCCCTCTCAAACCACCACCACTCAACAGCTCAGTTGGGCATGTAAACAGGTCCCTTCTCTCCTTTCTTCTGCACACTGAAAGCTTCTGTTCAGAAAGCTCAAGTCCAAAGGCTGTCGTCTGATTTGTCCTCAGGCTCTGCAGACATGTACCACCAATTCCTCCTTCTTCATGTACACACACACACACACACACACTCACACACTCACACACTCACACCACATAACTGCAATGTACGTAGCGTTTGCTATTCTTGTATATCAGGGCCTGGGACATTTTAGGCACTTAGCAAATAACTGTGGAATAAATTATTCATTTCTTCTTTCCGTCCTTCCTCCCTCTCTATCTTTGATTCGTCTATAGCCTCACATTTTCTGAAAGACTTCTGTTCCATAAAATCGCTAAGTATTGGAAGACACTTAGCGATAATTAAACAGATTCCCTGCCCTTGAGCGCTCACAATGTAGAGAAGAGATGGCCAAGTAAAAGGAGGTTTTACTCTCTGTTAGAGTATGAGTTCTTAAGGATAAGAACCAGTCCTAATTCCCTGTGTAGCCTCTTTTTCGTACAGTGCCAGGAATTCAAGAGGCATTCAGTAAGCGTCTACCGAGTGGAATGTTTGCTGAATGAAATATTCCCTACCAAGACTAGCAAATGCCGTGCTGCAGAAGCATAGGGGAAATCATACTATAATTCTGCGTAGGAGTGAGCTGGGAAGGACTCCTAGAGTAGTGCAATGTGAGCCGAGTACTGGAAAAGGATGGAGGAAGTCAGGAAGGCAGGGCCTGCTGGGCTTAAGGAAGCTCTACAACCAAAGCATGGAGTCATGGCAGTGCTTCTGAAGTGACTGTCAACATTAAGCAGCCCAGTGGGGCCACAGCATTGGTGAGAGGAGAACTCCATATGACCTGAGTTCCACTGCAGAATATCTTCAATGCTTGCTTAGAGTCTGGGCTTTATTAGACACTGGGGAACCACTATAGGCCGTGACAAATGTAAAGGGGCATTTCATCCAGCTCAAATCTACTACTATAATAGATTTACCCCACTCTACTTTGTGCTGCGGCTATTGGGTGAAAGTCTCATCTTCCCTATTTGACTGTAAGCAATTTCAGAGCGGGAATTCGGATTTAACATTGATAGAATACTCTGTTAGATGTGCTCTGTTTGTCCATCCAAATCCACTCTCCCCATTTCTCCATCTGACTCTGTGCCCCAGAAGGCAGCCCCTACAAGGATATCAATTGGCTCCCTTGCCCCCAGCTCCCAGCTGGATTTGGCCAAGGGAAGCCACCAGCAGGAGATCAGACAGTGAGAGGAGAATGAGGCTGAGATATTTGTTCTGTGTGTCGGGTTTCTGTGGGTTAGCTGCATTCCTTTACCAGACGCCACAGCTTCTGAAAGGTGTCCCTCTCTGTAATGGTACCCTCTTCTTTCCATAATTGCTCTATCCCCTCACCCCTTCAGGCCTGGGGTAGTAAAAGCTCCTTTCTATTGCTAGCCCTGGGACCAAGCAGTACCTGCCACTGCTTTCGTTAGCCCTGCCTGTAACTCCCTACATATTCTCCTTAAATTGCCGAGTTTGACTGTGCTATGACTCTTACACAAACACCTACTGTCGTGCGCGGAGGCCTTCTCGCCGCGCCATCTTTCAGGCGGGGCGGCCTGCGGAGTCTCTGCTCCCGCTCCCCACACAAGAACGCAGGATATGGTGAGGCCGAAAAGGAACACCCACGGAGCCATAGGTAGGGGAGTCATACCACTATGGTCTCACTGGAGGCTGGGTTCACCGAACGCGTGACCTGCCGTCCCCTTTCCGCCAACCGACCGACTGACGACTCTCCTCCACTCTCTCGACTCTGTTCCTCTCTCTCGGCTCTCCTCTTCCGCTCTCCTCGGCTCTGCTTGGCTCTGCTCAGCTCCTCAGCAATCCTCGGCAGTCCTCTGTAGTCGCAGCAGTTATACCAGCGGCCAATTGGCCAACCGGCCACAGCCAACGGCCAATCAGCCACAGCCGACGGCCATTCACCACCCAAGCCAGCACCCTTCCACGTGAGGCTGAGAGCCTGTAAACTACTTTCTGGGGATCTGTCCCCACACCTACCATATGTCAAGCACACTCTGAGAGGCTTTCTATACATTGTTCATGCAATCCTCCCAAACAAACGTTCAGGTAAATATTAGTATTTCCACTTACAGATTAAAAAAAACAAAAACAAAAACAACAAAAAAACCTGAAGTTCACAAATTTTAGATAACTGGTAAAAACCATCTTCTACAACTTGGAACTCCCCCCAATTAGAATAGCACCTAGCACAGGCTATTTCCTTTACTGAATATATGAGTGGATACAAAGTTGTACATGCCAAATTCTAATATGAGTGTTAGAGACCACAAAGGTTTTTGTAATTCAGTGGTAGTAAGAGTGGCTTCGGCATCAGAGAAAACAAAATTAAAACCCTAACTTATGCAAGTGGGCTTTATCCCAAGTGCAATGGTGGTTCAAGGTTTGAAAATTGTTTAATGTAATCCATCACATCAACAGACTAAAATGGAAAAATCACAGGATCATTCTAATAGGTGCAGGAAAAGCATTTGACAAAATCCACACCCATTCGCAATAAAAAGTCTCAATAAACTAGGAATAGAGGGAACCTTTCTCAACTTGACAAAGACGACTTACAAGAAAACCTCCAGTTAACATCATATTTAATGGAGACATTAAGTCAGGTACAAGATCAGGTACAAGGCAAGGTCAGATACCACTCCTTTTCAACATCATACCAGACGTCCTTGCTAATGCAATAAGGCGGGTGGGGGGTGGGGGTGGAAAGAAACAAAAGCCATACAGATGGAGAAGGAAGACATGAAACTGTCTTTGCCATAGGTGACATGATTGTCTATGTAGACAATATAAAAGAATCAACAACAACAACAACAACAACATCTTCTGGAACTAGCAAGGAATTACAGCAACATGGCAGGATACACAGTTAACATATAAAATTCAGTTGGTTTCCTATACGCCAACAATAAACAAGAGGAATTTAATTTAAACATACAATGCCATCCACAATAGCACTCCCAAAATGAAACACTTCAGTATATAGCTAGAAAATGTGTATAAGATCTATATGACGAAAAATACAAAACTTTCATGAATGAAATCAAAGAACTAAATAAATGGACAGGTATTTCATGTTCATAGATAGCGAGACTCAATATTGTCAAGAGGTCAGTTTTTCCCAGCTTGATCTGTAGATTCAATACAATCTTAATCAAAATCTCAGCAAGTTATTCTGTGAATATCAACAAACTGATTCTAAAGTTTATATGGAGAGGCAAAATACCCAGAACAGCCAACACAACTTTGAAAGAGAAGAACAATGTTGGAAGACTGAAACTACCCAACTTCAAAACTTACTATAATGCTACAGTAATCAAGACATTGTGATATTGATGAAAGAATTGACAAATAGATCAATGGAACAGAATAGAAATCCCAGAAATAAACTCACACAAATATAGCAAACCGATCTTTGAAAAAGGATCAAAAGCAATATAATAGGGCAAAAGTACTACTTTCAACAAACGATGCTGGACAATCACATGCAAAAAGGAAAAAAAAATGAATCTTGACACAAACCTTACACCATTCACAAAAATTAACTCAAAATGAATTATAGATCAAATGCAAACTACAAAACTATAAAACTCCTATAACATAGGAAAAAACCTAAATGACCTTGGGTATGGTGATGCCTTCTTAAATACTGCACCAAAGACACAATCCATGAAAGAAATTACTGATAAGCTGGACTTCATTAAAAGTAAAAACTTCTGCTCTGTAAAAGACTATAACAAGAGAATGAGAAAACAAGCTACAGACTGGGAGAAAATATTTGCAAAAGATGCATCTGATAAAGGACTGTTATCCAAAATATACAAAGAGCCCTTTAAACTCAACAATAAGAAAACAAACAATCTGATTAAAAAATGGGCCAAGACTTTAACAGACACCTCACCAGAGAAGATATACAAATGGTAAATAAGTACATGAAATGATGTTCCACATCACATGCCATCAAGGAAACACAAATGAAAACAACAACGAGATACCGCTACACACATCTATTAGAATGGCCAAAATCCAAAACACTGACAACACCAAATGTGGACGAGGATGTGGGGCAACAGGAATTCTCATTCGTTGCTGGTGGGAATGCAAAATGAGACAACCACTTTGGAAGACAGTTTGACAGTTTCTTACAAAACTAGACATACTTTTGCCATATGCTCCAGCCATCACACTACTTGCTATTCACTCAAAGGAGTTGAAAACGTATGCCCACACAAAAACCTACACGTGGACGTTTATGGCAGCTTTATTCATAATTGCCAGAACTTGGAAATAACCAAGATGTCCTTCAGTAGGTGAATGACTAAATAAACGGTGGCACATATAGACAACAGATTATTATTACACAGTGCTAAGACAAAATGAGTTGTCAAGCCATGAAAAAATATGGAGGAACCTTAAAAGTATATCTCTAAGTGAAAGAAACATGCTGAAAAGGCTACATGCTGTATGATTCCATCTATACGACACTCTGGAAAAGGCAAAACTATGGAAACAATACAAAGATCAGTGGTTGCCAGGGGTGGCTGAGGGTGGGGAATGAGAAGAGATGAACAGGCAGAGCACGGAGGATTTTTAGAGCACTGAAAACATTCTATGATATTATAACGATGGTATATGTCATTATGTCATTACACATTTGTTCAAACCCACAGAACGTACAAAACCAAGAGCGAACATTAAGGTAAACTATTAACTTTGGGTGACAATGACATGTTGGTATAGGTTCCTTTTTAATTAAAAAAAAAAAGAAGTACGATTCCGGTGATTGATGTTGATAATAAGAAAAGCTATGCATGTGCAGGGGCAGGGATATATGGAGATCTCTGTACCTCCCTCTCAATTTTACTTCAATTAAGTCTAAGACTGCTCTAAGAAAAACAAAAAAAGAAAAAAATAGTCTAAAATAAATCCTAATTCACTACTGACTAGCTCTCTCAGCCTTAATTCCTATGTGGACATTTGGTTAACAATCCGTACTATATAATGTGATTATAAGGATTAAACAAGATAATATTCACAAAGTACCCAGGATAGAGCAGGTGCTTTATAAAAGATGGGTTTATTTCTCTCTCTCTCTCTCCTACCTCACCTCTGGTTAGTATTCAAAGCAATGTTGAAACCCCACATGGACAGATAGCCTCAATCAAGGACTCTTTACTTCTGTTACAAACTACCTGCTCCAAACATACAAATGTACATACAATTCCTCATTACTTAAGTGAAGTTGCCAGTGATTGAAGTTTCCTGCTTCAACTGTTCCTATTTCTTTTACTTTGTCAACTCAAAATCTGCATGTTGGAGACTGTACAGGTGGAAGGGATGTGACAAGAGGAAGAAAGAAAGCCATGTTTGAAAGCTACCCTGTGCCAGGTCCTTTGATATCCCCTATCTTGTTTCATTTTCACAAGAGCCCACATAACCTAGGCAGAATTCCCACTTTCACTGATGAACTTGGTGAAGTTCACAAAAGTTAAGTAACTTGCTCAAGGTCATGCAACTAGTCAAGAGTGAAATTAGGATTTGAGCCCAGGTCTTCTGGTCCCCAAATCATATTCAGCCCTCGCAGGGCTTCACTGTAAAATCTACACCACATCCTGCAGCCAGATAGAGAGTCCATATTTCACTTCACTCCTGCTTGTGTGTTTTCCTCTTTAAGCTCAAACCTCTTCAACTGGAAGCAGCAAACTATTCCAAGACACGTGATAGTTAGTCAATTCAGAGTGAGCCACAGATCTTTCCAGGCTGGCTTTGCCAACTATTCTCTTTTGTTTCTGGGGGAGGGGAAAACGCCACATTAATGGAATTCCAAAAAGGAATGTTATGGTAACAAAGCAGGGAGAAAGCTCAGACAATAGGAGGAAATGTTGAAAGATTCCCTTTCATCTCCTAACTGGCAGTTTGGGGCTGGACATGTCCACTCCTGGGAACAGAATCCTAGGACAAAGGTTCCCCGCCCCCACGAGGAGTCCACATTTTGTGAGTGCAGAGTTACTCTTCCTTCCGTTTTTTAAAAATATTTTTCTAACCAGGTCTCCGGAATTGAATATAAACACTGCAAGGGTTGTTTCATTCTTTCCAAAATAGCTTTTGAGTCTCCAACCTCTATCTAATGCCCCTGTTGAGAATCTGAGTATCTAGATAAATGGACCCATGCCTTTGAAATCTTGGGAAAAAGAGGTGTGGCATAAAAAACACATGAGGTCTGTTCTGGTTCTGTTTCATCTCCAAAGCAACTCTCTGAGAGCAAGCCCGAAGGAAAATAGGACAGGGGCTCTGATTTGCTCTTCACTGGTCAGGGAGCCTCAGCTGTGCTAAGAAAATGAGGGGTCATGAAGAAAGTGGATGTGCATTGAAAAGCCCGGGTTTTGAATCCTGGCTCCTGCATTTCTCAGCAACCCATCTGATTCTCAGTTTCTTCAGCAATGTTATGGGGACAAGGACGTCTACTTCTCAGAGCTACTGTGATTCAAAAAATACTCTGCCCCATAATTTGGCATCTCTCTGAGGCTGGTCTCGTTTTGTTGGGGGTTGGAGCTGGTTGACAGGTGTGGCAACCCCACTCTCACCCCTACAGGCCGTTTCTAACAGCAAACAGAAGCCTTCAGTAAGCACCTTAAAGCAGCTGACTACTGCTCAGAAGTAACCCCAAGTTGAACCTTTGGGGTGCCCAGCTTAC
This sequence comes from Rhinolophus sinicus, assembly GCF_036562045.2. Classification (NCBI taxonomy): domain Eukaryota; kingdom Metazoa; phylum Chordata; class Mammalia; order Chiroptera; family Rhinolophidae; genus Rhinolophus; species Rhinolophus sinicus. The sequence goes on along the minus strand of NC_133756.1, from coordinate 27,154,065 downwards.
TCACAAGCTGAGGTATATATAACCTCACAGACTACGAAAGATCCTCCCATTCAATGGGCCCACCACTCTCTTTTTCATTTTTATGTATCGTTTGGCCTAAGAAAAGAGAATTGCCACAAGTATAGCAGCACAGATGATGTGGGGAGCCGGGAGCTGAGAGGAATGAGGCGGAGGAGAAGCAGTGTGACGCAGTTGCTGGGGAGACCAGTCTGGCTAGAGGAGCTGGCTGAGCCAGTAGAAGCCCTTGAAACCCTGGCTCAGGCATCCCCTCCTCCAGGAAGGCTATCCTGACTACCTCCCCTCAAGTTCCGTGTCCTCTGAGGTGTTCCACTAATGCTCTGTGCTCAGAGCAGTCTGTGTCCCCATTGGGTCTCTTCGTGAGCTAGCGATGGATCTAACTAATCTTGTGAACCCAACAGCTGGCACAGTGCTCGGCACATAGTACTTTTGCCCAAAGTGTTAAATGTTGTCGAATGAACAGGCGTCTAACTGATGGTGTGAGCCTGAGCTCACGTCCCCCGTGTTAGTACCACGGGCTCCTATCCTTCACTTCTGCACAGTCACAGGCAATGCTCAAAATCAGATGGGTGGTCACTACCGGGCTGCAGAAACCATCCTGGTGCACGGCAGGAAGGACCTGGTCAGCAAAGGATGAATAGGAAAAGCAGGACCCAGTACCTTCCCTGCCCCTACCCCCACCAGGAAAAGTAGACTTGGCAGCCTGGTTTCAACCCATCAGACTTGAGTTCAAACCTGAGCTCTACTCCAGGAAGAACCTGGGGTTCAAGCAGGGACAATGTGGCAGATGTCGAGAAATTTAAAGTAGGCAGTTTGATGAGGTAGAAAAGTTATAATTAAGAGATTATGAGGGTGCTAGGACAGAGTAGAGTCTAGGTTGTTGGCAATAAAATTGTCCCTTGGCCCAAGGGCTGATACTAAGAGAACAAGTCAACTAAGAGAACGCACCACAGGATGGCAGAGGCAGACATGCAGAATGCCTTCATTACAATGATGCCAAAACAGCAAAAATACCCAAGCTCTGTCCAAAAGTTATCAGTATAGATCTCTGAGGACCTATATTTTTACTAACTCCCTCTATGGGACTGTGTAATTAAAGTCCATCAGAAAAACAAAACCATTTCATCCTGAAGACCATTCCATCCCAATGCCAAAGATACAAGATCACCCTGTAACTTAAATAGAAAAGCCTCTGTGCTACCACGCGACCTGTGTGAAGGTCAAAAGTCAGAAGATGAGTAAGATGGAGTCCTCATTTGTCTGGGTTCCTTTAGTATGTGAGCAAGACAGAAACTGGGAGGAAAGGGGAACGATGGGTGGCCTGCTCAGGAGAGAACATACAGGAAGCCTGGCCAGAGATTTTCCTTGACGACCCTCAGCCAAAGGAAGGAAAGAAATGGTGACGTTCCAATTATTTCCATGAGATGCTTCATGACCATTGACAGGTATAGATAGTTGGCAGGTATGGATGAAGGTTTCTGAACCCTTGACACTATTCACATTTGGGGCTGGGTAATACTTTTCTGTGGGGACTGTCCTGTACGTTATAAAATGTTAAGCAGCATCTCTGGCCTCTTCCACCTACTAAGATGCCAGTGACAACCCAAAATACCTCTTGATATGACCAAATGTCCCTTGAGGGGCAAAAATCACTGGTCCCGCCCCATCCTGATTGAGAACTACTGGTGTAGATGAGCTATGAAGTTTACAGCAAATGTGTGGGAATGGATGGCGCTTCACAGTAGAGTTCTTGGAGTATCGGACGCTTCGGACGACACAGGGCCCTGGAGACATCAAGAGCACTGCTGTTGTTAGACTACGTCTTCTCTACACCCAAAAGACACCTGTAAAATCGAACCATGTAGAGAGAGAAAAGTGCTTAAACCACAGAATATGTGGGAAAACAACTACTCTGAAGCTAACCCAAGAATAATATGAAATTGAACAGCAAATTTAATTCTGAGCTTCTTGGAAGCCAGGACAGAATGGGAAATTTAAGGAATTCTATAGCTTTTGTTTTCTGATGGAAGGAAGCATACCTTTTTTCTCCCCTCTTTTCTTTTCTTGTCTGAAGAAACCCACTTTCCTCCTATCACTGAACTTTATGGGGATGTTTAGCAGAAAACCTTTGTAGAAGGTTTCTAAAAACATAAGAACCAGGTAAATAGCAGTATAACAACAGGCAGGCAGCGAGGAATCAGGGCCCGTACCCTAGAAAAGAGCAAAAAGGAGCTCATTCATTGATGCAACAAATATCTATTGAGCACTCACTACACACCAGGCATTATACAAATGGTAAACAGGTCTACAGATATTGGAAGTGTATTTCTGAATAAGACAGACAGGACCGCCGGGTTTTTCTGGAGCTTACAATCTCCCTGGTTCAGAATCAACTACTTAATAATTGTGGCTCCTCCAACAAGTCATTTCACCTGGTGGTGCCTCCGTGTCTTCATCGGTGAAATGAGAAGAATACCCACCTATAGAACCAAACTGACACTAGGGACAGCTTGAGGGCTTAAAGTTCTTTGAAAACTTAACATTTATTTAGAAGACAAAAGGTTTATTGAATGAGGGAAGAGCTAAAAAGAGAAACCACAGCGGATCAGCCCTGTAGACGGGTCTCCATTACAAGATACGTAACAGGGCTCCTGTGTGCACGTGCACTTACGGTACAGGACGGATACATGGTACGCGGAAGCAGGGCACAAACTCACCAGCACGCATGGCGTCCCGGGCTGGCAGCATCCCACCGCAGGCTCCCCTCAGCCAAACCAAGTCCTGCAATCATCTCACCCCGTTCATGGAAGACAACTTAGGTAACTACAGCCCAGGCAGCTATGGAGCCCTTCCTTCCCGCTATATACTCCACCTCAGAGAAGCTCCGGAAACCGTGTGTCTTGCATTTCCAGCGATACTATGCTTAACAGGTCTTGAATACAGGTGGACTGGATTACTGTGTCCTAGATTATTGTTCAACTAGCCACTCTGCTCACCTCCAGGGTTTGAAGGTTAAATGGAAAAGAATGTGTAAAGCACCTCGTCGGTGGGACCCCCTCAACAAGAGAGACTCCTCTTAATCTCCATCACCTTCAACAAAGGTTACTTGAGAAGCAAATGAGGTGCAGCACAGGTGCCTCGGGGACTTGTCCTTCAGTGCCCAGCAGATCCCAGGAAGGATCACGACCGTCAGTTTTATCGGCATCAACAAAAGGCCAAACAATCAGCAACGTAGATAGCTAATGGTCTAAAGCTGCAAAACAAACTAAGGAGCAGTGAGTAAGGGCCAACAGAAACCTTTACATTTTGCAGAGTTCTGCACAGGGGCAGACCCCGCTACTCCGCCCCTACCCACAGCTTGCAGAGGAAACGCATTCCCTTCCCCACTCTCCCAACCTCCCCCACCCAGCCAGTTATTTTCTGGGCCCCTTTAATTTGGAGGCTCTTAGGGCCATATCCTGCCATCAATTTGGGGGCTGACTTCAATGGACATTCTGTGAGGGGGCGGGAGAGGGGCAGGATGCAGCTTTCTCCTGGCGGGCCCTGATACAATAGGGTTTTCTACTGAGATCAATGGATTAATTGCGAATGCCCCTTTTGGGGCCATAAGGAGATACATTGTTTTCCCACAGTAGGCAGTCGGGGCTGGGCTGGCCAAACTTAATTTTTGAAAAGTCAGGGAAAACAATTTTGTAAAAAGGGTGGGAGTGGAGGGGCACAGGGAGAGTAATTTTGCTCATCTCACTAAAGGTCAGTAACAATTAAGAGTGAAAATTCAGAAGGCACATTTGTTCTCTGAGGCCCTGTCTGGAAAATTCCATCCAGAAACAATTTGCTGTCTCTCTTCCAGTCTTCCCCTCCCCCACAAGGCTCTCTTCACTAATGCCCCAGCCTGCCCCGCCATGCCCACCCTCTCGCTCCTCCCTCCACATCAAAAACTCTGTTTTCCTGGAACCAGCCTCAAATGTTGAGAAGGGAGAAGTGACCAGGGAATTCTCCTCCTTTCCCTCAGGAAGTTAAGGTGGGCCTGGTGGCACCGTTCCTTCTCCTTGGAGTTGTGGAAACGTTTACCTGGCAGTGGAAAAGTCTGGGCAGACCAGAATTAGAGTCCTACTTCTGACATTTAATAGCTAATAAACTTGGGAAAACTCAACTCTCTGAGCAGCCACGTTGTCATCTGTAAAATGGGAAGAGTAATTTAGACCTCCTGGGATGACTGAGGCAATTAAATGAGATACGATATGCAGTTTGCACTGGAGACATTACAGCTTGGCATTTCTCTGTGTGGAAACCTTCCATGGTACACCAGCAAGACCACATCTGTTGGCCTGACATTCAAAACGCACCACTCTCTGCCCCCCTCCTCCCTTTCCAGCCTTATTTCCCACTCCTCTTTACCCCTCCCTAACTTGTCGGTGCATAATTGTCCTTTCCTCAATCTTAGCCATGGTTCTAACTCTGGACTCTTGACTCTGGAACGCACATGTTGACACCCCACCCACCCTAAGTCAGCTTAATTGTCAACTTGATTCTCTCAGCTACAATGCATTCTCTTCTCTTCTCTATACTTAGCCCATTGCTTCCCCCTTCTTGCCTTCAAGACTCCACATTCTGCTTAGTCTTAGTTCTCCCAATCATTCATGTATTCACTAAACACTTTGAATCATGGTTAAGAGCTCCGGCTCTGGGGTCAAGACTTCTTGTTAGCTGTGGGATGTTAGCCTTCCGGTGCCTCAGTTTCCTCCTTTGTAAAATGAAAATAATAATTGTAACTACCTCAGAGGTTGCTTGTAAGGTAGAGAAAATACATGTAAAATCCTTTAAAGAGTACTTGGTACATGATAAGCACTCAGCAAATGTCAGATAGTATTATTACTAAACCCCTAGCCTGTTTCAGGGCTTCGGTGATAAATAAGATGAGCTTTCCTTCAACAAATACTTCTTAAGTGCCTTCTATATACCAGGGACTGTGCTACTTCTAGTGGGAAGGGGAGAGGAATAGAGACAGATAATAAACAACAAGATAAACAAGAAAAATGTCGTCTTGTAAAAAGTGCTATGTTGCAAATTGCAACAGATTGAAGTGACAGAGTACAGCTGAAGGGTGTCTTTAGACAAGTGGTCTCTTTGAGGAAGGAGCATGTAGGCTGCAGTGACTTCATGCTCTGGAAGGGTTGGTGGTGGTGAGGGCACATCAGCGGCCCCAACTTAGTGCTCCAGAGGGGAGGGGACTTTTCTGGTTCATATCAGTCCCTCCCTGCACCTAGCTCTGTAATCAGCACATAGTAGATGCTCAATAAATGGGGGCACTGAATTCGAACCCGTAGCTCTCACTACCTGTAGAGGTGAGCAAGAGCTCCTGAAAGGAAGTGGTTTGGGTGCAGAGGTTGGTTAGTGATGTAGGGATGATGACGATGTAATGGAATCGGGTGATGCACTGGCTGAATGGCAGACACTCTTGTGTTCTCTTGAAGGCGCTGAAAGGCACGAGCACCACAGCTTTGGGGTCAAAGCCGGATTTATGTTCCCGCTTAGAGTACTCCCTAGCCTCACCACCTCACTCCTCTCCTCTATAAAATAGAAAGAATGGCACCTCCCCCCAGGGGAGTTGTGAACACCCATAAGACAGGGTAGGAATTCCATAAATACTAACTCCCCTCCCCACCACATAAGAGCCTAAGGCTGAGAGAACTGCATCCCTGGACTCAGCACTACCGTGTTTCCCCAAAAATAAGACCTAGTCGGACAATCAGCTCTAATGTGTCTTTTGGAGCAAAAATTAATATAAGACCCGGTATTATATTATATTACATTAAATTTTATTATATTATATATTAAAATAAGACGGGTCTTATATTAATTTTTGCTCCAAAAGACGCACTAGAGCTGATTGTCCAGCTAGGTCTTATTTTCGGGAAAATATGGTATGTTAAAAATCTACAGGAAAAAGTAGAATTATCTAGTAACCACTTTGTTCATTTCTCAGTCAAATGCCATAACATGTTTTTCAAGGAAAATTAAATAGTAGGAAAAAAAGGATGCTTTTTAAAAAAATTATTTTCTCTTCTTCCCTGTGTCCCCCCCACCCCAAACACTTCCAGAACATCAAACACTTCTCAAAGAGTCAATAATATTTTTTGATGATGGAAGTATGAATAATCAAACATATGGATTACATTTCCTTAAATTAGGCAGAGCCTAAAAACCAGGAGGGAAGGGAGAGTGCTGGTAAAAATGTTTTCACATTTTATTAAAACCTCAAGGCCTGAGGAATACTTTGTGACTATTACACACACACACACACACACACACACACACACACACTTCCCCTGTCCAACTGTCAGGGAAAGAAACTGGATACATGAAGCATTTTTTTGCCTGCTCAAACCTTTGTCTTTGCTCTGGTCAGCTCCTATTCCTTGGCACCAGCCTCATTCACAGAAATAAATGGACCGCACGTCAGGTCAGTTCCCAAGCTCTGCCAGTTTACCAGTTGTGTGATCTTGAATTAAGCCACTTATATTCTTGAAGCTTGGGTTTCCTCTGTTATAAATGGGAATAATAGTCCTTACTTCACAGATGCAATGAGACATGTGAACATACCTTGGAAACTGTACAATGTCAGGTGGGTGTAAGGGTTGGAAGTGTCTCCAGGAAGCTATCTCCCCCTCGACAGACCGAATAGTGCACTGGCAGCGGTTAAAGAGCCTGACTGTCCACCTTCAACCTCCCACTCTACTGATTATAAGCTGTGTGTTCTTGGGGAGAAAACTAAATCCCTCTCTCTGTGCCCCATTTACTTATTTGCAAAATGGGAAACCACTAATAATAATAGTACCTACCTCATATGGTCGTAATGTGGATTAAATCAGTAAATATTTACAAAGCACTTAGGTTAGTGCCTGTTAGTTCTGACACAGAGAGAAAACATGAGAGGAAGGAAGGGAGGAAGGGAGGAAAGAAATGTCCCACTAAAGATCCTCTGTGCTAGAAATTCACTATTTAGTTGCTGATGTTAAGTATTATCTTTTCCAGGAATCCTTTTTGAAAATGCAAACACTCTTTAAAGGCATGGCACAGCAATTCAGATTCAGTGTGTATTTATTGAGTACCTACAGTATGCAAGGCAGTGTGATGTGTTATTCAATCCTTGGGAAAATCTCTGACTCCTTGGAGGGTGGGGATAAGGGAAGGTGACAAATGGAAAAGAGAGGAAAAAAGGACAACAGAGAGAGAGAATGAGAAAGAAAAGCTGTTTCTTTCCCTACTGTGACTTTGGCATTAGACAGACTTGGGTCCATATGTCGGCTCTGCCAGTTACTGTGTGACCTTGGACAGGTAAGGACAAACGCGGACACCACTCTGAGTTTTACATTTTTTAACCCTTGAAAAATGAAGACAATGACTTTAGGTTGTTGTGGGAATAAAATGATACAATGTGTGTGAAATATCTAATTTTGCTCTCCCCAGCTCTACAATTTTGTCACATGCCTCCCATGACTTCCGTGGGAAGGGAACTTGCTAACGGCAGAATCTAAGGGATTCAAGTCAGAACTCTCAGAAGAGGAAATCAATTTGCCACTAACTTACTCTGTATAGTAAAAAGGCCTTTTTTTTTTTTTTGAAGACCGGGCTCTGCTAACTCATAGGAAGTGCATTTCCTCCCCGTGACATCTCTGATCAATTTCAGCCAGTGGTAACCAAGTGACTAAGTCTTCCTCCGGAGGCAGAGAGCCAGAACTGGTGTTTGCTCCCTCGTCTCTCAAATGCAGAGATGATTCTTGCCGGATCCTGGTCCTCGGAGGAAATGGGAGAGCAATCCAGCTTTGGCTCCAGTGAGAAAGAAAGAATACAAAGCCCTCATCCTGGATTCTGGCAGATGCCAAAGGAAGAATCAGAGAGTGAGTAATTCTGCAGCCTGGAGTCCAAAGCCTGCAGTCGGAGGTCTGCGCCAAGAAGACAGCGGCGGGCGCGGGAGAGGTGGGCGGCTCCCGGGCTAGCCTCAGCCAGATGGGGAACAGCTCAGTGTGAGTCAGGGGCCAGGTCTCTGCTCCAAGGGACTCCTCCAGGCCACATCCATTCAGACAGGCCTCCTGCAAAGAGAGGTTTTCGCTGTATAGACTCAGGTGGCTTTTATCGGGATGATGTGTCATCAACACTAGGCACTGAATGGAAATGACAGAAAAGCCCTGTGGGCTGAGCCCAAGCCGGCACAGAACAGAATGCAGACAGTCCAGGACACAGGTGCCAGGTCTGTGCCTAAGGTTGTATGGGCTACTCAAATCCCACGCTGAAAAGGACAACAGCGGTCATTTAGTGATAGTTCACCAGGTCCCAGCACTGTGCTACGTGCAAGCTGCTCCAAAGCCCTATGGGCAACTACTAAGCATTATGATCCAGAGAGCACAGTGAAGCTGGGAGAATATTAGGTAAGTCATTCCATCCTCCCCATCATCGCAGTTTTCTCACTGCAAAATAGGGATGATATTTGCCTATAATATGAGGTATTTTGAGAACTGCAGCACAATGACTCAAAACCCAGACTTTTGAGTCAGGAAAATCTGGGTTTGAGGACCAGCTCTGCCTCCAGTTTGCTGTGTGAGCTTAGGCAAGTTTCTTGGCCTCTCTGAGCTTCAGTTTCCTCATGTGTTATAAGAATCATAAGAGAACCAAGCTCAAAGGGTTATGACAGAAATTAAATGAGGTAATGCATGAAACTGCTTTCTCATTTTTAAAATAGAGAAAATAATGGATGTCTTTCATTGTTGTGAAGAATAAATGTTTAAAAATTGCCTAATAATGTATCAATGTTCTCAATGAGTCATTATTATTATTATCATCAAATGATTCATTACATGGAAAATAAATTTTGGTGTTGTTTTTGATAAAACATATTGCTTATTATACTCAAGAAAGTGACTAAATGTTGTAATTAGTAGAAACACCTTTTTAAACTTTCTCTGTGTTCTTTTTCATAAAAAGGTTAGGTTACACTGGCGCTTCTGACTTCAGACCCCTGGATTCAAAGGGTCCAGGAAGGTTGTGAAGGCAGTGAGAGAGGGGTACCTAGAAGTGTTTCTAATATTTCAAAAGGCATGGGAAATCGTACACTTGATAACGCGACCTCCACAAACGTCCAGGAAGACCAAATTTCTTTGCTTTCAGCTGAGATTGTAGTGGTTTGGTATTCACCAAAATTTCCAGTTGGCTGAGGTGTGGGTGGTGGGTCAGCTCTGTAAGTAAGTACCATGGACCTCTGGAACCAGAGTCCCTGGCTCCCCACTTACCAGCTGTCTAGCCGTAGGCAAGATTAGTATCTTCTTTGTGCCTCAGTCTCCTCATCTGAAAATTGGGAATAACAAAATGGATAATAATTGTATCTCTCCACAAGGTTGCTGTGCAGAATCCTATATGTAAGCACCTAGGACAGCGCCTGGTCCATAGTACTCCCTCCATTCTGCGAGCCCTGGTGCTTTGTTCTCACTCCTGGATTTCAGGCAACATCTTCCCAGGCTCAAACGTGACTAGTCAATGACGACAATCGGAAGAATGTTTCCGAGGAGTGTCTGTGATAGGGAAGCAAGAGAACTCACACATACTGCATACATATGAGGCACTGGACCCTGAGCTACACAGTACAGATGTCATCCTATTGGATGCGTTCAACCACGTTGTGAGGTGGGCGTCCTACAAAGGAGGCACCAAGGTTCAGAGGGGTCCCAAAGTCACACAACCTGCAAGTGGGAGCACCAGTATTCCAGTCCAGTCTTTCTGATCCCCACAGCACCAGTTATTTGAATCATCCCATAGGAATCCCAGGAGAAATTAAAGAAGGTACTTCTGAGACAGCAGGCTGAAGGTCCTTAGTCTAGGACTGCAAACATTGGTGAGATGGGGCATTCCCCTCCTCCCCTGATGATAACAACACAGAGAATCACTTCTGAGCCCTCTTGGGGGGAAGAGGAGTCCCACAACCTCCCTCCTCTGGCAGGCTCCAGCTTCCCTTGGTGGCTAGGGCTCCACACCCATATTTATGGTGGCAACACATTCAGACAGCTCCAAGAGGCCCTGGGTGAAAATCGAACTCTCCATCTTATAAGTGGCAGAAAAGCAATTTCTGTTTGCTTTTCCCAACTCACGTTGACTGGATGCTTGATTACTGCATTCAACCCAAGACTTGAGAAGGTAGCAAGGTATGGACGACACTCATTCACTCTATCAACACACACTGAGCCCTCCTATCCCAGGTTCTATGCTGGGTGTCACGGAGTCGCTGGCATAACCGGGACTCCGTCTATCAAGGGTACAGAGAAAAATACAGATGGCAGCATTTACCACTTTAGAGGAGGTAATCACAGAAGGTCACTGAGCGTGCAGGTGCCTGACCCTCCCTAAGGAATGGTAAAGAGGTTCCTGAGGGGAGGTGGTGTCTTACAGGACAGGCAAGCGTTTGCTAAGCAGAAAAGAAAGGGGCAATCGTATAGGGAAAGGGAACAGCAGAAGGAAAAGAATGATGGCATGAGAGATCTACATGGGGTTTTGTGTAGCTGGAGCACACAGTGAGATTTACAGAAGGCTGAGAATGAGGCATTAGTTATATGAAGACAGACCTCAAAATATGCCCTGCTTCCAAAGCTAGGATTTTATTCTTGCAGTCATTGAAGAACCTTAAGCAGAGAAATGAAGTGATCATATTCTTCGAGTTTCATGTGTGCCATTTCTGATTTGACATCTGACATCTTTTATCACTAACAGTCATCAACGTCCCCGCCATCCAAGAGCTTTCATCTATTCCAGGAAATTTGGTGACAATAATTATTAAAATCATCATCATCATCTCATAGACATTTATGCAACCGTAAAGTCCTAGCAGACAGAGACAGACAGGGTCTTGTTTGCCAATGTCTTCTCAGCACCAAGCACAATGCCAAGCACACAGCAGCTTTTCCTTGGTAAACACGTAAATGAATGAATGAATGAATGAGTTTCTTTTTTCTCAGTTTGCCAAGCACTTTCATAATCATTTAAATCTCTCAAAAAAATCTCTGTGAGAGAAGTATTCTCCCTCCTCTGTCCCCCATTTTACAGATAGAAAAACCTGGGCCAGAGAAGAGACTTCCCATGGTGATACAGGGACAATTCAAGACAACATGTGTGGCAAGTGCCATAAAAGGCCCTATGCAATGACTTTACATTCAGGAGAGTATGCACTCACTGCTGGCTAGAGTAGTCAGGGGAGGCAGCCTTGAAATCAGCCTTGGAGACTTAGTGTGCAGACTTGGCTTTCTTTCCCCCCACTCAGCATCTCTTGACACTGGATTTCTTTCTTTCTTTTCTTTTTTTTTTTAAGGAGGGCACAGCTCACAGTGGCCCATGCGGGGATCGAACCAGCAACCTTGGTGCTACCAGCACCACACTCTAACCAACTGAGCTAACCAGCCACCCCCGACACTGGATTTCACCTTAATAATAATTGGTACTGTTTATTGAGCACTTATTATGTCTATATATCAGGCACTGTGCTGAGAGCCTTGCATGCATGACCTCATTTAGTCTTCACATGAAAATTAGAGTGGTAATATTGTAACGATGTCTATTTAGTGGATGGAAAAACTGAGGTCTAAGATATTATGTCATTTGCCCAAGTTTTCAAAGCTAGCAAGCAACAGAGCTGAGATTGAAATCTAAGTCTATCTGACTCCAATATATTTTGCTTACAAATGCAGGGCCATGAGTGGTAACCTGCATCTTAAAGAATCATTTGTGAGCAAAGAATGTGGAGAGAACAGGAGTATGAACACCCTTTCCACCACCATTCCATTCCCACTTCCCAGGGTTGGCATGAAATGGCCCCAAGAGCTCGGGGAAAGGGAAGACAGCCTTTGCATTTACTGCATAAGCATAAAACAATGACCAGAGCACTGGATTGGAAATCAAGGCAGCTGAACAATAATGTCAATACATTCCTTTTAAACTGTTGACCTTGGGAAGCCAGTTGACCTCTGTGCTTCAGTGTTCTTACTGTATAAAGAAGGGACTAGAATTGATACATTTTAAATTGATTTTAAACCTGAGTCTCCATGACTCATCCAGACTTTTTTAAAAGTCCAGTTGAAGCTTTTCTAAAAGATTTTACGTATCTATTATTTCACAAGATTTGTCTAGCCCACATCTTTAGCAGTCTCATATTTCCCCCTGAGGGAATCTTAAGAGGTTTCTAATTGATGACCAATGCTATATTAAAAATCAAAGAGGAGAGTAATTGTTTTTCCACCCTGGCCACGAAAAGAGAAAATGACAATAATAATCAAAATACTGCTCTCTTGTTAAAGAGGTTTAGAAAATGTCCTCTGGCTATAGGGACCGGGGGATGTTTCTCTTGCAGGGGAATCAGGCCCAGTCAGTTAAAGGCAATCCTCCCTGGTCCTCAGTTTCCTCCTCTGTAAAATGGGGATTTTTACAATGCTTGCTCTGCCTACTTCACAATGTTGCTTTGTGGATGAAAAAGATAACACATGAAGAAGGTGCTAGACAAATACAAAGGAGATTATGTGATTATGATGATTGTATTTGTCAGGGTTCGAGAGAGAGAGAGAGAGAGAGAGAGAGAGAGAGAGAGAGAGAATATTATAAGGAATTGGTTCATGTGATTATGGAAGCTGACAAATCCCAAGATCTACCGTCAGCAACCTGGAAACCGAGGAGAGCCAATGGGATAAATTCCAGTCAGAAAGCTGGCAGGCTTGAGACCCAAGAAGAGCTGATGTTTCCATTTGAGTCATAAGGCAGGAAAAAACTGATGTCTCAGTTCAAAGACCTTCAAGTAGGAAGAACTCTCTCTTACTCAGAGGAGGGGCAGCCTTTTTGTTCTATTCAGGCCTTCGCCGATTGGGTCAGGCCCACCCACATTAGGAAGAACAATCTGCTTTACTCAGTCTCCTGATTTAAAGGTTACTCGCAATCAAAAACACTCTCACAGACAAACTCAGAATAATGTTTGACCAAATATCTGGGCTCCTGGGGTCCAGTCAAGTTGACAAATAAAATTAACCATCACAATGATGAAAACGTAAGCTCAATGAAGGAACCAAATTTTTGTCTATTTTGTTTTCTGCAGTATCCCCAGAACCTTGGGGAAAAAGTCTAGCACAGAATAGGATCTCAAAACATACTGAATGAATGAATGAATGAGGAGGAAAATTTGAGGGCAGTGGAAGACGAAATCCTATACACAACTAATTACCAGGGACATTTTCATCATTTTTTTAAATCAACAATTATGTATTCAATTCTCAAGCAACTGAATCCTTAAATCAGCGTTGTGAGTTAAGCATTATTATTCTCATTTTTCCAGATAGAGAACGTGAGGTTCAGAGAAGTTAAGTGTTCAACAGGTATATCATCTCCATTCCACTTCCAGGTTTCTCTTCCGCTCTCACCACTCACTACAATGTACAGTTATGTAATTGTTTGTTTGTGTAATTTTATTATTGCCCCCTACAGTGGGTTGCATGGGGCCCCCAAAAAATATGTCCACCTGGAACCTGGTACATGTGATTTTATTTGGAAAAGGGTCCTTGTCGAAATAGACAAGGATCTTGAAGTGAGACATCCTGGGTCAGAATGGGCCTTAAATTCAGTGACAAATGTCCTAATAAAAAAAGACAAGAAGACAAGACACACAGAGGAGACAGCGAGTGAAGACAGAGGCAGAGATTGGAATGATGCATCTACAAGCCAAGGAACTCCAATAGTCACCAGGAGCTAGGAGAGAGGCATGAAACAGATTCTCCCTCAGAACTTACGGAGGAACCAACTCCGATAACACCTTGATTTCAGACTGCTGGCCTCCAGAACTGTCATTAGAAAGAATAAATTTCTGTTATTTTAAGACACCCAGTTTTTGGCTATTTGTTATAGTAGCCACAGGAAACTAATATGACCCTGCCCCCACCCCACCCCCGCCAACTCTACTCCACCTTCCAATTAGACTGTAAGTGCCACAAGGGCAGTAATAAATTCTCTTTTGTTCACTATTTTATATCTAGTGTCTAGAAGTGCCAGTATCAAAGTAGGCGCTTGGCAAATATTTGTTGAATTAATGAAAGCATGACTAATGAAATTTCAGATGCTTGCAGCCAGAAAAGTCTCTTGAGTGGGAGCAAGGAATCCTGGGTTCTTCTTTGTCCTGCTCTCACCTGGGCAGATTCTCTGGGACTTAGCATTACAATATTCTGTAAAGTCCACAGTGTTTTTGGATGCTTTGCCCAGTGGGGAGGAAAGGCAGGGGGAAGACAGAAGGGGAGTGAGGGCATGTAGGTGTCCATCTCTCAGTTTATAAAATGGGCATGGGCTTCCTCCCAGGAGTCTTTGCAGACTAGGTTTAGCCACCAACACAGGTATATGAAACAGGAGTGGGGGTGTGCCCTGCTCATGGGGAAACGACTCTTCCTGGAATTCCAGGCCCTAGCCCAGATGGGTCCAGTCTTCTCCATCCTGTTTCCTTCTCCTCCTCTCCTCTTCTCCATCTTTCTGCCACTTCTTCCCATTTCTCTAGAAGCTGGGCCACGGTGCCTTTTGTGATCCTACTCACTGAATCCTCGCTAAAGAAAAAGGGGACGAGACGGCCTAGACGTGCTAGAGTCGAGGTGGGCTGTCCGGGGGCTAGGTGGACACTGGCCGGGGGGCCCAGGAGCGTAGGTTCTACGATGTACCACCCCCTGACACGCTCTGTGTGCCCTGGGCAGAGGCCTGCCCCTCTCCAAGCAGATCCCTAAGACCCTCCTTATCTATTTAACCAGTGTTTAAAGGATTTCCTCAGGTCTGAGTATTTCCTGTTTGTCAGCAACATTTAGGAAGGTGGCTCAAAATCCAGCAGGAAAACAAACCCATATATCCTTTCCAAGTTGCAAAACTGCGTTGAAATCCTTGGCTATACTACTTATGTGGCAAGTTCCTTAAACCCTTTAAGCACCCAGCAATTTGAAAAGAGAACAAAACAAGGTGTAAAGGCATCTAGGAGTGTCTAATACTTACTTAAGAGGTGCTCAGAACATCACTTTACCTCCCTTTTTGCTATCTTTTCCAAAAGAGATAATAGATCATTGCATCCATTCATGCAATTCATTTACTGACATAGTAAAGTGTGTAATATGATGGCTTAATTAATGACAGTTGCTAGTTTTCATTCATTGAGCAATCATAGCATCTGTGATCACTTGTGATCAGAAATCAAAGCGCTGCGAGGGAACTTCAAGCGCGGAGAGCCAAGCCCTCATTCTTCAAATGAGGAAAGGGAGGCTCAGAGTAGGCAAAAGATTTTCCTGAGGTCACAAAGCTAGTAAACTCCGTCAGGACTCCATTTCTCAGCCTGGTGCTCACTCACCTGGTGACTCATCAAGCCTCTGGCAGTGGTGATAGCAGCCACTCAACCAGCATCCCCTGGTACCTACAGCACCCAGGGTAGCTGGCCACTCTGGAGGCCCTAAGGAGGCCTCGGGGGCCCACCAGAAATGTGGACAGATGGAAGAAATTACAAGGCAGGCATTTAGGAAGTAGTTCCTTTCCAAATCAAATGCATTCTTGCTGCTGCACTCTCACAGTCATATCCTAAAAATTGTTATTTAACGTGCTCTCCACATCCGAGCTTGACTCACTCTTTGAAATGGAAATCTGGGCGGTTTGGGTGGTGGTTCCTAGGCGGCCAGCACCAGGACAGGGCTTGTTGACAGTTACCACTGGCAGTCTTGACCTCGGGCCAGAGCCTCAGCCTCCAAGGCCACTCTGCAGGCTGTAGAGGCTCCAGAGCTGGGGCTGCAGCCTGGGGAACCTTGACCTTGCCGGCGGCGGGATCTGTTTCTGATAAGGTGTGGCAAATTTCTAAATCTTAGCTGTGGGATGGCATTTGCTCCTTGCAGAAAAAGAGCAAGGGGCCCAGGAGGTTCCAATTGATTCCAAAGTAGAACCAGCTGTTGGAATCCTGCTGCGCTGATTAGGGAAGTTCACTTCCAGGCTGTGGTTCCCCGTTGATGGAGCCCTCTGCTGCCCCCTTGTCCCCACTCCCCCGCCCCCAAGGCTGTCAGAGAAGCCCCTGAAAACCCAAATTGCTGCAGCCATTGATGGGAGCTGGAAACCAGGCAGAGGCAGGAAGAGGGTCTAGAAACAATAACTTCCATCTCTTGAGATCCTACTTCCTACGTGCCTGCCATTGGCTTAGGTGCTTTGCAAATACTGCCAATTCTTAAACGTATGTAGCAACACTGGCATTCCTAGATTTACAAATGAGGAAAAAGAAAGTAAGGGAATCATAATTGTTAGTAACATTGTTTTTCTACCTAAGAGTTACCAAGTGCTCAGCATATGCCATATCGTCCCTTAAGCACATTGGGTATCACCTGCCAATTTGTCATCACATCAATCTTATGATCCAGTGTTATTATTGTCTTCACTTTATAGATGAGAAAACTTGAGGCTAAAGGAAGTGAAGGAACTCATGTCCCCCAGCTTAAGGCCCGAGCTGGGATATAAATCCAGGTCTTTCTGACTATCAAATTTGTAATAGTAATAATAACAGCTACCATTTGTTAAGAACTGAGACTATGCCACATACTATACTCAGTTATATTTTTTAACACGTGTTACCTCATTTAATTCTCAGGACAATCCTACGCTGTGTCATTTTCCTGCTTTTGCAAATGAAGAAACTGAGGCTCAGCAATTAAGAGAAGCAGGATTCTAGTGCAGGTTCATCCACCCTCAACGGGGCTAGTTTTTAATCACTGGGACCTAGGCCTGCACACATGTCCTGAGGGCTCACACCCCTTGGTTTGAGTTTCCAAATTTTCCCATTCCTTGGTATAATTTAATCACGGTATGGAAAACTGAGAGCTAGCCTCAAACACAGCTCCAGGTTTCGTAGTGACTGTTCTGTCATTCTTTCCAAAATCAACCTTCAAAAGCCACTGTAAAAATGCATTTGCAATTTGAAACTTGCCATGAACACTATAAACAGACCATTAGTTTAAACTAGTGTTGATTTTGTCGACTATTAAGGATAAAATGAGTTTGATATTTACTAA
The DNA here is from genome assembly GCF_036562045.2 of Rhinolophus sinicus. Classification (NCBI taxonomy): domain Eukaryota; kingdom Metazoa; phylum Chordata; class Mammalia; order Chiroptera; family Rhinolophidae; genus Rhinolophus; species Rhinolophus sinicus. The sequence continues at coordinate 27,136,969 of NC_133756.1, read as the reverse complement.
GTTAGAGGAACATGAAGTTTATGGTTTTTAAATTGCTTTGAGGAGGCTTACTAGAATTTTCCCTTATATAAAGTCAGAATGAATAATACCTTTGACAATGTATGTTATATATTCTCAACTAGAGGTCCACTTGGCCTCACAGATATCCTTTGAAGCAAGATGATATTGACACATCTGAAAGGGAGTGTAATGACTAATTGCCTATCTCATCAATCAATAAAGATATTAAATATCTACTGAAGTGTCTGTGACCACTGGACACTTTCCAGGATCTACCAACATGGTTAGACTTGTTAGTTAAATTTGCACGATTATGTAATATGGGTATTCATACGTTCATGCAATCATTCATTCATTTGTAAATGTTAATTAAATGCAGAGCTCTGTGTGCCAGGCACTAAGGCAGGTGCTAGGCACACAAGGGTCTTTCAGAATTTCCAAGTCTTGAGGGGAAGTCAGACAAGAAATGCCACTTAGAGGTCACCACTGACTCCACGGGAGCAAATGGAGACCCCTCATCCAGGCTAGGTACAAAAAGAAATGAGGAAAGCTTTCTGGAGAAAGTGTCCTCTAAACTGATAAACAAAGGGGAAGGGGGAGTTAATCTAAACTGAAGTAAGCAGGAATTCCAAGTGGAGGGAAGAGCTTTGCAAAGGGAGGGAAACACGAGGTGCGATCAAAAAATACGGTGAATGTTTAAAATTTAAAAATGTATTACACTAAAAGACATCCCCCTCGCTTTGAGCACACTTATCCCATAGTCTTGCCACTTTCTGAAGCAATTCTGGAAGTCTTCTTTCATGAGTGTCTTTAGTTGGCTGCCTCGATGTCCTGAATCAATTCAAAACGTTTTCCTTTCAAGGTCATTTTGACTTTGGGGAAGAGCCGGAAGTCGCACGGTGCCAGATCCAGTGAATAAGGTGGGTGAGGACACACCATAATGTTTTTATTTGACAGAAATTGCCGTAAACCAGAAGCGACATGTGACACGGAGCGTTGTCATGATGGAGGATGAAGTAAAGACACTCACGAAAGAGGACTTCCAGAATTGCTTCAGAAAGTGGCAAGAATGATGGGATAAGTGTTTTCGAAGCGAGGGGGAGTATTTTGAGGGTTAGTAATGGCAACGTGTCTTTCACTGTAATAACTTTTTTTTTTAATTTAAACATTCACCGTATGGTTTGATCACACCTCGTATTTGCTAAATGCTGAGAGAATGGGACAGATGACACTGTCAGAGTTTAGAGAGGGAGCTCCATCTGAAGTTGGGTGATCAGGAGAGAAGTACTAGAGCTGGATGCAGAATATTTGGACAGGTGTATACTGAGGAGATGTGAGGAACTGCACAAGTAAAGGCACCAAGGGAAGAAGTCATGTTCAAGGATCAATGAGAAGACCCAGCATACGGAAGCAAAGTGCACACACCACCACCACCATCATCCTCATAATGGCTAATACCTAGAAACCACTTACAACACACTGGTTCTTGCTGGGAGACAATTCTCTCGCATTTCTGCACGTTTCGTGAGCAGAGGCACTGACTGCCTTTGTTCCAGATCATCTTTTCAAGGATGTTTGCATAGGAACAAACTTGGAAGACATACTATCCCCCTCTACCAGAGGGCAGGTTCGCTTAGAGCCCAATAATAAAAAATTTGGGTTCCTTGAGCTTAGGAATTCTTTCCTTGATGCAACCCACAGCTGTCAGGTGTTATCTGATCCTCTTCATGTTACCCCATGGAAATTGGGGCTCAGGAAATGGGTATAAGGAAACACTGATACTCTAGTTACTGCTGTTGCTGTGAGTGATAAAATTCTTGTCTCTGACTTAGCAGCCATGGAACTATGCCAGGCTAACCTATTAGTTTGCAAGCAGCATAAGACCGCAGACCCCTCACAGTTCTCGCAAGGCACTTTGACAGTAGGAACTCATTCAACCCTCACAAAAGTCCTGTGGTATAGAAATGATTATCATCCCTATTTGGGCAGGAAAAATAGAATAGAACAGTCTAAAAAGGAGATTGGTGTTAGATTGTGAAGAGTTTTGTGTGCTGGGCTAAGGAATTTGAACTCTATCCATTCAGCAGGGATAAAGGAGTTTGAACAGGAGAGGAATACGAGGAACACTGCATTTTCAAAAAGCTTTTCTAGCTGTCGTCTGTCGGATGGATCAGCAAGGAGGAAATACTGGTAGGAAAGAGGCTCACAGATATCAGGAGGCAGAACCAAGACTCCCGACAGGCTTGCTGGGGGGACTAAATGTACCCACAGGAGAACTTCATAAGCCTAAAGGCCAGGCCCTGGACAACACTCTTGAACACCAACGGCTCCAGCAAATGGTTGGGGAGACATGACTTAGCAGTACAGCCTTTAGAATGAGGCCTGAGGCTTCCAGGGACCAGGGAACCTAGGGTGAGTCAGCAGGGGATGCACCTGCCAAAAGCTGCATGAAAGGGCCAGCGTTGGGCCAGAAAGCAACAATCCGGCTCTGGCTGTCAAAATGGAACAAGTTCAGGGAAAATGCTCCAAGCTGAGAAGGGAGCTTGGAACCATGACACTAGTCAGGGAGGGCAGAGATGCTCACGAATGAGGAACCAAGCCGCACAGACAGCACAGCATGAGAACCATTCTCACGTCTCGGGGCTGCTGCACAGAACCCATTACACATCTGTGTGGCTCCTCAGGGGCACGAGGACCAATGAATGAATAAAATCCCTCTCCGTCAGATTCCTTCCCTCTATTTCTCTGTCTGGAAAATCCCCTTGCATCCGTGAAGACCACGCCCATGCACCACTCCCCCCAAAATCTTTCTTGCCTGCTCAGGTTCTCCTCCTTCATGAACCTACAAGCTTCCGGACTTCTTTCCATCAACCCTTCTCACCCTGGGTGGAGCAGTCAAGGTCCCCCAGCCTGGGAATGCCCCAAGGACAGAGGCAGTGTTCAACTCTACACCCCCAGAGACTTGTGGGTACCTGGCCCAGAAGACGGGTGTTGAATGAAGGCAACCAGAAGATTCCCTAGTAAATAAGAAAGAAAGCGATGACTACGTAGAGACAGAGGTCATGAAATGGATCCAAGAGTGCAGATCTGCAGGGAGACTGGGAAAACGAGGGCCCGAGGGGAAGGCCTGGCGAGTGTACCCTAGCTCTGGCCAAGGGAGAGGATATTCTGGTTGGCAGAGGTAGTCCCAGTCGTTGGGCAGCTGCCCCAACCACTTCAGGCCTGGAGAGGAGGGAGACAGGAAGGAACCATCCACCTTGGGCAGGCAATGGTCTGACATCTTAACATCTTGTTCCTCACTAGAGACATTCCAGGTAGCAAAAAAGAAAAGGTGACCAGTCAGGGACTGGTGTTTCTTTACTGCCTGTGGGGCCAGTACTCCAGGGACAAAACTCCCTCCCTTTCCTCTTCATGCCCACCCTGAGAACAAGGAGGGGAGGTAGAAAGAGCACATTAATAAATCAGACCTCCGAAACTTTGCTAAGCTCTACTATGTGCCTGGCACTGAGAGATGAATATCAAAGTACATACCAAGTCACATGGTGTAGCCAAGAGGGAACAGACTGGGGTGAGGCCCAAGATAGCAGAAATCCCAGCTCTAGTCCCTGTGAACTGTGGGACACTGGCCAACGACCTCGCCTCTCGGAGCTTCTGTTTCCTCACGTATAAAAGGGGATCATATACTGCCACCCTCACTGGACTGGTGTGAAGATTAAGCGGGACCACACATGGAAGGTGTTTAGCAGGCAAACAGCAGGAAGATGTTACTGCTTCCTCTTGTCCATCTGCAGCTGGAATACAAGAGAAAGCACAGGGCCGAGGGACAGACAGGTGGGTGCAAGGAGCTGGGTTACCTGACCAATCCCTTAAACTCTCTGAGCCCAAGCTCTCTCTTAGTAACATGGGACTGTCAGAGGAAGTGCGATAGGTGATGGCTGTCAGTGTGCTTTGTAAATTGCAAAGCACTACCGTGTTTCCCCAAAAATAAGACCTAGCCGGACAATCAGCTCTAATGTGTCTTTTAGAGCAAAAATTAATATAAGACGCGGTATTATATTATATCATATCATATCATATCATATATCATATTGTATCATATCATATTATATAAGACTCGGTCTTATAGTAAAAAAAGACCAGGTCTTATATTAATTTTTGCTCCAAAAGATGCATTAGAGCTGATTGTCCAGCTAGGTCTTATTTTCGGGGAAACACGGTATACAGACCTAAGGGGTTGTAGCTTTTGTTGTTCATTGCCTCATTCAGAACATAAAACGTCATGCCCAAAATACAAGTGTCCGTCGGAAGTGCTGTAGGATTCCACAAGAAGAGGCCTTGGAACATATGGGCTGGGCTCGTCAGGAATGGTTTCTTTTCCAGACAACTAGGCTCAAGTGGATGAGTTTGGATAGGCGACTGAGCTCCTCTACAAAGTATTCCCAGTCTCCCTACCCTGGGTGGATGCCCTTCCTCTGGGCTCCCGCAATTCCCTGCTCTCCCCTCTCAAAGTGCATCATGCTGAATGGGACTTGTCTATCTGTGCTTCCATTTTCCCTGCAAACCATGAGGCTGGGGGTCTTGTTTCTCCATCATTGTATGCTTACTGCCTAACACAGGACCTATGACACAGTGAAGGCTGAATAACTGCATTGGAGTGAGGACCAGACAGTGAGGGCATAGAACCAAACTTAAAGTCATATTTGAATCCAAGCAAAACCCTGGGAAGGTTTTCTGAGCTGCCAAAGACCTAACAGGTCCTGGTCCGAGAGCATTTCAACACAGGACACAGGCCCTGAATGACATCAGTGTTTGGGTGTCCCTGGTTAGCAGCACTAGGCCCACAGAGCCACATGGTCTGGCCTGGCTTGGCCTTCTTTAAGCCAAGCAAGTCACAGCTGATGGGAAGTGTTTGCTGTCCCCAACGCTTTTCTCCATCCCAACACCCGTCGTCTGAACCCGGATATTCTGTCTACCTAAAGTGGAATTTGAAGTCTGGAAACGCAGCGCTCAGCAGCGCTTTCCCTCATGAAAGCACACCCCACACCTTCTCATTAAACTTCTCAGCACACCTGTGAGGCCACAATTACCTCCCTACCCCTGTCTGCCTTCCCTTTTTACAGTCGGGAGCCAAAAGGGGATTTCTGGTGCCCTACTCCTTTTTCTGTTCCAGGCCACAGAGCAGGAGTCTGATTTTCAGGATTTTATGGCTCCTCACACTGTACTCAGACCTCTATTTACCTTTTTCATAGGGGAGCTGAAAGGAGTAATTATTGCTCCTGGGAGCTTTGAAGGCCAGCATGCTCTGTGGCAATAGAGGTGTTGAATATGATGATTAGCATTAATAATAAATGTTATTAGCAGAATTTAGCTCTTTTGAAAAGAGGAAATGGCCCTGCAACTGCTTTCCAGCTTCTCAGGCTCCCTCCATTACTCATTTTGCATGTAAAGGGGATCCATGACAGGGTGGGGTGGGCTTCGGAGTTGCCTCCTGTCATGAGCACAGGCCAGCCTTGGCCCAAGATGGAGAGCAAGCACCGATAAGTCCTCACACTAGGTACTTAGTATTTAGTATTGCTCAAGATGCCTCATCTGGCCCCTGCCTCCCTCATCTTGAGCCGTTCTCCCCCTAGTTTTCTATATCACGATGCATTGGCCCTCTTTTACTTCCTCCACTGAGCTCTTTCCAACCACAGGACTATTGCACATGCCAGGCCCTCTACCTAGAAGGCGACATTTCACTGAGCTCATATCAATGCACCCTTTTGTCTCTGTACTTCTCTTTTGTAGCACAGAGATTTACTCAATTTCTGCCTTTCCTGCTACATTGGGATGTGTACAAGCACAGGTCAGAGTTCATCCATGAGCCAGTTCATTTTACTCCATTCTCTATACTACTAAGCTCACCAATATACTCGTAAGGAGATGCTTATTCCACTTAACCAAACTTACCTTAAGCAAAGAGTGGCAACATCTTCCAAGTACAATTCAGTGCAAAACTCCCCCTTACACTTCTAGGTAGTTCCCAGAGCTGCAGCATCCTAGAGGAACCACACGCCTGCAGAGGTATCCCCCTTCCACATCTTTGATTGCTTACATTCCATTTTTTAAATACAAATGGGAATGGACATGTCTGTGCTTTCTCCGCCCTTCGGCCACATGGGGTACACCTGAGACTTGAAGTGGGCCAATACCATGTTTCCCCGAAAATAAGACCTAACCGGAAAAGAAACCCTAGCATGATTTTTCAGGATGACATCCCCTGAACATAAGCCCTCATGTGTCTTTTGGCGTAAACCTTAATATAAGACCCAGTCTTATTTTCGGGGAAACACGGTAGCAATGGCCACAGTGATTTGTCCGAGGCGGGATATTTCTATCTCATGCTGTAGGAAAAATCTCTCTTTCCCCTCTGATAACAAGCTGAGAAAAACGGAAGCCTAACCTACATATATCATTATATGTTATGTTTCACAAATTAAAAACGACTGCAAAAGTTGGAATGCAAGCCTGGAGCTTCAGTAACCATGGTGCCCATCACATGTAGCAAGTTCATGAAGAAGAGGAGAGACAGAGGTAAATATGTGGTAAGTCAGAGAGGAAGAAGACAGAGGGAGCGCCAGCTCTATCCATTTCCGAGGCTGGCTCCACCCTGCGCTGGATTTAGCAAATATAGTCCCCTTTTTGGTGAAAGTTGCATGGAGTTTGAGTTTCTTTTACCTGAACTGACGAACCACCAAGGAATAAAAATAAAATTTCATATTTCATTTATGCCCACTTTGTTCCACAAAGGATTTTAAAGCTAATATACTTCCTTTGTCTTACATTTTTTAATTTATGATTTATTACTTCTCTCAAGGGAATCTCTCAATATAGTTTTGTGAGGTAAGCAAAGCAAGTATAATTCATCCATTTTACAGATAGTATATCTGAGACTCAAAGAACTTAAGGGACTTAGGTCACATAGGTAGTAAATGGCAGAGCCTGGACTGGAGTCTAGGTTTTCTTATTTTTCTCTCATTTTGCTAGTAAATCATGACTATAAACACTAAAACATGGACAGTTTGACTGCTTGGGTTCACAAGATTCCCACAGCTTCCAACTGTGAGTAATTAGGCCCCTTTAAGAAGAACATCTTCATAATACAATGACATTTGCTAGATATATTACTGAGAAGTAATAAAAGTTAAAGACAATCACAAAGTCCTAGGATTCTGTCCAGGTTGAAGTAATATATTTAATGTCAAAGAGATACCAAGATCCTGACTTGTTTCTAAGGCAGACAGGGTGCTCGGAGCCCAGTGGAAGGAAATCCTGGGTGGATCCGGTGAGGAAACCTCCACTGGAGTTGAGAAGAGGCAGAAGGTAAGAGGGAGGAGACTGGAGAGGTTTCCTTTCATTAACTGAGATGTAAAAGGCAGAGGGGAAGTTGGAAACCACCGCTGTGAAGCTAGACAAACCCAAGTTCAAACCTGGCTTCTACCAAGTACTACTGAAACCTTGGGCAAGCCACTCAGTCTCTTTAAGCCTCTGTCTCTTCATTTGTAAAATGGGGATAATAATACCTTATTTCAAAAGGCATGTATATAATAAACTGTGCATATAAAATCACCCAGCAGTGCTGGCATACAGTAGTTGCTCAATAAATGTTTCTCTTCCCATCACAGGAGTAATGTTCACACTTTGTCCTCCATAATGAGAATCCAGTAGGAAACACCTGTGTGACCCAAGGCGGAGTAGGACACAGCACGCTGTGATTCAGCAACTGGACCTTCCACCACGTGACCCCAAGTGCCTTCCCTGGCCATCAGGCCCCTTGGCCTCTTCTGCTCCCATGCCACTCAAACCATCCAGACGGTCCTTCTTTGGCCTAATCTCACCCTTCCTGCTCTGCCTGCACCTCAGTGCATTCCCAAGCAGAACATTTTCCTCGAGAGTTTAGATGTCAGTTAGGCTTGCCCTGAAAGAGATTCTAACACTGTCCTTTCTGCAAAGAGTATTATCTCTTCCAACAGAGAAAAGGGAAGGAGGCAGAAAGGGAAGGTGGGGGAGGGTCTGCAGGATGGAAAAAAAGAATAAAGGAAATGTAACAGACTTATTATTTCAAGGGCTTTCCCCAAAAAACATATTAATAACCATAGGAAAAGACTGGACGAGATAAATCATATTTACCAGTTACTATACACAAGTTCTCTAGTTTTGGAATCTTCTACCACACACCCCTTTGTCCTATGGCCAAAATGTTACATAGCCTTCAAGGCTCAGCTCAAGTGCTTTTTGACTTCTATCAATTAATTCTTGCATTTTACTAATTCCAGTTGAATTCCAGGTATGTCCCAAACACTGTGCTCGGTGCTGGGAATACAGCGGTGACCAAGACAGACATCGTCCCTATTCTAACGTAGCTTTGAGCCTCGCCTGGTTGCCTACTAAAGACGGTGTGTGCCCCTCTCTCTGCTCCCATTACTGTTGTTGTTGCTGTTACTGTAATTGTTTTTATGTCTTCCTTCCTTTTTCAAAAAGTTCGTAAAATAGCGTGACCAACTCGCTCAGTTTGCTTGCGACTTTCCTGGGTTTAACACTGCAAGTATCATATCCTAAGAGACTTCTAAGGCCCCAGCAAATTAGAACAGTTGCCCACTCTACTACAAAGACAATACTATTAATATCTATATATCTATATCTATATTTCTATACCTATATCTATTCTTTCAAGAAAATTATTCATTTGTTCATTCTCCAAATATTTATTGAGCACCTAATTGTTACAGTATAATAGCTAGTTGCCTCTGTTTTATGTTATATCTCTCCCACTATACTTGAGCCCCTTGGGTGGGGGGCCCATGTCTTCTTTCTCAACCTTGTATTGCTAGGCCTGTCACAGTGTCTGACACGTAAAAGTAACTTAATTTTATGCAAACCACTGTGTTTATATTGAGAAACAGTGTAAGTTTGTGTAAAACAATTTTAAAGTATGTGCTACTACAGTTTTTAAACAGAGATCTCTATCTAGTACCTAGTTGGGAATATTTTACAAGTAATCAGATCCCTCAACAGCCCTCTTTCTCTCCTAGTATCCCTCTAGCTCCTCCAGCAGATGAGGTGTCTCTCAGCCACTATGGCAGCTTAAAGGCTGAAAATCACATATATGCAAGCACCAGCATCATTTAATCCTAGTTATGTCTTTGGATGATCCTAGTTTTAACTGCCAACTGACTTGAAATATAAATCTTTGTAGCTTCCATCCATTGGTTGTCGTCCTTCTAGCCAGAGACACAAAGCACAAGCCCAGACTCCTATAGCTGGCAGTCCTTCCAGTATTAGAACAACATTCTTATGCCTCTTACTTTTCACCCCATCCTACACCCATATACACACTTAAAATTCTTAGCCACTCTAATAGTTCCTTCAACTGTGGCCAGGCTGATAGGATTTTAGTGGTTTTACCACTCACTAACTATGTGACCCTAAAAGTAATCTCACCTCTTTGAGCCTCAATTTGACTACTAGCAAAACAGAGATACAAACACATAACACTCAGGATTAGTTTGGGGACCAAGAGTGTTAAGGAATGGGAAGGTGCTCTTTAAAACTATAGAAACTTTTCAGCTATCAGTTATTTGAATTTTTCTCTTTTTCTCTTAAGTGGATTTTCTAAAGTTATGTCTATTTTACTTTTCCCCAAAAGAACCATCTCATGAATTTATTTATAAATTCTATTTTGTTGATTTTCTAATTCATTTAATAGGGTTGTATGTTTTATTATCATGCTTTTCTTGGTTTGGTTTTGCTGCCCATGTTTTAAATTCATAGGTGAAACATTTAGTTGCTTTTCTTTTTGTTTATTCTTATTTTTAAGTGACAGCATGAAGGACATGAATTTGCCTTTAAGTATGGCTTTGGTTGTACTATATACATTTTCAGATCTGGTGTTCTCATTTTTTGTTTCTAAGTAGTTTACAACTGCATATTTTAAAACTTTTCTTCTTTGAGTTTATATTACTATCATCCTATACTTAGCAGTGCAATTTGCCCTTACTGATTCAGGAGCACCTGTTGCTGTTATCATTATACTGAAGCTACAATATTACAATTTTCTGTAAGCAGTTTTCTTTCTGACATATTTTAAGACAAGTACATCGTGGCTGGGGAAAAAAGGTAGGGAGTTTTTGTATCCTTATCACAAGAGTATCAGCCACAAAATATTAGCAGCTTTTTGGATTCAGACGTCATTGACTACATTTCTAGAATATGCTCATATCTTCCTCCAATTCCACCAAGAACTAAAGAAATCAATAATCTTGCTGAAAGAGCAAGTGAGCACTAGCCAATGGCCCTGGCCTTGGCTTATTAATTATGTTCCAAGGGTTGCAGTCTAAACATTAGTCTCCCTTTAAGCTCAACATAAGGCCCAGTTTCTCCCTGCAGCTTTCACAAACCACCTCAACACAGGGAGAGCACTCATTTTTCAGATCATATCCTATGTCCACAAGGCTAGGACTCCCAGACTAGACTGTATACTCCCCGAGAGTGAGACTGTGTCTTAACCTCTTTTCATCCCTCCTTATACTCCCTAGCATCTATCTCCAGTAAATACTATGATTATTTGATTACAATTCTTACAGAAGATTTCCTAAGAGAGAATGTAACTGTGAAATTTAGGGTGATAGATTTTAAAGCAACACGTGGCAAAATTAAGGACCTTTGAAAACCCTTTAAGAAGACTGTGACTAATACTTTGAATGAATGCTTTGAGAGGAAGAAATAGCGGTATCCCAAATATTAAGGAACTACCTTTACAGAAAATATGAAAAACAAAAATGACACATTGATATTTGTCCAACTAGAGCTACCTGTGGGCTCATGTTCTGCCAAGCATGGTGGTAATGTCATTGGGATCCAAAATGATTCTAACAATTATAGTTGACATATGTAAAATACAATTCACAAAACTCTCCCATGTGTGAGCTCATATGATGGATAAGACAAACCTGTGAGGAAGGCAAGTTAGGGGCTCTTACACTCATTTTGGAAAATAGATGTTTGGGGTTCAGAAAAGATTGGCTATATTTACCCAAGGTCGCAAAGCTAGTAGGTAGCTGGAACAGAATTAAGCCTGCATCTTCTGATTTCTCATTCTATATTCTTTAGGCCACAGCTACTCTAAATTGTTTTGGGAACTCATGAAATAACTCTCTGCGTTCAGTCATCAGTTTCAGTGACTAGATGTTCTCTCACCAGAATTTCCTTTGGATATCCACCTGTTTGAAGATACCAGAGGAAAACACAGCCCCTGCCCTCAAGGAACTCACAGACAAGTAACCTGATCATTATAATATGTGTGACAAATCACAGTTGCTACAAGTGCTATGAGAGACTTAAGATAAACAATAAGGATAATAATAGGTAACCTTTTCTGAGCACTTACTATGCGCCAGTTTCTGTCTCAAGCACTTTGCATATGGGTTGGGTAATGTTATATACCATACTGCCTGGCACATAGCAAGAATTTAAGAGTTGGCAGTTATTATTATTATTATTATAGTTTTTAAAAATAAAATTAGGAATTGTTATTTAAAAAAGAGAAATATATAAATTTTAAATTATTCCGAGCAACATAGTAGGGGAGCAACTAACCATGTGAGGAAATTAGAACCAAGGGGGCGATGCTGGGGCTGGATGTTAAAGAACAATTAAGGCTCATAGACAGGAAGGAAAGAAGATTCCAGAAGGAGCAAGCCACTTGCAAAGACATGGGCCCTGAGCAGCAGAGAAGGGAGAGCGAGGAAAGGAGACATTGCCCTGTGAGCAGCCAGAGACGACATTACAGAAGAGGGAAAAGGAGGTGGCCTCCCGCTAGAAAGCAGCAGAGGGGCGGTGCTCTCCCTGTGCCTGACCCAGGCACTGAGGGTGAGGCACAGATTTTCCAAGGCTATTTGTTTGTAGGTTACATTTTTCCTGAACAGAATCCAAATTCCTTTGTTTTCACAGAGAGCACCATAGTTTCCAAAGAAAAGTAAAAAAACAAGACTTCTTGGTCCAAGGGCTTTCCCTGAGAACTATCCTAATGGCTGCACGCCAAGACAGGGTCCCACCAAGCTCTGCACTCAGAGAACAATAGAGCAGCAGGCTGGAATCTTCCTCAGAAACTGCAAGAAAATGGGAATTCGAAGTCATTCCCTAGGAGATCGTTTCAATACAAGTAACATGTCCTGTTGGTTCTGCCCCAACCAAAGCCTCCTACTTGAGCTTCCCAGAATACCGCATACAGTGTGAAAACTCTGTGCCTTGGCAGGCGCACTCACTCGCTGCTGCCTCACAGCCTTTCCTCCTCCTCCCTGTTTGGCATGGCCCTGCTCTTCCTGCAAGACCGGCCTAAAGCGTCCTCTCTGTGAGCACCCCCAAACCTCGGCCCTCACACCAGGGCGGGCGCCTGGCTTTACCCTCAGCGCACCTACAGAGCCATGGACCCACTTCTGTCTGCAGTCCCCTCACTGCCTCGTAATTACAGCACACCCTCTTCCCCCGCCCCCTCCCCCCCATCTCTCCCTGTGCTGTGAGCCAGTGGTAAACCCAAGATGGGCAGGTAGTAGCACTCCACCCTGGGAGCAGGTAATAAAGGGGTGTATTATCTGTAGTGAAATTTAAAAAAAAATGTAATGAGTCAGTCTCTTTCTTATCGTTACCATGTGCAGGCAATTCTGAACAATGTCCGGAATAAAACACTCTTCCTCTCCAGGGCAAATGGTATGTGGGCAAGTGGCATGGCCCTTGGTATGCCACTCCTGTGCATACTTTCCAATTCCTTCTGTTGAGGAAAAGAACATGCTGTCAATGGTAGAATGCAATGCTGGGTGGAGCCTTCAGTCAGTCAGCAGTTACTCGTTAAGACATAGGTGTGAAGGACCATGCTAGCCATTTTACGAGCACTACATCCAATCTTCCCAGCAACCCCTAAATACATGCATCTCTATTTGGTTATTTGTCAAATGAAGAAACGGAGTCTCCGAGTCGTTAAATGATTTGTCTCGGGCCCTCCCACAAGGAAGTGGTAGAAGTGAAATTCAAACTCAGACCTGTCTGCTCTTTCCCCTGTGCCTAGAACAGCAGGTCCACCCCATACCAGGGTCCAGAACTGCAAGCCACACATCCTCTCCTTAAGGGGTTCACAGCCTAACAGAGAAAGGAAGTCATGCAACTCACCATGATTCAGCTTCACATGTGACAAGTAGCTTTAGAAATAAGCCAGGCCAACCCCCAACTATGGCCGCCTCACTGAAGATCCAAGAGGGGGAGGAGGGTTGGCCAGAGAAGTCATCCACACTGATTGAACTTACACCAGATGCTGTTCTGGACACATCCACACACTCGCCTGCTTGAATCTTAACCACAAACACCTCTGAGGTGAGTCTCATCGTCCTGAGTTCTCAGAAGAGACTCAGAGACGTTACAGGATTCATTCACCCAGGGTCACACAGCAGCTAGTAACCAGTAGAGCAGGGATTTGAGGAGGAGCCTCTCTGTCTCAAAAAGCCAATGCTCTGGGCACAGCGGCATCCCCGACAAACAGGGAGTAAGACCTCCGCACTGGAGATCTTCTCAGTGACCAGGCAATGTCAGTGACACAGAGGACAAGGAAGAGAAAAATGATAATTCTTTATTTTTCCTTTGGCACATTACAATTTACAAGATGCTTTCTCATACATTGTTGCATTGAGTCCCTCAGCATTTGGCAGGACAGGTTTTAGCTCCATTTTACAGATGGAAAAATAGAGGCTTTCATAGAGGCTCTGGTGTGCCTTCAAAAGCCAGTGTCAGCAGCTATTCTTAGGAGAACCATCCATCAGGTGCTGTAACATCCTGGCCTTGGGTGGGCATAACTCTGAACTGTAATCCACACACCCAAGTTCCCTAGCAGGGTTAATCTATCCTCTGCAGGGAGCATTGTAGTGCCATCCCCAAATTACACTGGAAGTTCAGTTCAGTTAAAACAACCTTGGGATGGATTTGGCAGATTCCTGTTTAAGGAATAAACACTAAAATGCCACCTATTTTACACTGAGAAACTCACTCTGACTTTGTTCTATTTTGATTATTTAAACTCATTTAAAAGATCATATTGTTATTTTTTGCTCCAAAAAAAAAATAAAAAATAAAAAATAAAAAAAACCCTTAATTTGTTGCTGACTAAAAGCTATAAAAATCTGACCAAGGTCTTCAGCCCAATTTCCTGGATAAGTCACGCTCCACTCATTCATTCGCTCACAGCTGGGTTGAACTCAGAACAAGCTGCCATGGCTAATTGTATCTCACCTACCAAATTATCATCTGATCCTGGCAGCTGCCATTGAAAACAACCTAGGACCTACCCCAGCTACTGTCCCTGCTGTCACTTCAGCCATCTTGTTGTTACTCTCACGTGCCCAGCTTCTTTCCACCTCAGGACCTTTGCACTTGCTGCTCCCTCTGCTTGGGATGCACTTCTCACAGATCTTCCCCTGACTCCCTCCCTCACTGCGTTCACAGCTCTGTCAAATGCCACTTCTTTAAAGACACTTTCTGGACCTTGCCATCTAAAATAATCTGCCCATACCCCACTTCATCTGTCTTTCATGGTCTTGATCTTTCTTCATCATAGTAATTATCAGCTGAACTGATACATTTATTACTTACTTATGTATAGTCTTTCTCTCCCAGGAGAATGTCAATGCCATGAGAGAAGATATTTTATCCACCTTGCTCACTGCTACTATATCCATGGTGCCCAAAATAGCACCTGGGAGATAATAGGCAATCTATTTTGAATAAGCAAAGAATGAATGAAAAAACTTCTCCTCCCCAGCCTCTTGTTTATAAAACAAAACCTTTCCAGGAAAAGATTACAAAGGCAAAGGCCTGGAAACTGGGAGATCCATAGTTTCAATCCCATGGGCAAGTCTCTGTTACCTGTGGCTCAAGGAGCAAAAGCCTGCAGTGGCTCCCTACTGCTTCAACAGAGGACAGCTGTCCATGAGAGCTTCCAGCCTGGGTGAAGACTTAGGGCTATTAACATAAAATAATCTGATGGTGACATTCAGTGTACGTGTGTGCACGCGCACGCACGCATATATTTATTTTATACACATTTACTGAGTGCTTGCTACACAGCAGCCACTCCCCTGAAAGAATACAGAGATGTGGTTCCACCCCAACCACCACATTGGTAGTGGTGGGATGCCCAGGGAGGGGGGCGGGGGGAGAGAGAGAGAGAGAGAGAGAGAGAGAGAGGCTTGTAAACAACGATTAACTGTTAACAAATGCCAGGAGATACTTCTACATTAAGCAGGCAGGAAAAAAGGAATCAGCCCCCTTTATTGGATATAGGTGGGAGTCCAGAAAACTTTCTTGAGGGAGCTGCATTTCAGCTGCACATTTGATGAACAGAAGCTCCCCCGGCAAACTGGAGGAGGGGGAGTGAGGCCATTCCAGGCAGAGGACCAGTCTGAGCACAGGCCTGGAAGAATGACCCATTCTGGAACTACAAGTACAGGTGATAAAGTTGGTCTGAAGTGTGGACGCTTTGCTAAGGCGCGGTGAAGGACGGAGCTCCAAGATGTAAGCAGGGTGTTTAGACAAAAGACACTGCATTTGGAGGAACACAGACCTGAGTTCAAGTGCTGCTGATGTTGCTAGCAAGTCCCTCTCTGGGCTCAAGTTCCGGGGAAGTAAATGACCCAGGGTTAGAGGGCAAAGTCAGCAGCTCTCCACTGGGGTGGGTGGAGATGAGGTGCTGCAACCAGAAGGTCAGGGGAGGCTTCTTTTTTAAAAATCAAAATGCTGAAAAGTTTGTCCCTTTGCTTTGATATTTTGAATCATGATATTTAAATTATTTTGATTTTGAAACTCATTAAAAGAAGGCGTGAGGTTTTTGTGTGTACCTAGAGGGACCTGAATTATAAAATGGACAGAGAAACCCTGACAGAGGTGATTCTTAAAGTCCCCGCTAATTCTAGCCTCTAGTTCTAAGATGGCCAACAGCTGCCCATATGGGAAAAGCAGAGCAGTGCAGTGATTCAAACACTGAACTTGAAGTCAGACTCAAATTCCAACTCAGACTCTGCCCCTTGTTCTCTGGTGAGATGAGCAAGAGAATGAACATCTTGGAGTTTGTCACCTTCCTCTTCTGTAACATATTTTCTTCACAGGCTTATTGTGAGGTTTATTTGAAATAACAGACTTGCAAACAATTGGCACATAGTAGGTGCTCAACAAATGTCAATTGAGTATAAAGTTGTAACTGCATCCCACTCCCCAATCATAATAGCTTCCCCTTGAGTGCCTACCATGTGCTGAATGCTCTCCACAGGCTCTCTGATTTATAAGAAGAAACTCACGATTTAATACTATGTCATCAATTGAGTTCACTGAATTGTCTAAAGGTGGTTTTGATCCTTAGAATACAAACATGATGAATGATGGGAACTTAGGGTATGCTGCCTGGAACCAGACCAGGCTCAAAATCTTTTAAAATTAAAGCTGTTTTTTATTACTCTGGAAATGTACCCACTGCACGTTTTCATTTCCAACTGTTATGCTTTCCCCCCCTTACTTTCCACGTTTAACTCAAGGCTTCAAATGCAAACGCCAAGCTTGAAATAATCATAACATTTAAGCAATGAATGTAACGACAGCTTACACTTGCACCACAGGAAGATCTACATTCTAAATTTAATAGCTTTAGCCATTTACAGCAAGAGTTATCACAGGGACCCCAAAGAGGGAGGGTAGGAGAGAGAGAATTCTGTACCTTTGATTAAAGATGTCGCAGTCATAAGCTGTTTTGGAAATGATTAAGTGATAAATACAGTAAATTTACTCTCAGTTCTGGGAACCCCACAGCGCAGACAGTAACTCTTAGATGCAGAAGCAATTATTATTATTAAAAGGTCTACACATTAAGAGTGTGCTGTTTCAGTCTATTTAACTGGAAGATCACTAGGTACAAGGAAAGAAGAACTCAAGTTACATGGAGCACCTACTAGACACCAACTGCTTTATCACCTAAATCACCCATCGCCCACACTCTATCTAAGTACTTATAACTGGACCCCCCAAAATGCAGGAAGAGGCAAACTACCAATGTTGAACACGTCCTGTATACAAAGTGCATACAATGTGCATATAAAATATAATAAAGTGCATGCAACGCTTAAGCATATGTCAGGAAGGCCAATAAACTCCGAAAGGAGACTCCTCCCCTTTGTTGAGGAGATGACTGTGTGATGCTCTTCCTGGCTGCATCCCCACGGCCTGAACATAGTGCTGGTACATCAGGTAGGGGTTAGGAACATGGAGCATGCAGCCAAATTTTGTGTATGGAGTATGGAGCCAAATCCTATTTAGTAACTGTGTGACCTTAGATAAATCACTTAACCTCTCTGTGCCTAGGCTTCCTACCTGTGACATGGGATAACAGTAACACCTCTCTCATACTGTAATTATAGAATTAAATGAGCTAATAAGTACAAAGTGCTTAGACAGTGCTGGCAAAGAATGAGAGCTGCAAACATAACCACTTGTGAACGTGGAAGATGCTGGGGAGCTCCTCTGTCCTCACCCTCACCCTGAGATGTAAAGTGTAATGAATCTCCCTTTTCTAGGTGGGGGAACTGAAGAAAATACACCTGCCCAGGTCATCCAGTTCTTAATTGGCCTGAGATTCCTACCCAGGCTCGCCTAACAATAGCAAAACATAGCATTTAATTGGTTTTGTAAATGTTCTAGGCCTTTACAGATAGGCACACATTTACCTCTCACAGCAATTACATGAGGTAAGTGTTGCTAATCCCCAGTTTACAGGTGCAGAAACTGAGAGCGAGAGAGCTTCAGTAATTTTCTCAAGACCTTCAAGTTAACAAGTATCAGGGGCGGATTTAAGCTCAGGCCTATCGACCTGACTGTCCCCACACGCAAGGGGCGGGCCGTTGGTCCCGGGTGCCTGAGGTTGAGCGGGCCTGACAGCAGTCCGACGACGGGTCTGGCTGGCGGGAAGCAGGGGCGGTCCCCAGCGCTGGCAAGCTGCGCGGGGCGAGTCGACAAAGAGCAGCGAGGGCAGGATGCCTCCGCGCTCGCACCGCGGGAACCCCGGCGGTGACCCCTTCTGCGCGGGCGTCTGGGCTCTCCACCCGCCACCCCCCTGTCATCGCCCGCGCGTCCCTTTTGCATTTAGCCCCAGCCGCGCTGCTGGCCTGCGATTACCCAGAATCGCCCCCGCTTGTTTGGCTGAGTGACAAAGATCAGCAGTAGATGTCCCAGCAAAGCTATTTGTAGACAGGACCCCCCCGCCCACTCACCCCCAGCAGAAAGTAGCCCAGGCGGGAGTCTGGAAATCTCGGTTCTCTTCCTGCTCTGCCTCTCGCTCTCGGTGGGACTCGGTTTGGGCCCCAGCGTCCCCCATGTGTGCAAATGGTGTCAACAATGTTTCTGCACAACGGAGCAAAGGGGGAACGGTGTGGGAACAGCCTGAAATTTCTTTGAAGTCTCCTATTTTCAGCTAAAACAGTTCTGAGAATTTTATATTCTTCCCATCATTATGTGTTTTACTAAGAATTTATACTTTTTAAAATTTACAAAGGAGTAAAATTGTCACTCAGGAAAAATAATCTGTGGTTTAAACTGTGGCTTAAGTCGTCCCGTTTGAGACACCGAAGGAAGCTCTGGAAGGCCTCTGCTTTTCCCACTGCTCTGTTACTCTGACTCCTCCTGGTTATTTTTCACTTTATTCTTCCGGGTAAGACTTTTACAATCTCACTGATGGCAAGATAGGTGGGGGAAGACTGGGTTTTGCAACCAATATACTCGGTTAGAATTTCTTATTCTGCGTTTTTTGTTGTTATTGTTTTTTGTGGGGTTTTTTGCCTGTGGGACCTTGGTCAAGCGATTTAAATTTGGTGAGCCTCAGTCCCCTGTCTGTGAAATGGGGAGAACACTCCTTGCAGCCTTGCTGGGAGGATTTGGGATGAAGGGTCTGCCAGGTGCTGGGTGGTCAATGGATGAAGGTGCTAATGGGTGGGAACACTAACGGTGTAAGCCTGCATTTCCTCTCTCTACACCCTCTTTTGGCCCCAGATCCCCACACCTGCGGGAGAGCTGGGTGTGGCTGGCTCCCAGACTCCTAAAGCCTGCAGGGCTGCGGTGGCACCGGTTCCCTCCTCCCCCAAGGGCCGGTTAGGCAGGCGGGACCCGCGGCGACTTGCAGGCGGAAGGCCGTGGGCTTTATTTACACAAAAAGCAGCCGGTAGAGCTTGCCTTGTATGGACGAAATGCTGGCAGGCCGGAAAGTAACTGGGGGAGGCAGTAAGTGGAGGCCTCTGGCCTGATAGGAATCTGAATAAATAAAATACCTGAATGAAAGAATGTATTGAAATGCCCTCCTAGGATCACAGGAACATAACCCAAAGGCTGCCTTCAGAATCCTCCCAAATGCCCCAACCCCTTTGATACCGTGTTTCCCCGAAAAAAAGACCTAGCAGGACAATCAGCTCTAATGCATCTTTTGGAGCAAAAACTAATGTAAGACTCGGCATTATATTATATTAATTATGTTATATATTATATTATATTATATTGTATTATATTTATAGTATATTATATTATACCTGGTTTTATATTGTTATTATATAAGACCCGGTCTTATATTATAGAAAAATAAGACCGGGTCTTATATGAATTTTTGCTCCAAAAGACACATTAGAGCTGATCATCTAGCTAGGTCTTATTTTCAGAGAAACATGGTAGTTTGACAAACAGAACAAGTGGTGGCCTCCTGGAGTCCCACGGTCGCTTGTGGGGCTTTACTTCTGGGCCAGACGTGAGAGCGGGACCCTAAACAAAGCAGGGAATGGGGACTCGGCTTTATGAGCACCTACTATGTGCTAGGCACTGTTCCTATGTCTTTTCATAGACTTCTCCCACCACACTTTGAGGTGGGTATTCCCATATTGGGTAAACTTTGGCTCAGATAGGCCAAGTCACTTGCCCAAGAACACAAAAGCCTGCAAGTGGAACAGCTGGGATCAAACAAGTCTGTCTCAGGCTCTTTCCACCCAAACGCCCTGTCCGGGGAAGGTGCAGGGATAAGGCACAAACATGCTCGGTTGTAACATCAGGAGGGCAGAGCGATTACCCAGCTGTTTCTGAGTGTCACCCCTTCCCTCATTGTCCTTCACTTGCTCACTAGATGTCCAAAGCCTCTTCCAATCTACCTGTCAGCTAATTCAATACAGCCCCACCCGCTTGCCTGATTTAGCAACCGGAAGTCACACACCCAGTGACCAGTGACCGCTGACAGAGAGCCCCTATTCCGATCATTGCCAAAGCCCGGATAGTCCTGGAGGAGAGGGGTGCGCCCAGGGCACGCACTTCTCCTCCCTCTACCGAACACACCACGCTACATCTGGTCTGGGAGCAATGGAAACTGGTTCAGCCGCCCCCTTCCCGGCAGGGCCCTGCCCACGCCCACCCCGGCAAGGCCCTGAACAGGTTTCTTCACTTTCCCTGGCCCAGTTCCTGCCGGGGGCAAGGAAGGGAAGCTGGTTGCTCAATGTGCCTGAGGATTGTTCTGGTTCTCATGTGATTTTGTCCAACAGCCATCAGCTATGTGGGGCCAACTCAAGCCACCCAGCACATGCAGTGGCTCACGCACTCAGGTCCATTCAGCTTCCTCATGTGACATGTGGGCCCTGTGCTCTGGGTGGGTAGTCCTCTGGTTCCATCCTACAGTGAGGGAGCGTGGGAGGATACTGTCAAGCTTGTCCTGGGGCTGAGACACTGACCTCTCACAGGCTCACCATCAGCCAGAGCCCAATGCCCTTCAGAAGACTTTCATAGAAGTCCCAGCTCCTTTGCTTTAGACCTCTTGGCCAAGAGGAGAGCTTAGGCAGAAAATCCAGGCAAGCAATAGAAGGGATTTATTCACAAATATTTATTGAATGCCAGGCACTGTACTCGGCGCTGGGCATACCATGATGACCCATACACCATCCCTGCCCTCACCAGTGCCAGCCTAATGAGGAGTCAGACAGGTAACATGTCATCTTAATATGGGGCGAGAAACCATTTCCAGGAGTGCATCTGGGAGAAGACCCTAAGTTGGTTGAGTATGGCGACAGGAGGCACTAGGAAAGACTGTCTCAGACTTAAACCCCGCCTCTTCCTTCCTTCTTCTACTTTTCTGCACACATTTATGGAGTGCCTGCATCGTGCTAAGAGCTCAGGGAGCAGCTGGTGGTTTCAAGGTCATGGTGGAGGGGTTAAAAGACCGGGGTTCTAGCTGCAGCCACTTAGTCTGTGCCCCTCATGATTCATAGAATTTCTCTGAACTTCGCTTTCTTATTTGTAAAAGAGAGATCATGATAATACCCGCATTAAAGAATGGAATCTACCATAGTATTTTGTTGTGGTTCACACTTCTTCTAATCCTCATGACAACCCCCCACGTGGCTGGCAGTGCAGATAACTTCATGCCCACTTTACAGATAAGACAGCTTACTTGGACAAATGAACAGGACCAGGATTGTCCATGTCTAGTAAATTTTCAAGGCCAAGACCCTGGGAGGAGTGACCTCTTGAAATAGGGGAGATATTATGACCTTCACCTGCCCTCCCTGAATCCCCAGAGGACTGATTGAGACTGAACTGTCTGGGGAACTTCCTTTGACTGAAATCCTGTCAGCTATACCCACCAGCAGCCAGATAATACAAACAGCCACGCCCTCAGCATTTTTGCCCCAACTTGCACTTCATGCCAGGGGATTTCTCTTTCAAGGACTACATTTTAAAGCGGGGGATGATATATGCTAGTTGGACACCTACTATGTGCTAGACACCACACCAGGCATGATCATGTGGGTTGTTTCATCTTATGTGTGACATTGAATGTGGGCAGGGCAAGGGGGAGGAAGCGGAGGAGGAAACAACTTATCCCAAGGGCTCTCCACAATATAACTTGAATGATGCACGTATAACCCTGAGTGTTCTTTGTAAAATGCAAATGTGATGATGTTACTCCAACTCCCTTGCTGAAAGTCTCACACTGCCTTTATGCAAAGTCCACACTGCGGAAAGGCGTATTCAGCTAGCCACATTATCACATCTGCTGTGTTCACTTATCTCCTGGCCTTTGCACATGCAATTCCTTCTTCCTGGAATGCCCTCCCCAGCTCCTTACTTCCTTTCCTATATTTTACTTGGTTAAATACTATTCATCTTTCAGCTCTCAGCTTTAGATGTCATCTCCTCCAGGAAGCCTTCCTTGTCCACCCAGACAGGGCTAGACCTGTCTACACTCTATTGTATCTGTTCAATGGTCTGTCCCACTAGATAGTAAGTTCCTTAGGGATAGAGACTGTGTTCTGTTCCTGTGTCCTCAGCACCAAGCATAGCAGGGCTCATAGCAGGCATTCAATAAATGTTTAATGGATGAATGAGAAGAGGTTGAGCATGAAAACTATCCCCATTTAATAGAGGAGAAAACCAAGTCTCAAAGAGGGCAAAAATGCCTATCTAAGGTCAGACAGCTGAGAGTGGGTGATTTAAGCTACAGCTAAATCCCTCTAAATCCACTAAATCTTGTTTCACTATTTTACTTATATTAAAGATAATACAACCTCTTTGTATGTTTTCTCATCGAAGTTGTTCCTAGCACTGTCTTTCAGTATTGCACAGAACAGGGCCTGGGTCCTGATGTCATAATTATAAATATCAATCATCAAATGTATAGTTAGGTCCCAGGTATGGATTTTAGGCACCTGAGACCTCATGACATCTTAGAGAGGCCAACATTGTGATGTCTTTTTAACAGAAGAGAAAGCTGGTCCAGAGAGATTGAGTGATTTGCCCCCGATTCCACAGCCTTCAAACTTAAGTCAGTCTACAACTCCTAAGCCCAGGTTCTTTCCACCTCCCCAGGCAGCCTTCCGAACAAGGCCAACTCCCAGATGGCCTTACTCCCCAATATGGCCCCAGTTCTTCCTCAAGAGGATACAGATGGAGACTCCCCAACCTCCCGGCGTCCCCTGGGCTTGGCCCGAGTGTCATGCTAACACTGGCATTTTTCTCTGGACACTCTTCTCTTCTCCCCTTGGGTTCTAGCATCTGCATTGGCTCTACCTCCAGGGAAAAGAGAGGGCATGGGAAGCTGTCCTTGCTCCCAGTAAATGGCCCCCTTGAGAACCGGGCAGGGAGGCGCAGATCCTGGCATTCTCAGGTGTCTCAATAAACAAACTCTTTAGCAATTACACACACCCTTGGCCAGCGCTCCCACAATCTTTCCTGACTCCTAGGAACTGCTCCCAACTCTAGGGTCACCCCAAGAGCTTCCTTAAGGTCCTTGCACTGATTCATTTGTGCAGTATTTGCCCATCTATGGCATAGCTCTTTCATCTAACAGTGTCCCCTGGAACCTTGGCACTTCTTCAACTATCTGAGTTGAGCAAGTTCCCCCAAATCATCTGTATTAGACTAGAAGTTTCATGAGGGCAGGGGCTCATCTGTTTTGTCATTCCACACTCACCACCTAGTGCTGTGCCTGACACATAGTAGGTCCTTATTAAATATTTGTTGAGTGGCTAAATAGCTAAATATGAATAGATCTATTCATCTCTTAAAAGTTGCTATTAGTCCTCCACTTAGAGTCAAAAGGGACCACAGAGGGAAAAAAAATCCTACTCTAATTCGCTCATTTTACAGAAAGGGAGACCAGGAGAAAGGAGATACATACACAGTTCAGGACAGAGTCTAAAGTACAACAGAAGACTTCGGACTTTTGCATAAGCACCTTCTTTGTGTCAGGACTCTGCTCCTAAAGCATAAACATATTCTCATTTAATTTTCACAGCCGTCATCTGGGGCCAGGAGCAGGGAAGGGAGAGCATTACCATTGCCAAATGGCAGGCGAGAAAACTGGGGCTCAGAGAGGTGAAGTTGAGTATATCCAAGGTCACACAACCAGAGTCTCAGGCTTTTGCCACCACCATGCCTGCTAAGAGCTCATTCTCCCCGAGTCTCTCTCCCCACTGCTCCCTAAAATGAACCTTAAAAGAGATTGAAAAGACAGGCACTAAAGTTGCAAAGACCTTCATCTTTATTATTCATTCCCCTTCTAGAAGGTTGGGTCCATCTGTCTGCCCAGTGCTCAACTTAGGACCATTCAGTATTCAAATTTTTCATCTCCTCTTAAAGGGGACTGGTGGCCCAAAACTTGTCTCACGGGCCAAATATTCTCCAATGACACTGAGGACATCATCTACTTTCTATGGTGGCACTGGGTAAGAGGGACCAGGGGTCTTTGGGAGACCATTGAGCCCACTCAAATCTCAGAGTTCCCTCTGGACTTCATGCACACCAGGTCTCTCGGACCACAGGCTCAGCCAGGCCACAGTCTCTGCCTTCCCTGTCATGGCTGGGGCCACCTCAGCCGCCACATGCTATGAGGAGGTCTTTCCAGGAGGCCACGTGCCTCGGGATGAAAAGAAGAAAAAAAGGGACAATGAGTGAGGCTGGCTATGTTGTAGTTTCCCGACATCTCAGTCAAGTGGGCTGGAGTGAAGATTTTTATTTCTGGGACAAAGCAGCTCAGCTATTCAATAACAAAAAGAAAAAGCATTTCGTTGACTATAAGAGCAAAGGGACAAAGTCAGTATGGCAGCATCCTGGTTCATGAATTAGAGATAATTTACAACTTTATTAAACAATAAAATGTCCTACCAATAACTTTAAAATGCCAGTGTGGCCTGTTGTTTGGACAGCTCTGGGCAGCAGCTGAGTGATCTTAGCAAATGGCCCCACCTTCCTGACTCTGCCTCCTGGGCTGAACAGTGACACTAATGGTGCCCCCTTGGCAGGGTTTGTGGGAATGAAATGATGTCATAGACGTTAAGTACCGAGCACCATGCCTGGAACATAGTGGATGCTAAACAAATATTAGTTCCTTTTTTAAAAACAAAAAAGAATGGGGAATGAATTGTGCTCGAAATAGAATTGTCATGGAAAAAAACAGAGACCCCCCAGCAAAGTAAAGTTCCACCAGGACTAGACAGAGCCATTTCCCAATTGTTTGTTCAAGGACCAGCCCTCACGCGGTGTGGCTGGCCTCCCACACAGTGGGCTTGCATGCTTCCTTTCCTGTTCTCCTTGAGCCAGACATGGCCAGCAAAAAACGCATTTAGCCACTCAAAATGCAATCATTACAACTCACCCAGCAGGCATATCAACATGCCTGTTGACATGTGCACACAAATACCAAAAATGCATGCAATGCGATGCAGCTCGATAAAATGTATGGCTCCCTTCCACATATATTCAATGAAACAGGAGAGCAGAACGGAAAGACTAGGAGCTGGATGAACCTCCGTTCAAGGCTCTTTCCTTCTTTTAATAATGGTTATGACCTGGAGCAAGTCACTGGAAATGTCAGTCCTCTAATCTGAAAAATGGCAATTACTACAGGTATTTAGCTTTTGATCTTGTTGCAAGGATATAAGACATGTATATAAGACAATATAAGACCATGGATATAAAAGAATGGTCTGATAAGCTGTAGATGCTTAAAGATAATTATTGCAGAAATGCCCTGAGTCTGAAATGGAAAGAAAGAGGGAAAGTCTAGCGCTGAGCTCACCTTCTTTATAGGGTTTCACCCAATGAAATGGTCTCTTCTGTTTCTCAACTCCATTAGGGCTTCTTGCCTCTTAACAGTAAGATTATGACCTTAGCTACTTTGCTCTGTCATGGACCTGTTTTCATTTTGCTTCAACAAATGAGCCAGCAGACTATCTGAGTGGGAAAGCCATGTTTCTCTCTGTGTCTCCCCCTACCACCCACCCACAATCCCAAATGCCCTGTGCAGAGCAGGGAGAAAGCAGGTCCTAGGTAAAGACTAAGAAAGAAGAATCACATTGATTTTTACCCTCAAACTTCTTTCCATGGCCCTAACTCCCTGCCCTCCTTCCTCTGCCCCTTTGAGCGTGGATGAGTGAGACAGCCATTAGTGCGCAGGAAGGGCAGGGTCAAAGAAGGGTACAGGAGCGACACTTCAGATCCAATATAGGTATTTTGGAATGAGAAACAAACAAACAAAAAAGTGCTTCAAAAAGAGAAACTCTCACCCTTCTCCCCTCCTCATTTATCTGAAAAATGGTCAAGTGGAGAAGGAAGAAGGTAAAGTGAAACAGTCCAGATCTGAGACAGATTAGAATGTGAGAATCATATTAGCAACTATTTTGCACAGCTCAGAGCTTTTCCCACCTTTGCCCTATTTCACCTTCACACCATCTTGGTGAGGCAGATACTATTAGCCCATTCTATGGATGGTAAGACGGAGGGTAAGATATGTGTAGCCATTTCCCTGAGATCACACAGTAGGGAAATACCAGATGTGGGGCTCAAAACTGTGTCCTCCTACTCCAGATCCCAGGTTCTTCCTGTTATGGAGGATCATTTTTCCATAGGACAAAGAAGAGGAATTTTGAGTCATTGGCCCATCTTGAACTCTCCTCTATTCTGCCTCCACTCTGACAATCCATACCCAAACCATCTAAGTGGTGTACACTCAGGGCTAGCCACTTATTTATCAAGCTGCACTCTTATGATTTGTGTCCTTTTCTGTGTATATGTTATACTTTTTAAAAAAAATAATAGTAATTTCTAAATCTACTGGAAAATCCCTTTTCACTAAAGGCTTTCTCTAACTTTTATTTTTAATATATCTGGTCATGTCAGTCCTTTCCCTAAAATATTTCTGTGGTTCTCCACTGTCCTCTGGGCTTCCAGCACTCTATACAATCTGACCCCTTGCCTGCCTCTCTAGCCCACTGTCCCCTACTTTATGCAGGACTCACAGAGGCCAGGCTTTCTTTCCTTTATTCCTTCTTCCTAGAACTCTGCTCCCTTTGGGCATGACTGGCTCCTACTCCCTCGTCCTTCAGGCCTCAAGTAAGACAATCCTTTGTCCAGGAAGCCTTCCGTGAACACCTCTCCAGGGTTGTAATCCAGATCTGCTAAGCCCCCACAGCACTGGGGCCCATCTCTACCACAGCTCTACCACGCTGAGTTGGAAATGCCTGTTTCTCTGTCCCCTTCCACCAGCCTGTGAAGTCCCTGAAAGCAGGGATTGTGCCTTGTCATTTCTACTTCCCAGCACCTAGCTCAGCAGGAGCTCAGTGAATGTTTCTGGAGCAGCGCATGAATGAATCAATTCCCTACCTGCCTTTCCAGGAGGGTTTATTTCACTCTTTACTTGAAACTCTGGTTGCTCAGCTGTATGTGCTTTGTCCCTTTGCCTAATCTGAAATTCCTGGAAGTACTATAGTGGGTTGACTTGTGGCCCCCTAAAGATATGCCCAATCTTCAGTACTTGGAAATGTGACCCAATTTGGAAATAGGGTCCTTGCAGATCGAATTAGGTTAAGGATCTCAAGATGAGATCATTTTGGTTTTAAGGCCCACCCTAAATGCAATGACTAGTGTCCTTATAACAGAAAGGAGAGGGAGATTTGAGAAAGAGATGCCCAGAGAGCAAGGCCAGGTGAAGATGGAGGCAGAGATTGGCATGAGGCTGCCGCAAGCCAAGAAACACCAGGAGTCCCCGGAAGCTAGAAGAGGCAGAGAATGGAGTCTCCCTTGGAGACTTCAGAGGGAGTATGGCCCTGCTGACACTTTGATTTCGGATTTTCGACCTCCAGACTGTGCAAGAATAAATTTCCATTGCTTGGAGCCACTGAGGTTGTAGCATTGGTTCCAGCAGCCCTAGGAAACTCATACGGGCAGCAACTGTGCCTGCCTCTCACTGCGGTGATGTCCTGCCCACCCACCTGCCCCGGAATCTTCAGTCTCGCTAACAGTAGGACCTCCATGAAAGCATGTGAGGTACTGATTCTCAAAGGCCTTGTCTCCATTTTTGGCTGGGTTGACTATCCTAAAGGTGGGCCAAAGCCAAAGAAAGGTTATCAAAACACCACAGCCATACAAGTCACTTAGCATGAAAGATACCAGTATCCACTGCATGCCCATGGTGGGCTAGCTGCTCTACCCCTGGGGTCTCATTTAGTCATCTCTCACTCAACACATAGTACTGAGTACCCGTTTGCAAGGCCCATTTTAGAGAACAGGAAACCACGGCTCCGGGGGATGAGGTAACCTGCCTGAGATCTCACAAGGAGTAAGTGGCGGTGTTGGGATTGGAACTCTGGACTCTCAAAGTTCTGTTTCCCTTCACTAAGCTACCGGCTTTAGGATAGGAACAGCGTCAGGACAGGGAGGATGAAGGGGAGGGAGACAGCCGGTAGAGAAGAGTGGTTTGGAGCTAGAAGACTTTGTGTTTTTGTTTTCATTGTCTGGAAACAATTAGATATCACACCTCCAACTTTCGATTTGTTGCAGTCGTGCTAAATTTAAACCTTGAGTGATCTTCATCTGTGATCGATAGTATCTGCATGAGCACAGTTAATCACATGGTAAAGCTGCCATGGTAATTCGAGAAAACATTGCAACTATGGTATAAAGCTCAACCATGAAAGCGGGCATGTCACTGCCACAGATGAAACAGCGTTGGCCCCAAAGGCATGTGTGTGAAGGGAGTGACCCTAAATGACCACCAAAGTCTCCTCCTCACCACTCCTCACCTTGCTTTGGGTGAGATAAATGCTGGTCAGTGAGCTCTCCAGGCCTGGAATCTGGATCAACTATGTAGGCTCTTCTCTGCCATTTCATAGAGAGGTCACACACAGTCATGTATTCAGCTAGTATTTACTGAGTACCAACTGTGTGCCAAGCTCTGGGGATACAGCAGAAAATAAAATAAAGTCTGCTTTTACAGAAAGTACGTTCTACTGGGGAGAGAGAGACAGTAAAATGTAAATGCATCAATATACTATATGTCAGTGATAAGTGAGAAGAAAAATAAAATGGAGGGCTGAGAGTAATTGGGATGCTATTTTATGTAAGGTCGGCTGTCTGATAAGGTGACTTGTAGGCAGAGGCCTAAGGAAGTGAGACTATTTGGAGGGAAAGGGAACTGCAAGTATGTAAGGCCCAGAGCTAGAACGTGCTTGAAAAGTTCCAATCACTGGCAGGGCAGAGAGTCTGCCAGCAAACAGTTCTCATAGAGCCTTGCAGGTCACGGTTCTGAGTGTGATGAGACGCCACTGGAGGAAGGAGTAGCAAGTTCTGGTTCAGGTGATGGAAGGATACCCCATGTGGGCCATAAAACAGAGGGCCAGGGAG